>NC_041392.1:564049843-564057013 GCF_002162155.2 Triticum dicoccoides | reverse complement strand
CTTGCCCCCCTGCTGCTCCGGCTGGCGCCCCATGGCCCCGTGCCTCGCCACGCCTAGTCTCCGCCCTCTCCTCCTCCCACGGCCGCGCCAACGTGCCACTGGCCGCACCAGCGCCACCCCTCGCCTCCGCCCGCCGTGGCCCCGGCTGGCCGCGCCGGCGTGCCCCGCCGTCGGTGCCCCGCCGTCGGTGCCCCGGCGACCTCGTCCCGCCCTGCGGGCTAGCGCCCGCTCGGGTGCGCCCGCACCTGGCGCCCGACGCCGGTGAACCCACGCCCGCTATGGCCCCTCTAGGCCACTAACATGGGGGCCCCAGCCCCAGAAACGTTTTAAAAAATATATATTAAAAAAAATAATTAAATAAATAATAATAATTAAATTAATTAATTAATTAATTAAGGAATTAATTAAGTTAATTAATCATAATTAGATTAACCTAATTAACTAATTAGTTTAATTAAATAGTAATTAGATTAGTTAAACATTAATTAGACTAAACAGTCAATGACGAACGGGACCCACACGTCAGTTGACCAGTCAATGCCTCTGTTGACTGCTGACGTCATGCTGATGTCATGCTGACGTCAGCGTGCACTGTTCTGGATAATGTTGGATTAAAATAATTAAATAAATGCTAAAAATGATTTTAATCTTTTAAAATTAATATAAAATAAACCGTAGCTCAGATGAAAAAACTTTGTACATGAAAGTTGCTCAGAACGACGAGACGAACCCGGATACGCAGCCCGTTCGTCCGTCACGCATCCCTAACCTATCGAACTCGCAACTTTCCCCCTCCGGTTCACCGATCCGAAAACGCGAAACACCGGGGGTACTTTCCCGGATGTCATCCCCCTTCACCGGTATCACCTACTACCGCGTTAGGGCACCTCTAACGCTGTTACTTGTCATGTCATGCATCACTATGCATATGCTTGCATTATATTTATTGTTTCTTCCCCCTCTTCTCTCGCTAGACACCGGGACCGACGCCGCTGCTACCCAGTACGACTACATCGACGACCCCTCTCTCTTGCCAGAGCAACCAGGCAAGCCCCCCCCCCTGATCACCAGATATCGCCTATTCTACTCTATACTGCTTGCATTAGAGTAGTGTAGCATGTTACTGCTTTCTGTTATACCTATCCTGATGCATAGCCTGTCCTTGATACTACTGTTGTTACCTTTACCTGCAATCCTATATGCTTAGTATAGGATGCTAGTATATTCACCTGTGGCCCTACATTCTTGTCCGTCAGCCGTGCTATACTATCGGGCCGTGATCACTCGGGAGGTGATCACGGGTATATACTATATACTTTATACATGATACATGTGGAGACTAAAGTCGGGTCGGCTGGTAGAGCACCCGCGAGTAGATCTTTGTGGCGGAGCGACAGGGCAGGTTGAGACCGCCTAGGAGAGAGGTGGGCCTGGCCCTGTTCGGCGTTCGCGGATACTTAACACGCTTAACGAGATCTTGGTATTTGATCTGAGTTGGCTACGAGCCTATGCGAGCACTAACCAACTACGTGGGAAAGATATGGGCACTCGGCGTCGTGGTATCAGCCGAAGCACTTCGTGACGCCAGCGACTGAGTGGCGCGCGCCGGATTGGAACGTAAGCCTACTCTTGTATTAAGGGGGCTAGTTCTGCTTTCGGCCGCGTACGCAACGTGCAGGTGTGCTATGGGCGATGGGCCCAGACCCCTGTGCGCTTAGGTTTAGACCGGCGTGCTGGCCTCTCTGTTGAGCCTAGTTGGGGCTGCGACGTGTTGATCTTTCGCGGCCGGGCATGACCCGGGAAAGTGTGTCCGGCCAAATGGGATCAAGCGTGTTGGGTAAGTTGGTGCACCCCTGCAGGGAAGTTAATCTATTCGAATAGCCGTGATCTTCGGTAACAGGACGACTTGGAGTTGTACCTTGACCTTATGACAACTAGAATCGGATACTTAATAAAACACACCCTTCCAAGTTCCATAGACAACCCGGTGATCGCTTTTCCACAGGGCGACGAGGGGAGGATCGCCGGGTAGGTTTATGCTGGAGATGCGACTGGAGATGCTACCTGGAGATGCTACTTGGAGATGCTACTTGGAGATGCTACTTGGAGGACTTCAATCTACTCTCTTCTACATGTTGCAAGACGGAGGCCGCCAGAAGCGTAGTCTTCGACAGGATTAGCTATCCCCCTTTTATTCTGGCATTCTGCAGTTCAGTCCACCGATATGGCCCTTTACACATATACCCATGCATATGTAGTGTAGCTCCTTGCTTGCGAGTACTTTGGATGAGTACTCACGGTTGCTTTTCTCCCTCTTTTCCCCTTTCCCTCCTACCTGGTTGTCGCAACCAGATGCTGGAGCCCTGGAGCCAGACGCCACCGTCGACGATGATTCCTACTACACTGGAGGTTCCTACTGCTACGTGCAGGCTGCTGACGACGACCATGAGTAGTTTAGGAGGATCCCAGGCAGGAGGCCTGCGCCTCTTTCGATCTGTATCCCAGTTTGTGCTAGCCTTCTTAAGACAAACTTGTTTAACTTATGTCTGTACTCAGATATTGTTGCTTCCGCTGACTCGTCTATGATCGAGCACTTGTATTCGAGCCCTCGAGGCCCCTGGCTTGTATTATGATGCTTGTATGACTTATTTTATTTGTAGAGTTGTGTTGTGATATCTTCCCGTGAGTCCCTGATCTTGATCGTACACGTTTGCGTGTATGATTAGTGTACGATTAAGTGGGGGCGTCACAAGTTGGTATCAGAGCCGACTGCCTGTAGGAATCCCCCTTTCCACTCCTTGGCCGAAGTCGAGTCTAGACATTGCAAAAACTTTTACTAACATGGCTGTGTGTCTTACGGGCCCACGTCGCCATTGGGTGGTAGTAGGATCTTTTACTCCTTGTGTATACTCTAGGACTCTGATCTCTCTTCTATTCGGGTTAAATGTATTTTGCTAAATCTAACATTAGGATCTCGTTATCACTTTCACCCGGAGAGCCCCTTATTACTGGTGATCGTCTGCTGCATGTGAAGACCCTGAAGATACTCTCCGCTGTTAACCCAAGAACTTGTGTTCATCGCGTTTGCAATTCCCCTTCCACCGTCAACCCTTATGGATAAATACTTGCAGTTGTTATGCTTACATACATCCCTAGTTGGTCTTGTTATTACAAGATACCCCGAAATACTCATCATTATTTCGATAATCCTTTGAGCTTACTGCCTTGCTATTCTTTGTCATCTGAATACCCCTATGGATAATTCCTCGCATTTGCCGAGTATCTTTTCATCCCTAGTTGTTCAAGTGTTTCATGACGGTCTTCGAAATACTATTCGATCTTCCGAAAATCCTTAGTAGCTTAATGCTCTGTGAATACTTGTCTGCTTACATTATGGTTAATTCCATATGTCTAGTAGTCTTCGTTGACATCCCTTGACTTTGCCATTTTGACCCTAATGATTCAATATGTGCGTATGCACGCGATCATCAGGATATCCTTTTAAATTATCTTCCCAGCTCAAATGGCATTTTAAAACAGGAGCTGGATCTCGACCAATCTAATTGCCAACGATTATTCCCCTAAGCCTACTCGGCTTACCCATCCTTAATCAGAGCCCTTGCTTCTGATCCCTTGTCTTGGAATTCATAATTCAATTGCCTTTGAGCTTTGAGTTAGTCAGTTGTTTCTATAATCTGATCTCCTTGCCTTCTTCCTTCCTCTGGTTGAGTATCGATGCTCACGTCGGATCCCTTGCGGACCACCAGACCCTTTGCCGGATTTTATACAACAACGTCCTTCATATTCAATAAGCCTGTGAGCCTTTTCCTTGGATACATAATGCCTTTAGTAAATTGTATCCTCTGTTTCCTCAACCATGCTTTGTTTCTGAGCTGGTGGTATTTACGATTGAAGCTTGTGGTATATGTTCCTAAGATGCCCCTATGGGTTGAACCTATACCTGCTCTAAAACTGTGTGAACCCAAAAGATTTCACGGGTCATACTTATCTGGTATTGCACCAGGTAAAAACTTTCAACTAGTAATGTCATTTTTGAAATACGAGAGGTGAATGAAAGGTTATGCGTTGAACAAGTGGGAGTCGACCTTGAACCCTGTGTTCATGCCCATGGACACGATGTAGATCTTATCATTAAAGCTTCTGTTAAATTAATTATTCCTTTGGTATAAGTTCATCTTATATCTGGGATCTGGCCTTTTGCAATCATGGTTCCGACCATGTTCTCCTTTAAATACCATTTCTTGTGCAAGTTTGAGCACTTGTCTTCTGTGGAGTAATACCCCAGTCCAACCTCTACTTTGATTTGTCGTCGAGTATTACCCCCCTAGTATCTCAAGATTATCATGGAACTGCATAACTTCTTACGAGTTCTTCATCTAGTGCTACATTCTCATTGATTGCAATTTTTCGTGGGCTCTGAGTTATTTAACACTCAAAGACATCGATAACTGAATCGAGTCTGCACTGCGATTCAACAACTCTTAGTATTCTTCAATTCTTACGAGTTTGTACTCGAAAGTGTCATTCCCAGCTGATTGACTACATCATTATTGTCAGGCTGACTGCTTGACCATTCTACCTATGTCCTTCATCCTCGGGACACAATCCCGACAGTGCTCTAAGCTTACACCAAACCTTCATCATCATATTGTTTGTCTTGAGAGACAACTCTGAATTCTGAGATGGCATCTTATCTATGGTTATAATAACCTTTTGCTTAACCATTCCCTTGGCTTGATGTCATCGCCGAGCGATTGCATCCTCATGGAGCCTCTCGACAAGATTTGTCGTGATCATCATCAACATTTTGACCCCTTCCAATATATAAATTGAATTCATGATGAGAAGTACCCTCCTTGTCCTCGGTGATTTGTGTTATCATCGACCACTTTATTGCCTTCCGTTCAACACCAACTTGTTCGTGTCTCTAGCACCCTATTGCTTTTAAGTTAATGGTCGATATTTCATTCTTAGACTATTGGTTGTTGAATCACCTTTCTAACATTGATCATGCTACCTAAGACCATATTTTTGGGTGCACTTTTCAACCAATGCTTAGTTGTGTATGTTTTCCTCGAGCATACATCCTTATATCATTTGGTCCGACAAATGTTGACTCCTTGTGCACATAAGTGTGGAAATCCATCTTTTGAAAATCTCAATGAATCGTCGCTGAGTTCATCAGCCACCTCTCCATTCTCCCCTTGGTTTTAATGATGAACTCTTGTTTTGGAACTCGCTTCCATAGTACATATCCCGAGAATCTTACATTGTCGCCTCGTCAATGGTGTTGCACCTTTTCTTCTTAGGCATCCTGAGTCTGAGGCATCCTGGCACCAATCAGATCTGAATCTCGGTCAGATATGATGGTTGGAACATATTTCCAAGAGTTATTACATTAGTCCTGATATATCGGTAAGGTGGGGTCATGCCTATCACACTTGGCCGGAGGACTTGTTGTTGTAGATTCCTTTTCAGCAAGGTTATCCCTTATTCCATGAGGAAATTGTAAGACCTATTCTTCAAGTTATTCCTGATGGATCCCTTGTGTCTCCAGAGTCTGATCTTCACCCGTTGACCATGTCAATGCTATCTCTAAGCATGTCTATGGTATTCCGATTTTCAACAAGAACATTAAAGCTAATGCTAAATGTTTCCTGCTCAATTATCCAAATACCGTTGTATGGGTAATATCATGAGCTTCCCCCCCTTACTTAAGTGGTTTTCTACCTTCTATCCGGCCTTGGATATCATACTCTGCTTGTTCTTGGGAAGGATATACCCCTGAAATATGTGTTTAAACGAATTTGCATTCCCATTGATCTGTTTAATCTGATAATCACATTTTCCTTTCCATTGTTCTGTTTAACCTTCTTGAGGTTTATATGATCTAAGTAGTAATACGTCACTGTTTTTATAAGCACCTTAGTGTACAACTCTGTCAGTAAGACCATGTTACTATTGTTGTTGACATTCTGGTAACCACCGATGGACGAGAACTTTGCCTATTGGTCCGCCTCGTTCAACGAGCAGGAAAATGGTTCTCTTCGTCCCTCGCCCTTGGTACCGACATCGTTGCCGACATAACTGGCTGGCTACCCTCTAACATGCCTTGCTATCATGGCCGTGCAAGATGTCCTCGCCCTTCATACTTTTAACCCACATGGTGGGCCCATAACCCATAGTTCCACAGGATCGAAACCTGACTCTCCTGTACAACCTATTGTCAAAGTTATTCCTCGCGCTTGACTTCATATGTAATTCATGTGCCACCTGTCTGTTGATCTATTCTGGTATCCGATGCACTGCTTATTCACATTGCTCTAAACCCCTTCAACACATCGTTTCAGGGAACGACGATTGTCTATCTGCTTCAAACTCCTTATTGTACCTTCTTACCTTACTCTCGATTTGTTCAACTCGAGAGATACTCATCTGTTCATTCACGGGAAAACCCCAGACGATTACCCCTTAAGAATTCTGTCATAGCCGAGCTACCCCTTACCTTTTCGTAAGTACGATGAAGATCCCGAAGACAGGATGACGACTTCATCATTTTGACATGAAGCAGAAGTATGAATGCATCAATATATTGAATTGACCTCTTCGGGAAGAGCAACCAACACTGAGAAGATCCGTTAGAATTTCGTAACCAATCTCTGCCCCTTACTCCCCTCCTAAATCTCGGGACGAGATTTCTTGTAGTGGAGGAGAACTGTGACGCCCGGATAATTAAGCTACAGTGATCCCCCACTAATGATGCCACGTCACCTCGGTTACTGTTGATAAACCCTAGATAATTCAAAACCGAAACAAGTTCAAAATTTAATTACAGGAAAACAATAAAAGTTTTCAAACATTAAAATAAAAATGTTCGGTTTGTACTAAATATTACATAGATAATTATGGTGTAGAAGATACATTTTTATAAAATGCATAAATATTTTAAATTGAATTAAAACAGAAAGGAAAAGAAATAAAAGAAAAAGAAAATACAAAAGAGAAAACAAAACAAAACAAGAAAAAAGAATACTAGTCCCCCTTGGCCCACCTGGGCCTCGGCCCAACTGGCCGGCCCACTCGGACCGAGCCACCCCACTACCTAACCCCCCTCTCCCCCCCGTGACCTAGCCCACTCCCCACTTCCCC
>NC_041392.1:564049080-564049824 GCF_002162155.2 Triticum dicoccoides | reverse complement strand
TCCCCCGATCCAGATCGCATCGGGGATGGCCTCGTGGCCCTCGCCGGCCGCCGTCCTCGTCCCCGACGAGCCCCTCCTCGCACCCCTCTCCTCCCCGGAATCTAGGTCGGCGACGTAGCACCCCGACCCCATCGCCGCTCGTCCTCGACCGCATCCGAGGCCACCACACCACCCGATGCCGATGCCGGCGCCCGGAGCTCCCCCCCACCGGACTACATCCTCCTCCCCGCCGGCCTGCATCCCCTACGCCGCTCGTCACCGTCCTCCTCCTCAACCCCAGCTGTCTCGTCCCTACGAATCCCGGTGAGGCCACGGCTTCGTCCTTCTCCTTTCCTGCCTCTGCTCGAGGCCGACCGTGCGCACGCGCACCACCGCATCGGTCACACCGGCGCCCCTTGCCGTTCTTGGCCGTGCCCCGCCACGAGGTGCAGCAGCAGCTGCTGTGCTGCGGCGGTGCGGCCACCACCACTGCAGCGCCCCGTCGCCGGTGGCCTCGCTCTTCTGCGCCGCCTCCCGTCACCGCCTGCCCCCCTGCTGCTCCGGCCGGCGCCCCATGGCCCCGTGCCTCGCCACGCCTAGTCTCCGCCCTCTCCTCCTCCCACGGCCGCGCCACCGCGCCACTGGCCGCACCAGCGCCACCCCTCGCCTCCGCCCGCCGTGGCCCCGGCTGGCCGCGCCGGCGTGCCCCGCCGTCGGTGCCCCGGGCAGCCTCATCCCGCCCTGCGGGCGAGCGCCCGCACCCGG
>NC_041392.1:564048447-564049070 GCF_002162155.2 Triticum dicoccoides | reverse complement strand
GCCCCTCCTCGCACCCCTCTCCTCCCCGGAATCTAGGTCGGCGACGTAGCACCCCGACCCCATCGCCGCTCGTCCTCGACCGCATCCGAGGCCACCACACCACCCGATGCCGATGCCGGCGCCCGGAGCTCCCCCCCACCGGACTGCATCCTCCTCCCCGCCGGCCTGCATCCCCTACGCCGCTCGTCACCGTCCTCCTCCTCAACCCCAGCTGTCCCGTCCCTACGAATCCCGGTGAGGCCACGGCTTCGTCCTTCTCCTTTCCTGCCTCTGCTCGAGGCCGACCGTGCACACGCGCACCACCGCGTCGGTCACACCGTCGCCCCTTGCCGTTCTTGGCCGTGCCCCGCCACGAGGTGCAGCAGCAGCTGCTGTGCTGCGGCGGTGCGGCCACCACCACTGCAGCGCCCCGTCACCGGTGGCCTCGCCCCTCTGCGCCGCCTCCCATCACCGCCTGCCCCCCCTGCTGCTCCGGCCGGCGCCCCATGGCCCCGTGCCTCGCCACGCCTAGTCTCCGCCCTCTCCTCCTCCCACGGCCGTGCCACCGCGCCACTGGCCGCACCAGCGCCACCCCTCGCCTCCGCCCGCCGTGCCCCGCCGTCGGTGCCCCGGGCGGCCTCGTC
>NC_041392.1:564043195-564048437 GCF_002162155.2 Triticum dicoccoides | reverse complement strand
CGCGCCGACGTGCCCCGCCGTCGGTGCCCCGACGGCCTCGTCCCTCCCTGCGGGCGAGCGCCCGCTCGGGTGCGCCCGCACCCCGCGCCCGACGCCTGTGAACCCACGCCCGCTATGGCCCCTCTAGGCCACTAACATGGGGGCCCCAGCCCGAGAAACATTTAAAAATATATATTAATAAATAATTAAATAAATAATAATAATTAAATTAATTAATTAATTAAGGAATTAATTAAGTTAATTAATCATAATTAGATTAACCTAATTAACTAATTAGTTTAATTAAATAGTAATTAGATTAGTTAAACATTAATTAGACTAAACAGTCAATGACGAACGGGACCCACACGTCAGTTGACCAGTCAATGCCTCTGTTGAGTGCTGACGTCATGCTGACGTCAGCGTGCACTGTTCTGGATAATGTTGGATTAAAATAATTAAATAAATGCTAAAAATGATTTTTATCTTTTAAAATTAATATAAAATAAACCGTAGCTCAGATGAAAAAACTCTGTACATGAAAGTTGCTCAGAACGACGAGACGAACCCGGATACGCAACCCGTTCGTCCGCCACGCATCCCTAACATATCGAACTCGCAACTTTCCCCCTCCGGTTCGCCGATCCGAAAACGCGGAACACCGGGGGTACTTTCCCGGATGTCATCCCCCTTCACCGGTATCACCTACTACCGCGTTAGGGCACCTCTAACGCCGTTACTTGTCATGTCATGCATCACTATGCATATGCTTGCATTATATTTATTGTTTCTTCCCCCTCTTCTCTCGCTAGACACCGGGACCGACGCCGCTGCTACCCAGTACGACTACATCGACGACCCCTCTCTCTTGCCAGAGCAACCAGGTAAGCCCCCCCTTGATCACCAGATATCGCCTATTCTACTCTATACTGCTTGCATTAGAGTAGTGTAGCATGTTACTGCTTTCTATTATACCTATCCTGATGCATAGCCTGTCCTTGATACTACTGTTGTTACCTTTACCTGCAATCCTATATGCTTAGTATAGGATGCTAGTATATTCATCTGTGGCCCTACATTCTTGTCCGTCAGCCGTGCTATACTATCGGGCCGTGATCACTCGGGAGGTGATCACGGGTATATACTATATACTTTATACATGATACATGTGGAGAGTAAAGTCGGGTCGGCTGGTGGAGCACCCGCGAGTGGATCTTTGTGGCGGAGCGACAGGGCAGGTTGAGACCGCCTAGGAGAGAGGTGGGCCTGGCCCTGTTCGGCGTTCGCGGATACTTAACACGCTTAATGAGATCTTGGTATTTGATCTGAGTTGGCTACGAGCCTATACGCACTAACCAACTACGTGGGAAAGATATGGGCACTCGGCGTCGTGGTATCAGCCGAAGAACTTCGTGATGCCAGCGACTGAGTGGCGCGCGCCGGATTGGAACGTAAGCTTGCTCTTGTATTAAGGGGGCTAGTTCTGCTTTCGGCCGCGTACGCAACGTGCAGGTGTGCTATGGGCGATGGGCCCAGACCCCTGTGCGCTTAGGTTTAGACCGGCGTGCTGGCCTCTCTGTTGAGCCTAGGTGGGGCTGCGACGTGTTGATCTTTCGCGGCCGGGTAAGTTGGTGCACCCCAGGGGATCAAGCGTGTTGGGTAAGTTGGTGCACCCCAGCAGGGAAGTTAATCTATTCGAATAGCCGTGATCTTCGGTAACAGGACGACTTGGAGTTGTACCTTGACCTTATGACAACTAGAATCGGATACTTAATAAAACACACCCTTCCAAGTTCCACAGACAACCCGGTGATCGCTTTTCCACAGGGCGACGAGGGGAGGATTGCCGGGTAGGTTTATGCTGGAGATGCGACTAGAGATGCTACCTGGAGATGCTACTTGGAGATGCTACTTGGAGATGCTACTTGGAGGACTTCAATCTACTCTCTTCTACATGCTGCAAGACGGAGGCCGCCAAAAGCGTAGTCTTCGACAGGATTAGCTATCCCCCTTTTATTCTGGCATTCTGCAGTTCAGTCCACCGATATGGCCCTTTACACATATACCCATGCATATGTAGTGTAGCTCCTTGCTTGCGAGTACTTTAGATGAGTACTCGCGGTTGCTTTTCTCCCTCTTTTCCCCTTTCCCTCCTACCTGGTTGTCGCAACCAGATGCTGGATCCCTGGAGCCAGACGCCACCGTCGACGATGATTCCTACTACACTGGAGGTGCCTACTACTACGTGCAGGCCGCTGACGACGACCATGAGTAGTTTAGGAGGATCCCAAGCAGGAGGCCTGCGCCTCTTTCGATCTGTATCCCAATTTGTGCTAGCCTTCTTAAGGCAAACTTGTTTAACTTATGTCCGTACTCAGATATTGTTGCTTCCGCTGACTCGTCTATGATCGAGCACTTGTATTCGAGCCCTCGAGGCCCCTGGCTTGTATTATGATGCTTGTATGACTTATTTTATTTGTAGAGTTGTGTTGTGATATCTTCCCGTGAGTCCCTGATCTTGATCGTACACGTTTGCATGTATGATTAGTGTACGAGTAAGTGGGGGCGTCACAGCAACACACTTAGTTGATTCATTTTAATTAATTAAGGTTCAAGTTATCTACAACCGGACATTAACAAATTCCCATCTGCCCATAACCGCGGGCACGGCTTTCGAAAGTTCAATCCCCGCAGGGGAGTCCCAACTTAGCCCATGACAAGCTCTCACGGTCAACGAAGGAATAGACCTCCTCCCAAGACGTTCCGATCAGACTCGGTATCTCGGTAACTCAAGACACTTCGACAGGTTAAAACCAGACCAGCAACACCGCCTGAATGTGCCGACAAATCCCGATAGGAGCTGCACATATCTCTTTCTCAGGTCACACTCAGATAGGTCAAGCTACGAGTAAAACCAACCCTCAAGTTTCTCCGAGGTGGCCCCGCAGGCTGCCCGGTTAACACTCAGAGGGAGCACTGGCCCGGGGGGGGGGTTAAAATAAGATGACCCTTGAGTCTGCAGAACCCAAGGGAAAGAAAAGGCTAGGTGACAAATGGTAAAACCAAGGTTGGGCACTGCTAGACAAGCTTTAATCAAGGCGGAATATCAAGGGGTTCCCATTATAACCCAACCGCGTAAGGAACGCAAAATCCGGGAACATAACACCGATATGACGGAAACTAGGACGGCAAGAGTGGAACAAAACACTAGGCGAGAGGCCGAGCCTTCCACCCTTTACCAAGTATATAGATGCATTAAGATAACATAGCAATATAATGATATCCCAACAAGTAAATAAATGATGTTCCAACAAGGAGCGGCCTCCAATCTTCACCTGCAACTAGCAACGCTATAAGAGGGGCTGAGCAAAACGGTAACATAGCCAATCAACGATTTGCTAGGAGAAGGTGGGTTAGAGGTTCAGCATGGCAATTGGGAGGCTGACAAGCAAAAGGTAGGCATCGTAGCATTGGCATAGCAAGAGCGAGTAAACTAGGCAAAGATAGTAGTGATTTCGAGGGTATGATCATCTTGCCTGCACAGTTGTCAGAGTTGACTGGATCCTCACAAGCAAACTCAATGGGCTCGTCGGTAGTGAACTCGTCTCCCGGCTCTACCCAAACAAGACAAACAAGCAACAAGGATACAATCAACCACGTGCAAGCTCAAACAATAAGATGCAAAGATGATATGCTATGCGGGATGCGATGCGGGATGCAAAATGCAAGATATGGCAGGAAATGCATGAACCTGGCCTCAACTTGGAATTCCAAGGGTGCCACTGGAAAGATGAGATGAAATCGCTTGAAAACGATATAAAGAACGCCGGAATCGGAGTTACGGTTTGGAAATGGCAAGCGTTTTAAGAATGACACCGGTCTGCGATTTACAGCAAGTAGACATCTAAATGCAATGCAACGAACATGCTACAGCCACCAAACATGACAACAAAATACATGGCAAGGATGCACACAAGATGCTTAACAAAAGACTAGCACTGAGCCACGACCAATTCATCCATTATGAGGTTCAAACAAGCATGGCAAAAAACGCAAATGCAAAATAGATTCCAGACTTGGTGAAATTAACACTTGTCTGAAATTTCAGATCACGAAGCCCTCTTCGGAGCAGCAAAACAACATGATACATGACCTGATTAAGACAAGTAAGAACATGGCATGGAGCTACTCAACAAGCTTAACAAAAGACCCAAAGTGACCTGGGGCCAAAAGGGTTCACAAAATATACTAACGGGCACACGAACATAGCAAAAACATAATCAGTTTTCAGACTTAGTGAAAACTGAGACATGCTGAAATATAACTCACGAAGGCATGTTAACGAGCTCGATGCACTCACCACGGTGCAAGTCATGGCAAGGCAGGCATTCATACATTAATAAGGCACAAAATACAAGCTATACATGGCAAGAACAATGGCATAGCATGCATGGATCAACTACAACAACGCCGGCAAAATCGCAAACGAGTTGACGATCTGCCTAGATTCACCATGAAGCAAAAGTAGAGCTCGATTGACTCAAGCTACGGTGCTCCATAATTACAAGTAAAGACATGGATGGATAGAGAATAACATGATTAACAAAACTCCTTTACTGGTCATCCTCAAAAGAGGCACGGATTACTAGGAAACAAGCTGAACATATGGCAACATGAACTAAATAATCCCAGACTTAGTGAAAACAACTAAGTCTCTGAAAACAGATTTCCCGGGTGCCTCACTTTGCAAGCTTGCACAAGTCACCACACACATCCTAAAAATGCATGGGTTGCACCCCTGGAAAGAAGACAAAATCCTTAACAAAACATATGAAGGACTCACAGGCATATTATGCACACAATAATCATGCCAAAAATGACAAAAGTCTAAGATGAACTAGCGGATCTGACAATTAACTCACGATGCCTCCTTCTAACAGCATTTTGGGCATCAAGATGAGCTCAAATGAAAATGACGCAATGGAATGAAATGAGTACTCGTCGAGGCAAACATTTTGATATATTATATGCCCAACTTGGAGGTACGGATGAAAAGTTACGGAGCCGCGAACATGTGCATATGGATCAAGAATTCCAGGACTTAGCAAAAAAAAACACCTCGCGGAATTAGGGTTTACTGTAGACGTTTCAGATCTGGATCGTGGCACGCTTCCCGAGGATCACCGGAGAGGAGTTGGCGGCGGCCGGAGGCAGGGGAGCTCGCCGGGCCTCGGCCAGCCGGCGACGATGCGGCGGCGGGGTC
>NC_041392.1:564030774-564042789 GCF_002162155.2 Triticum dicoccoides | reverse complement strand
GCTATGAGAGTCCAAATGAGGTGCGGTTTTCGGCCACGCGATCATGATCGAACGCTCTAGGACATGGAGCAGAGTTTGGTGGGGTTTGGGCCAAATTGGAGGGGTGTTGGGCTGCAACACACACGAGGCTTTTTCGGTCCCTCGGTTAACCGTTGGAGTATCAAACGAAGTCCAAATGATACGAAACTTGACAGGCGGCGGTAGTAAACCAAGGCCGCTTGGCAAGTCTCGGTCCAATCCGGAAATGTTTAATCCCCACACACGAAAGAAAGCTAGAAATGACCACCGGAGGAGAACGAAGCGCCGGAATGCAAAACGGACAACAGGGAAAATGCTCGAATGCATGGGATGAACACGTATGCAAATGCAATGCACATGATGACATGATATGAGATGCATGAAAACTAAAACAACACACGGAGACAAAGACCCGAACCCGAGGAAATAAATATAACTTAACGCCGGAAACGGCAAGAGTTGGAGTACAAATAGGGAAAGTTACATCCAGGGTGTTACAACCAGAGGGGGAACTCTCCTCCCATCTAGGGGAGGCCAAGGAAGAAGAAGTAGGGGGCTCTCTCCCCCTCGCTCCCTGTGGCACCGGAGTGCCGCTGGGGCAACGATCGAGACGGCGATCTACATCAACAATTTTGCTACCGTCAAGACCAACTCTCTCCCCCTCTATGCAGCGGTGTAACACCTCTTCTCCCCGCTGTAATCTCTACTTAAACATGGTGCTCAACTCCATATATTATTTCCCAATGATCTATGGTTATCTTATGATGTTTGAGTAGATTCGTTTTGTCCTATGGGTTAATCGTGATCTTGGTTGGTATGATTGTATATTTTATTCATGGTGCTGTCCTATGGTGCCCTCCATTCTCGCGCAAACGTGAGGGGCCCCCGCTGTAGGGTGTTGCAATATGTTCATGGTTCGCTTATGGTGGGTTGCGAGAGTGACAGAAGCTTAAACCCTAGTAGGTGGGCTATGGCATATGGGATAAAGAGGACTTGATACTTAATGCTATGGTTGGGTTTCACGACCTTAATGATCTTTAGTAGTTGCGGATGCTTGCTAGAGTTCCACTCATAAGTGCATATGATCCAAGTAGAGAAAGTATGTTAGCTCATGCCTCTCCCTCATGTACAATTGCAAGAATGATTACCGGTACTTGTTATCAACTGCCTAGGGACAAATAACTTTCTTGTTGACAAAAACCATTTTACTAAACACCTAACTTTTATTATCTTGCAAAGTACTTCTAGTTTTATTCTTGCAAAGTAGTTCTAGCATCACACCTACAAAATAGTTTCATACTTGTTTCCGATAAAGCAAACGTCAAGTGTGCGTAGAGTTGTATCAGTGGTCGATAGAACTTGAGGGAATATTTGTTCTGCCTTTAGCTCCTCATTGGGTTCGACACTCTTATTTATCGAAGAAGGCTACAAACGATCCCCTATACTTGTGGGTTATCAGTAACTTAAATATTCGCCTCTGCGATCAGATCGTAGAAACTTTATTTTCTTATTACGATGATTCTCCACTTCACTCTTAAATTCTTTGAACTTTTCAAATGTTTCAGACTTGTGTTTCATCAAGTAGATATACCCATATCTGCTCAAATCATCTGTGAAGGTTAGAAAATAATGATCGCCATGAGCTTCAATACTCATCTAACCGCATACATCGGTATGTATTATTTCCAATAAGTCATTAGCTCGCTCCATTCTTCTGGAGAACGGAGTTTTAGTCATCTGTCCCATGAGGCATGGTTCGCAAGTATCAAATGATTCATAATCAAGTGATTCCAAATGCCCATCTGCATGGATTTTCTTCATGCGCTTTACACCAATATGACCTAAACGGTAGTGCCACAAATACGTTGCACTATCATTATCATCTTTGCATCTTTGGCATCAATATTATGAATATGTGTATCACCACAATCGAGATTCAATAAAAATAGACCACTCTTCAAGGGTGCATGACCATAAAATATATTACTCATATAAATAGAACAACCATTATTCTCTGATTTAAATGAATAGCCGTCTCGCATTAAAATTCAAGGGAACGGTAGCACGGGCCATTGATCTACAACATAGATATGCAAAAACTATCAGGACTAAGTTCATGATAAATTAAGTTCAACTAATCATATTACTTAAGAACTCCCACTTAGATAAACATCCCTCAAGTCATCTAAATGATACGTGATCCAAATCAACTAAACCATGCCCAATCATCATGTGAGATGGAGTAGTCATCAATGGTGAACATCTCTATGTTGATCATATCTACTATATGATTCACGTTCGACCTTTCGGTCTCCAGTGTTTCCAGGCCATGTCTGTACATGCCAGGCTCGTCAAGTTTAACTGGAGTATTCTGCATGTGCAAAACTGTCTTGCACCCATTGTATGTGAATGTAGAGTCTATCACACCCGATCATCACGCGGTGTCTCAACACAACGAACTGTTGCAATGGTGCATACTCGGGGAGAACACTTATACCTTCAAATTTTAGTTAAGGGTTCATCTTATAATGCTACCACCCTACTAAGAAAATAAGATGCATAAAAGATAAACATCACATGCAATCAAAATATGTGACATGATATGGCCATCATCATCTTGTGCTTTTGATCTCCATCTCCAAAGCATCGTCATGATCTCCATCGCCACTGGCTTGACACCTTGATCTCCATCGTAGTGTCGTGGTCGTCTCGCCAACTATTGCTTCTACAACTATCGATAACGCATAGTGATAAAGTAAAGAAATTACATGGCGTTTGCATTTCATACAATAAAGGGACAACCATAAGGTTCATATCGGTTGCCAGTAACTTTTACAAAACATGATCATCTCATACACACTACTGCAGGATGCTGCTAACGTGACACTATGATCAGAGACCCTTCGACAAAACTGTGTGTGATGCAATAATCGCAAACAGTGGTGTAAAAACGGTAAAAAAGGTGCAAAACGTTTGCGATCACGGATGCATCAAACACGGTTCAGATTTTAGTTGTGTGTGCGATGCATGGCATACGGTTCAGTTCAATGAACTATTTGCGATGAGGAGGAACAAAAGAAACGGGCAGGCAGATGAATGCGATATATAGCATACGGTTCACTCAGATGAACTATTTGTGATTAGGCAACACAAAAGAAACATTCAGCCAAATCAAGGCGTGTGCGATATATGACATACGGTTCACTCGGATGAACTATTTTCGATTAGGCAACGCAATAGAAACTCTTCAACCAGATCAAGGCGTGTGCAATGGAGGGCATACAGTTCATTCCAATAAACTGTTTGTGTTGAGCCAAGAGAACAGAAACACTTCACATAAACAAGATGTGTGTAGTATGTGGCCAACATCCAATTACATAGGTGGCTAATACACACATGACATTTCCACACACCAAAGTAAACTATTACATCCATAATTAACTAGGATAAATGATCATCTGATTATCATCTACTTCTTGTGCTAGCTCGATGTTCCTTCTATGCAAAGTTTCCATTAATTGATGGCATTTTATGAACACACCACCATTTCCCGCCATTTCCTCACTGGTTTCCCGCCACCCAGCGATATTGTGCATAAAGCTAGGCGGCGCGCGACGCATGGAGGCAACAAGCATAGCTGTAGCACATTGATGTCGCTTGAAGCTACGCCGGTATTTCCCCAAAGAGGAAGGGATGATGCAGCACAACGGCGGTAGGTATTTCCCTCAGATATGAAACCAAGGTTATTGAACTAGTAGGACAACCAAGCAACACAACGTAAACAACACCTGCACACAAATAACAACTACTCGCAACCCGACGTGTAAAAGGGGTTGTCAAACCCTTTCGGGTAGCGGCGCCCCAAGATGGGCAAACAGTCGTGAGAGAGTTGTAAATATTGATAGATCGAACGCCAAATAAAATAAACTGTAGCAAGGTATTTTTGTATTTTTGGATTTAATAGATCTGAAAATAAAAGGCAAATAAAATAGATTGCAAAGGCAAATAATATGAGAAAGGGACCTGGGGGCCATAGGTTTCACTAGTGGCTTCTCTTGAGAAAAATAGCAAACGGTGGGTAAACAAATTACTGTTGGGCAATTGATAGAACTTCAAATACTCATGACGATATCCAGGCAATGATCATTACATAGGCATAACGTCCAAGATTAGTAGACCGACTCCTGCTTGCATCCACTACTATTACTTCACACATCGACCGCTATCCAACATGCATCTAGTGTATTAAGTTCATGGGGAAACGGAGTAATGCAATAAGAACGATGACATGATGTAGACAAGATCTATCTATGTAGAGATAGACCCCATCGTTTCATCCTTAGTAGCAACGATACATACGTGTCCATTCCCCTTCTCTCACTGGGATCAAGCACCGTAAGATCGAACCCAATACAAAGCACCTCTTCCCATTGCAAGATTAATAGATCAAGTTGGCCAAACAAAACCCAAATATCAGAGAAGAAATACAAGGCTATAAGCAATCGTGCATATAAGAGATCAAAGAAACTCAAATAACTTTCATGGATATTAAAATATAGATCTGATCATAAACTCAAAGTTCATTCGATCCCAACAAACACATCGCAAAAAGAGTTACATCATATGGATTTCCAAGAGACCACTGTATTGAGAATTAAACGAGAGAGAGGAAGCCATCTAGCTACCAACTACGGGCCCGAAGGTCTACAAAGAACTACTCACGCATCATCGAAGAGGAGCCAATGGAGGTGGTAAACCCCATCCGTGATGGTGTCTATATTGGATCTGGTGGTTCTGGACTCTGCGGCAGCTGGAATTGATTTTCGTCGACTTCCCTAGGGTTTATGGGATACTGGGGTATTTATAGAGCAAATAGGCGGTCGGGGGGGGGGGGGCCCGAGGTGGGCAAAACCCACCAGGGCGCACCTGGGCCTCCTGGCGCGTCCTGGTGGGTTGTGCTCTCCTTGGAGCATCCCCCAGGCACAACCTTGGCCCATTAGGTGTCTTCTGGTCCACAAAAAATATCCATAAAGTTTCGTGGCATTTGGGCTCCGTTTGGTATTGATTTTCTGCGATGCAAAAAAACATGCAAAAAATAGCAACTGGCACTTGGCACTATGTCAATAGGTTAGTACCAAAAAATAATATAAAATGACTATAAAATGATTATAAAACATCCAAGATTGATAATATAACAATATGGAACAATAAAAAATTATAGATACGTTGGAGACATATCAGCATCCCCAAGCTTAACTCCTACTCGTCCTCGAGTATGGAAGTGATAAAAACAAAAAATTGATGTGGAATGTTGCCTATCATGTCATATCATATTCTTTTCTTCATAGCATGGATATTTGGACTTTATATTGTTCAAAGCAATAGTCTAGTATTGACAGATAACTTAAATACTCAAGCATATCAACAAGCAACCATGTCTTTCAAAATATCAATGCTAAAATAAGCTATCCCTAGCCCATCATGCTCAATCATTGATCCATTCATGAAACACACTCGCATATTAACTACACCCAATACTCAAGTACGATCATATTGCCTCCTAGTTGGTGCTTTTATAAGAGAAGATGGAGACTCAAATTCAAAAAAATGCATAAAGTAAAAGAAAGGCCCTTCGCAGAGGGAAGTAGGGATCTGTAGAGGTGCGAGAGCTCAAGGCGAAAAACTTAGAGATAAAAACATTTTGGGATGTGTATGCATCCCACCAACGAAAATGACTTAGAGTTCCCAACAATTTCCATGCTAGATATATCATAGGCGGTTCCCAAATAGAAAATAAATTTTGTTCCTTTTTTCAACCATACTTTCACTTTCCATGGCTAGCCGTATCCACGGTTGCCATCCATACCAACACTTTCCAAGGAATTTATTATTTGACAGCATAAAGTAAATTCATTTTTCATTTCGGGACTGGGCATCCCTAATACCTTTGCCTTACTCTCGTGCAATGACAAGTGAATAAACACTCATCGTGAGAATAACACATCTAGCATGGAAAATATTAGCCACCCCTCACCGCTCCGTGAGTGAAACAAACACACAAAAGAGAAGTTTATTTTGAAAATTAGAGATGGCACATACAAATTTGCTTAGAATGGCAAAAGAACACCACATATAGGAAGATATAGTGGACTCATGTGGCAAAACTGGTTTAAAGGTTTTTGGATGCACAAGTAGTGATCATACTTAGTGCAAAATGAAGGCTAGCAAAAGATTGAGAAGCGACCAACCAAGAAAAGAATAATCTCATAAGTGAGCATTAAGCATAATTAACACCGAATAATGCACCACAAGTATGATATAATTTTGTTGCATTGACTTTCGTGCTTGCATAGATAATCACAAACCTTAACACCAATATTCTTACTAAAGCATAATTACTCATCAAGATGACTCACATATCACATCATCATATCTCAAAACTATTACTAAGAATCAAGTTTATTTTGTCCAATGATCTTCATGAAAGTTTTTATTATATCCTTCTTGGATATCTATCACTTTGGAACTAATTTTCATATGTTGCTTTTGATAAGCTCAAACAAATATAAGTGAAGATCATGAGCAAATTTTTTCTTTCTCTCAAAATAATTTAAGTGAAGCAAGAGAGAATTTCTTGAAAATTTTACTAACTCTCAAATAAATCTAAGTGAAGCAAGAGAACATTTCTTCAAAAATACTAAAGCACACCATGCTCAAAAAGATATAAGTGAAGCACTAGAGCAAGTCCATAGCTCATAAAAAATTTAAGTGAAGCATAGAGAGCAATTCTAACAAGTCATGACATAATTTTGGCTCTCTCAAATAGGTGCGTCCAGCAAGGAATCAAGACTTAAAACACAAAATAAAACAAGCAAAGACTCATATCATACAAGATTCTCCAAGCAAAACACATAGTATGTGACGAATAAAAATATAGCTTCGAGTAAAATACCGATGGTCGTTAGAAGAAAGAGGGGATGCTACTCGGGGGCATCCCCAAGCTTAGTTTCTTGCTCTATTTTGGATAATAGCAGAGGATGCCGTGGCATCCCCAAGCTTAGGCTCTTCTTACTCCTTATTCCTTCATCCATCGTACGATAACCCAAAACTTGAAAAATTCAATCACACAAAACTCAACAAAACCTTCGTGAGATCCGTTAGTATAAGAAAATAAATCACTACTATAAGTGTTGTATCAAACCAATTCATATTTCATTCTTGCATTATAGCTACTGCATTCCAACTTTTCTATGGCAAAAACTCACCAAAGAAAACCATAGAGCCATCCAAACAAGCACACAACGCAAAGAAAATAGAATTTGTCAAAACAGAACAGTCTGTAGCAATATGGGTGTTTCGAATACTTCTGTAACTCGAAAAGTTCTGAAAAATTAGGATGACCTGAGCAATTTGTATATTGATCTACTGCAAAAGGAATGGGTATTTCATCGCTCTCTGATTAAAAATGATAATTGTTTTCGTGAGCGTAAAAGTTTCTGTTTTTTTCAGCAAGATCAAACAACTATCACCCAAGAAGATTCTAAAGAATTTACTTGGCACAAACACTAATTAAAACATAAAAACACAATAATAACAGTAGCATAATTGTGCTAACACTCAAAAACAGGAAGCAAAAGGCAAAAACAAATTTTATTCACTGGGTTGCCTACCAACAAGCGCTATAGTTTTACGCCCATAGCTAGGCATAAAGCAAGGACCTAAGTTTTATCATCTTTGATTCGAGATACATAAGATGCCCTCATGATTGATTCATATGGTGGCCTAATTCTTGTTCTAGGGAAGTGTTCCATACCCTTCCTCAAAGGAAATTGGAACTTAATATTGCCTTATTTCATATCAATCACGACACCAATAGTGCATAAAAATGGTCTACCAAGAATAATTGGACAAGACAGATTGCAATCAATATCAAGAACAATAAAATATATGGGCACATAATTCCTATTTGCGAGAATAAGAACATCATTAATTCTTCTCATAGGCTTTTTAATAGTATAATCCGCCAAGTGCAAATTTAAAGAATATGATTCAATATCGGTAAGACCAAGCACATCACATAAAGATTTCGAAATAGTAGAAACACTAGCACCCAAGTCACACAAAGCAAAACACTCATAATTTTTAATCTTGACTTTGATAGTAGGTTCCCATTCATCATGCAATTTTCTAGGAATTGAAACTCCTAATTCCAACTTTTCTTCTAAAGCTTTCATCATAGAATCAACAATATGTTTAGTAAAAGCTTTATTTTGTTCATAAGCATGGGGTGAATTTATCATGGATTGCAACAAAGAAATACAATAAATCAAAGAGCAACTATCATAATTAAATTATTTTTAATCCAAAAGAGTGGGTACATCACTAGTTAAAGTTTTGAACTCTTCAAACCCACTTTTATGAATTTTCTCAAAAGATTTTCACCCTCTGAAATATCAGGACGCCTTCTAGCTAAAGTTAACTCTTATTCAGTCCCTTTTTCATCAATCTTAATATTACTAAACAAGGAATCAGTAGAAGAAACACCAATCATTTTAAGATCTTCATCACTTTTGCGAAAGTAATCACTAGAAAACTCTTTTTCTAAAAAATTTCTTTTAGCTCTAAGCATAGTGGTTCTTTTCTTACTTTCATCCATAGAAACATAAAGAGCTTTAATTGATTCATCAACCTTAGGCAAAAAAATTCATCTTGAGATTTTCCACATCATGAGAAATTCTATCAACACTTCTAGACAAATCATCAATCTTATTCAACTGCGGCTCTAGATCTGTTGCTGCGGGAACGTCCGCTTCTATGGCGAGAACCTGCGGCTCTGCCGGAGCTTGACGTTCCCCGGCAAGCTTGCCGGAGCAAAACTTGCCGGGAGCTTCTGCTTCAACGGAACAAACCCTAGGGCTTGCCGGAGTAGACTGCTCCTCAGCGCAAGGCAAATCTGTTGCTGTGGGAACGTCCGCTTCTACGGCGAGAACCTGCGGCTCTGCCGGAGCTTGACGTTCCCCGGCAAGCTTGCCAGAGCAAAACTTGCCGGGAGCTTCTGCTTCAACGGAACAAACCCTAGGGCTTGCCGGAGCAGATTGCTCCTCAGCGCTCTTGGCGTTGATCTTGGGGACCTTCTTGGCGGCGGCTTCGAGAAGCTCTGCCGGCAAATAGTCACCAGAAATCAACTTCCTCTTCTTGCTGTCGTTCGTGAAGAACTTGGCGCTGATCGCGGCGAGCTCGTGGATCTGATGACGCGGTGGCGCTGTCGAGGTGGATCCGGCGAGTCGGCGATCTTGGCCTTCGGGGCGGAGAGTGCACAGTGGTTGCACCCCCACCGGTCTTGTCGCCACCGGCTCGTGCCTGGCTGGCTTGCCGCGGCTGCGACATGCTCGGCTGCTGTTGAGTGTCGCCGTTGGCAAAGCCGATGAGACTCTGAATGGTGGCCCTCCAGTCGTCGATCTTGTCCGCCGTTGGAGGGTAGTCCAGGAGCAGTTGAGCTCGCGCTAAAGCTTCTGCTGCAGTGGCGGGTGGCGGTGGCGAACGGTACGAGGAGCGGGATATGCTCGGACTTCTAACTATGTTAGAAGGAGCAGTATCCCGTCCAGGCGACCGTGCCTCGCTCGTGCCAGCATGTTGGTGTGCATGGTGGTCCTGAGCGCTCCGAGATCCACCAGCTCGATCTTGGTCTAGCAAACGCATGGTACCATGAGTACCATGACGCTGCCGGTCCCGCGCCTCCTGAGAGGGGTGCGGTGCATGCACGGACGCCGAGGTCTTGGAGTGCGCCCGGTCATTGTGGGAGCCGGCTACGCCGCCGACAGGCAGCGCAGCCTTGTCCTTGGACCTGGCAGCACCGTGAGCTCCCTCGTCGACGCCCGTTCTTCCGCCGGCGTCTGCCCCATCAGCCGTTTGCTCCGGTGGTGGTGGGTTCAGCGCGGACGGAGCAGCCGCCTCCGAAGCCTTCTTCTTCGGCGGCATGTTGATGAAGGTGACGAAGATCTAGCTCGCGTGAACGCCGGATCTGGTTCACACAACCTCAAGGCCCACTACATGGCGCGCCAAAGATGTCGGGGGACTAATCCACGAACACCTATTGGACCAATGGACCGAGTCCCTTTCGGTTCGGCGGGGGCGGAGGTCGTGCAAAGAGTGGATCGAGGCGAAACACACGAGCAGTTTACCCACGTTCGGGCCGCACGGATGCGTAAAACCCTACTCCTACTTTGTGGTTTGTATTGAGTTCTTGCTCGGGAGCGCGGAGTGCTATAGTACACACCAGCAGCTAACGAGACCGAGCGTGAGTGTTCTCCGAATTAGCTAACCCCCCCTACGTTGCGCACGGGCCTCCTTTTATATGCTCAAGGGGTCACCGACAGGTGGCAACGGAGACAAAGGGTAAAATGGAAAGGTGCTGCGGTAGGTATAGCTACCTGCTACAGTGTATCATACCTAACCCTGATGGCAGGGGACAAGGGCATTAAATGCCCGTCTGTGTCGCCTAAACAGTGCAAAAGGGGCCGTCAGGGACGCCACCGCTCGCCACGATGGCAATCTTGTCAGCGCCGCTCGCCACTGCGCATCGCTGGCTGCATAGCCTCCCGCCACGCACGTCTGGAAGGTTCCTAGAGCGACACGTTGGTGGATGTGCTGGAGCGCGGGCACAGAGTGGTGGCTTGCCGCGGCAAGCGCCTTGCCGCGGTCGTTGTCTTGTTGTGTCCGGGAGCTTGTCGCTCACCGGGCCTTGCCGGGACGCGAGGCGCGCCGCGGCAAGTTCCTTGAGATGCCTTGGGTGGCCTTCCCGGCAAGCTTCTCTTGCTGGGGTCTTGTCTCCTTAAGCGCCTTGCCTTGGTTGGCCTTCCCGGCAAGCTCCTCTTGCCGGGGTCTTGTGGTGTCTTGGTTTGGATACTTTGTTCTTGAATGGCTCCAAAGGAACCACGGAGGACCTTGGCGGTCACCCGGAAAGCCTTGCCGCGGGATGCTGCGACTGCCCGTGCACAAGTTCGGGATACTAGGGTACCCCTACTCTAGTACATCGACAACATATACCAGGATTTGTAATTTATATTTATGGAGAAGCATTTTTATCTCTGTCAAGAACAACACACATAAGCAATGTTCAGGCCAAAGTGGAAACTAATCACCAATAGACACCAAATGCTAACATATATACATATTGCTGCTCGGTGGCCTTCATGCAAACACAATACTCCATGTGCATTCCCATACATACACACTGAACCTGTACAAATGATATGCCTGAACTTCCTAACACAGACTGGAAAGGAGCACAAGAAACAAGCTCCCATGCAGTGAGCGCGCACACACACATGAAACACCAGACCCAGCATGCACACCCCAGGACATGATGCTCTTTTATTTATTTTTGGGTCTTCCTTGAACTTCTGAATATCGTTTTTACAAGCTTGAGGCCATCAGGTTTCAGTGCCCGAACAGTTAGTTATCTGAGCTCTGAAGAATACTACTTCAGTTATAGAGGAACTTCTCTCATTCATCCCTGCGTATATTTTTGCATCCAAAATACAATGATGAAACTGGAGAGCAGACCAAATGCCATGCCAGGAACACCTTTCCGTTGAATAGCTATTTTTTGCATATTGAACTTCTAACACAATTTCAGATATCACAACAGAGGAGTCGTGTGTCGTGGTGCTCGACGAGGCTGAGATCAAATGGCATTAGTTAGGTGATTTACTTGAACGGCGCCGGTTGGTGTAGTTGAACGGCTGGAGGAAGGAGGAGGAAGATGCAGTGGGTCGGGCTTGCACATGTGGCGGTAGGCGGGAGCAGAGGGCAGTCCGCGGTGGAGGGGAGGGAAGGCAGCGCCGGACGGGGTGGAAGGTCGTGCCGGAGCACAGGCGAGGCGGCGCACCGGCCGGAACCAGGGGAGGGGGCGGCGCACCGGCCGGAACCAGGGGAGGGGGCGGTGCGACGGCCCGGTCCGGGGGAGGGGGTGGCGCGACGGCCCGATCCGGGGAC
>NC_041392.1:564023389-564030133 GCF_002162155.2 Triticum dicoccoides | reverse complement strand
CGACACCGACGGGGGTGGGTTGGGAGGGGCGCGTGGGAGAGGGAGGCGGGTGGATCCAAAGACGTGGGGGAGGTGGAGGTTCGGTGCGGGAGAAGGTGGAGGAGATGTTTTTTTCTTTTTCTTTTCGCGGTACGGGAGTTCTTGCGTGCGCCCTTATATAGGGTGATTGTGATCCAAATAACTATTCTCATCCTGGGATTAGAATAGTGTTGTCCTATATATATAATCACATATACGTGATGATACTTAACTACTAGGTACAATGCATAAAATTGAAAATGAACAATACTAAAACTAATAATCCCTCCTGGTGCCAGTATTCCGGCAGCGCCTCACCAGCAGCTCCCTGGTGCGCGACATCTTCCCAGTGTGGAGGCAGTACTCCACCTCCTCCGCCTCGCAGCGCTTGACGTACCGATCTGCCTCTTGCTAGCGGACGAGTGCGAACGATCTTGCCATTTCGTTGGGCGCCAACGGAGCTCCTTGTCGGTGGCACCTTGGAGCTTATCGGCCCACCTCCAAGCAGCGATGAGGCGCCCAACGCCTTTGACCTTCCTCGCGAAGTACCCATCTTCATACACCTCGTCCGCATGACGACGCGCTTGCCCCCAAAGCTCCGCCGCCTCCTTTTTCCAGGCGGCATCACGGGCTTCACAGGCCACCTGGTACCTAGCTTCCTTCTCCGCCATCTCCTTCTTGAACGCCACTTTCCTGGCTTTCTCTGCCGGTGTCGTGGTTCTAAGTCTGACAGTAGAGTGGGGGGTAGGTATGGAGAGGCAAGGTCCTAGCTATGGAGAGGTTGTAAACACAAGAGATGTACGAGTTCAGGCCCTTCTTGGAGGAAGTAAAATCCCTACGTCTCGGAGCCCGGAGGCGGTCAAGTGGATTATGTGTATATGAGTTACAGGATGCCGAACCCTTCTGCCTGTGGAGGGGGGTGGCTTATATAGAGTGTGCCAGGACCCCAGCCAGCCCACGTAATGAAGGGTTTAAGGTGTATTTAGTCCGGGGCGTTACTGGTAACGTCCCACATAAAGTGTCTTAACTATCGTAAAGTCTACTTAACTATAGGCCGTTGCAGTGCAGAGTGCCTTTTGACCTCCTGGTAGTCGAGTGAGTCTTCGTGGTCGAGTCCTTCATGTCAGTCGAGTGAGTCCCTCGTTGGTCGACTGGAAGGTGACCTCTTCTAAGGGTGTCCTTGGGCAGGGTACCTAGATCAGGTCTGTGACCCTACCCTAGGTACATGACCCCATCATTAGCCCCCGGATGGATTGAGGCTTTGAGTGACGGAGGAGTTGATGCTATTTCCGATTAACCTTTGCACACTGGTCGTGCGTTGTTCTGAGCCAGAGAATCTCTTCGTTGATAGTGAGCAACTTGTCTTCAGTCGACTCGATCCATTCTTTTCTTTCGTCGAGTGATCTTTCGGGCTTCGTCGATTTCCGAGCGACGGATCGCAGGAAATCCTGCGCCTGACAGACCGATCTGTCGTTCGCGGATTCCGCGGGATGCGAAATTTGGGGAAACGCGCGAAGCGGAGCGGACCGCGGCGTTCAGATGGGACGGGACATAGACGCCTCGATTCCCGCGCCGCTTTCTTCGCCACATATCCCGCCCGCGTAACAGTTCCAGGATATGATTAGATCTGCCGGGTCCACCTGTCATCCACTCGGAAGGGATCTTATAAATGCGCCCGGTGAGGGTTTTTTGAACAATGCCTGAGGATTCTCTCTCTCTGCCTCCTTCGTCTCCGCCCAACGCGCTCGCTCTCGCCTCCGCACCACTTCTCCTCACGCGCCCCGCCGGAAGCCATGGTCAAGGAGAAGACGGCGGCGCTGGAGCGCGCGAAGAAGGCGTCGGCGACGGAGAAGGCGAAGGGGAGATCCACCAGCCGCGGTGGGTCTTCGTCCAGATCCCGCCTGCCGAAAGGCTGGGTCCAGGGAGATTGGATCCAGTCGACCATCACGGAGAAGGATCTCCTCGACATGGCCAACGAGGGCCTGATCCCCCATGGAGCTGCGAGGCTTCCGGGGAAAGAGTGGCAGCCCCAGCCGGAAGAGGGTGAGTGTGTGCTTCTGGCTACCCATGTCGACCGCGGATTCTCTTTGCCGCCGAGCATTTTCTTCCGTGGTTTCTTGAACTTTTTTGGAGCGCAACTCCACCACTTCACCCCGAATTCGATCGCCTATCTTGCCGCGTTTGTGTCCATGTGCGAGAGTTTTCTGGGCTGTCGACCGCACTGGGGCTTGTTCAAGCACATATTCACATGTCGCTCTCAAACTGTGAAGAAGGCGAGTCCAGGCGATGAAAGAACCCGAGTGGTCCAAATGTGTGGAGGTCTGGGGATCCAGGTGAGAAACAAGAGCACCTTCCCAGCCATGACATTTCCCGAGTCAGTCAGAGGCTGGCAGTCGACCTGGTTCTACTGCCAGGATGAGTCGACACCGGGGCAGTCGAGTGGACTCCCTCCATTTACCATGGACCGAGTGAACAAGCCCTCCTCTCTGAAGCTGATTCCGGAGGAGAAAGCTGACGTGAAGATGTTGATGGAGCGCGTAGTTCAGTTGGTTCGGGAGGGAGTGACGGGCATGGATCTCCTGGAAGTTTTCCTTAGGCGCCGAATCCAGCCTCTTCAGTTCCGGAGCCATTGCATGTGATTGTACTGTGGGACTGAGGATGTGACTCGGGTCAATCCAGAAGCAGTCGACGATGCCACTCTGGAAAGGTGGATGGCCGCTGTTACTGGGAACAAGGACAACCCTCGCGGGGCCAGAAGGATTCCTCCACTCGACTGCCACAGTGACCCAAACAAGGCATGTCTGCCCCACTTCCCGTTGTATTCTCGTCATATTTATTTCTGCTTTCTCTGCCGATCGGTCGACTGATCTTTGTCTTGTTGTCCCTCAGACCCTCACTGAACTGTACTCGATGCCCAACGGAGCGCAGGCTCCGACTGAGGAGGGAGAAGCAAGCGGGGGCGAGAGCCAGGAGGAGGAGTGGGACTCGGACGCCGCCGAGGCCGATGATGATGACGATGATGATAATGATGATGACGATGAGGACGGGGAAGAGGAGGAGGAGGAGGAGGTCGCACCACCGCGCTCGGAAAGGCGGTCGAAACATGTCCATGACCCTGCGACTGAACGCGGCGAGGGGGTCGCGACTATTACACAGTCGACCAAGCGCCCTCGGACCACCTCTCCGGCGCCGACTGAAAAGGCGCCGAAGCAGCCCAGGGCGGCCCCGTCGAAGCCGACCAAGCACCTGCCGAAGATGAAGGTGTCCATCCCCACCATATCAGGGTAATCATGTTGCTTAAGTCTTCTTGTTTTGTGTGAACTTTATCTCTGGTTGGCGCTGGAGTTAGTCGACTGACTCTTTGGAGTTGCAGTGCTGCTACTTCTGAGACCTCGGCCCGGGCTGACGACCATGAGATGGAGGACGCAGCAACCTCAAAACCTGGCACTATATTCTTAACACTGTCTTTAGTCAACTGACTCATGATCTAATCCTGATTCTTTTCTGTAGCTCCATCCAATGTTGTAATCACTCTCCCTGATGACGATGAAGATGAGGAACCGCTAAAGTACAGAAGGAGTAGGAAAGCGTCTGCCAGCAAGGTGACCCAGGATGTGACAGTGCCTGAGGCTCTGGTCGCGGAGGAGGGGAACACCACTCGACACACCGTGTCCTTCGCAGATCCACTGACGAGTGCTCCGCAGCCCTCCCTCTTCACGACGCAGCACGTCCCAGAGGACCAAGCTGGCGCAGCGAAGGACGCAATACGCCAGGCAGGGATCATGATGGAGCAGTTGAAGACCATCCGGGATGCGAGCCAGGCAGCTTACGACGCCAGTTCCGCCCTCCAACGCAATGTTCAGGTCAGTCGACCACCATTTGTTCTGTTAGGATATGCTATCAGAAACTTTTCTTTCCAGAATTTATAGTAGTCACCCAGTGGGTGTGTCGAGTTAAACTCCGTGTTAGCGGGGGCACGCTGAGTGCACCCGCTGGGTGTAGTCCCCAAGGCTAAGGTCGACTGCGGGCAGTCGGCCTTAGGCTTTATAATTTCAGTCTTTCCGTCATTCGACTATGTCGAATGGATTTCGCAAACCGGTCGACTGGTCGACTCTGTCTTCGACTGGTCGATTAGTGGGGGCACACTGAGTGCACCCACTGGGTGTAGTCCCCAAGGCTAAGGTCGACTGCGGGCAGTCGGCCTTAGGCTTTATAATTTCAGTCTTTCCATCATTCGACTAAGGCAACTGGATTTTGCAAACCGGTCGACTGGTCGACTCTGTCTTCGACTGGTCGATTAGTGGGGGCACGCTGAGTGCACCCACTGGGTGTAGTCCCCAAGGCTAAGGTCGACTGCGGGCAGTCGGCCTTAGGCTTTATAATTTCAGTCTTTCCGTCATTCGACTAAGGCGACTGAATTTCGCAAACCGGTCGACTGGTCGACTCTGTCTTCGACTGGTCGATTAGTGGGGGCACGCTGAGTGCACCCACTGGGTGTAGTCCCCGAGACTACGGTCGAATGCTCGTATTCGGCTGTAGTCTTAGAAACGCGTGATTTTTCCTTTTTCACTCGGAAGTGAATTATATTTGACATTTTAGTCGATTGGTTCTTCGCAGAACTCCTATGATCTTGTGGCTTGCTACTCTGAGCTGGAAAACAAGCACATTCAGCTCGAGCTGAATTTGAAGCTGGTTCAGGAGAATCTGACGAAGGCAAAGGAGGAGACCGAAGGTATGTTTGGTGAGACCTTGACGACTGCTTTTTCCCTTTATTTGTTTCAAAATCTGATCTTGCTGTAACTTGCAGGTAAGGTGAGGGAGGCCCGACGGAAGAAGGACCTTGAACTAGCTGAGAAGATCAAGCTTGTTGACGAGAAGTTAGCTTCAGTCGCCAAGCTTGAGCAAGAAAATGCCAATCTGAAAGCTGCTCTTGGGAAGAAAAAAGATCTGGAGGCCTTCCTGAATGGTCTTGCCAAGAAGCTGTTTCTTATGCTTGAAGGTAAATCTCTATGCTCGGCGATCATTTCCAACCGTGGTTTTTCCATTCGACCATCGCCTTGACTCGGTGATCGTCCTTGCAAAATTTTGTCAAAACTTTGAAGAAGAAACTAGCCGGCTGGAACCAAACCTTGACCCCGTCAATTCTCCGATGGATGACGAAGTTGCCATGAATGTTTTCCGACTGGAGTCCCGTGTTGCAGCTATCGTGGACTATCTTGCAAGGCTGAAGGTCGCCACATCTCGCATCGACTCGACGCTCTGGCCCGGGGAGACACTTCAGAACGACCTCGAGTCGCTGATGGCTCGCTTGAACACGATCCCTGGTCGAGTGCAGGAGTGGAAAAAGTCCTCGGCTCGGTGCGGTGCAGATGTTGCTCTGTGTCTGGCCCGAGTCCACTGCAAATATGCGCGAGAAGACAAGCTGGCGGCCCTCCGGGTGGCCAACACCAAGAAACACGACTTCAGGTCCTTTATGGAAACTTTCCTTGCGGCTGCCACTCGGATCGCAGATGGAATTGATCTTGATGAGTTTGTTGCACCTTCCAGCCCTCCACAGGAGGGGTAAAAAACTTCTTCTAAACTCGACGCTTTAAATTTGCCTCGGTATGCCGAGTGGAGTTGTAACCGATAAACTTTAACGGGCTTAGCGCCTGAGCACTTTCGGTTCCTTTAGGTATCGATCCGAACTTGAATTTGGTGTTTGAATATGATTGCTTTTGGCTCGAAATGCCTTTTGCAGGTTCAAAGCGGGGCGCTTACTGCAATCGACTTATTCATTAGTCCACTTAGGTGAGCGCTGGGCTGTAGCTAAGCCTCCCGAGTGAGAGGTTTGCTTTTCACTCGGTAGGATTTCTATATCTTAGGCGAGCACTGGGCTGCAGCTAAGCCTCCGAGTGAGAGGTTTGCTCTTCACTCGGTAGGATTTCTGATAACTTAGGCGAGCGCTGGGCTGCAGCTAAGCCCCCGAGTGAGAGGTTTGCTCTTCACTCGGTAGGAATTTTGATAACTTAGGCGAGTACTGGGCTGCAGCTAAGCCCCCGAGTGAGAGGTTTGCTCTTCACTCGGTAGGATTTTTGACAACTTAGGCGAGCACTGGGCTGCAGCTAAGCCTCCGAGTGAGAGGTTTGCTCTTCACTCGGTAGGATTTTTGATAACTTAGGCGAGTACTTGGACTGCAGCTAAGCCTCTGAGTGGAAGTCTGGCTTACCACTCGGTAGGATTTTTCATAACTTAGGCGAGTACTTGGACTGCAGCTAAGCCTCCGAGTGGAAGTCTGGCTTACCACTCGGTAGGATTTTATTTAATCTTAGGCGAAACGGATTCGCAGCTAAGCCTCCGAGTGGGAGTCTGACTCACCACTCGGAGGATTTTTACAAACTTAGGCGAAACGGATTCGCGGCTAAGTCACCCACTGAGGGGAAATTTTATTGGACAAAATAAAAAGTGACAAAAATTATGGAGGAACTATGACACTATTATCTTGAGGTCCATGGACTACAGAAGTACTTTATTGCAACTCATCCGAGTGATTAAACTTAAGTGAAAAATGGGCGGAGTAGTTCCGCGTTCCAAGCTCGGGGCTCGTCGATATTATGCTCGACGTTGTAAAGGCGGTACGCCCCGTTGTGGAGAACCTTGGTGACGATGAAGGGTCCTTCCCAAGAAGGGGCAAGCTTGTGTTGTTTCTTCTGATCCACTCGGAGAACTAAATCTCCTTCCTGGAAG
>NC_041392.1:563941850-564023379 GCF_002162155.2 Triticum dicoccoides | reverse complement strand
CTAAGCCTCCGAGTGGAAGTCTGGCTTACCACTCGGTAGGATTTTTCATAACTTAGGCGAGTACTTGGACTGCAGCTAAGCCTCCGAGTGGAAGTCTGGCTTACCACTCGGTAGGATTTTTCATAACTTAGGCGAGTACTTGGACTGCAGCTAAGCCTCCGAGTGGAAGTCTGGCTTACCACTCGGTAGGATTTTATTTAATCTTAGGCGAAACGGATTCGCAGCTAAGCCTCCGAGTGGAAGTCTGGCTTACCACTCGGTAGGATTTTATTTAATCTTAGGCGAAACGAATTCGGAGCTAAGCCTCCGAGTGGGAGTCTGACTCACCACTCGGAGGATTTTTACAGACTTAGGCGAAACGGATTCGCGGCTAAGTCACCCACTGAGGGGAAATTTTATTGGACAAAATAAAAAGTGACAAAAATTATGGAGGAACTATGACACTATTATCTTGAGGTCCATGGACTACAGAAGTACTTTATTGTAACTCATCCGAGTGATTAAACTTAAGTGAAAAATGGGCGGAGTAGTTCCGCGTTCCAAGCTCGGGGCTCGTCGATATTATGCTCGACGTTGTAAAGGCGGTACGCCCCGTTGTGGAGAACCTTGGTGACGATGAAGGGTCCTTCCCAAGAAGGGGCAAGCTTGTGTTGTTTCTTCTGATCCACTCGGAGAACTAAATCTCCTTCCTGGAAGGCTCGACCCCTCACATTTCTGGCGTGGAAACGACACAAATCTTGTTGGTAGATGGTCGACCGGATCAGAGCCATCTCCCTTTCTTCCTCTAAAAGGTCGACTGCGTCCTGCCGCGCTTGTTCAGCTTCTGCTTCATTGTAGATTTCGACTCGAGGAGCATTGTGGAGAAGATCACTCAGTAAGACTGCTTCAGCTCCGTAGACCAAGAAGAATGGAGTTCTTCCGGTCGACCGATTAGGTGTGGTCCGCAGTCCCCAAAGCATCGAGGGAAGTTCGTCGACCCAAGCTCCAGCTGCATGCTTGAGATCACGCATCAGTCGGGGTTTCAATCCCTTGAGAATCAGGCCATTGGCTCGCTCTGCTTGTCCATTCGACTGCGGATGAGCGACTGAAGCGTAGTCGACTCGTGTGCCTTGAGAATTACAGAAATCTCTGAATTCCTCCGAGTCAAAGTTCGACCCATTATCCGTAATGATGCTGTGCGGGACTCCATATCTGAATATTAGTTCCCTGATGAAGCTAACAGCAGCACCGGCGTCAAGGTTCTTGATTGGTTTAGCCTCAATCCACTTGGTGAATTTGTCGACTGCCACCAGTACATGCGTGAAGCCACTTCGCCCTGTTCTCAAAGGACCGACCATGTCCAACCCCCATACTGCAAAAGGCCAGACGAGTGGGATGGTCTTTAGAGCCGATGCAGGCTTGTGCGACATATTCAAGTAGAACTGACATCCCTCGCACTTATCCACTATTTCCTTTGCCATCTCATTCGCCTTTGGCCAGTAAAATCCGGCTCGGTATGCTTTGGCCACGATGGTCCGAGAGGACGCATGATGACCACAGGTTCCCGAGTGGATATCATTGAGGATGATTCGACCTTCTTCTGGTGTTATGCACTTCTGACCAACTCCAGTCGCGCTTTCTCTGTATAATTGTCCTTTGATTACGGTAAAGGCCTTAGATCGACGGACGATCTGTCGAGCCTCTTCCTCATCCTCCGGGAGCTCTTTCCTCAGGATATACGCGATATATGGAACTGTCCAGTCGGGAATGACCACCAAGACCTCCATGACCAAGTCGACCACTGCTGGGACTTCAACCTCAGTCGGATCTGTGGCACTCTTAGGCTGTGGAGCTTCTTCGGTGAAAGGATCTTCTTTGACTGACGGAGTGTGTATATGCTCCAAGAACACACCACTCGGAATGGCTTCTCTCTTGGAACCTATCTTTGCTAGATCATCAGCTGCTTGATTTTTCAGTTGGGGTATATGATGGAGTTCCAACCCCTCGAACTTCTTCTCCAGCTTCCTCACTGCACTGCAGTATCCAGTCATGGCTGGGCTTCTCACGTCCCACTCCTTCATCACTTGGTTGACCACTAAATCTGAGTCGCCATAGACCATCAGGCGACGGACGCCGAGTGAAATAGCCATGCGCAATCCATATAAGAGGGCCTCATATTCTGCCTCATTGTTGGAGGAATCAAAGTGAATCTGGAGCACATATCTGAGCTTATCTCCTCTGGGGGAAACCAGGACAACCCCAGCACCGGAACCATTCAACATCTTAGAGCCATCAAAGAACATGGTCCAATGCTCCGAGTGAACTTCAGTAGGCTGCTGCTGTTCAATCCACTCGGCGAGGAAATCTGCTATTGCCTGGGACTTAATGGCTTTCTTTGCCTCAAACTTGATATCAAGGGGAAGAAGTTCAATCGCCCATTTAGCCACTCGACCAGTTGCATCTCTGTTGTGCAAAATCTCTGATAGTGGAGCGTCGCTGACGACTGTGATGGAATGATCAGAGAAATAATGAGCAACCTTCTTTGTGGTCATGTATATTTCATACACAAGCTTCTGATAATGAGGATATCTCTGCTTGGATGGAGTCAAGACTTCAAACAAATAATACACTGGGCACTGAACTTTGAGAGCTTTTCCTTCTTCTTCCCGCTCGACCGTAAGCACAGTACTAACGACTTGTCCTGTGGCTGCGATATAGAGCAGCAGAGGCTCTTTGCTGATTGGATCAGCAAGCACCGGCTGGGTGGAGAGCAAAGATTTTAGCTCGGCAAACGCTGCATCAGCTTCTGGAGTCCACTCGAACTTGTCTGCCTTCTTCATCAGTCGGTAAAGAGGCAATGCCTTTTCACCGAGTCGTGAGATGAATCGACTTAATGCGGCCAAGCATCCAGTAAGCTTCTGGACATCGTGCACTCGCACAGGGCATTTCATTCGGAGAATAGTGCCGATCTTCTCTGGATTAGCGTCGATTCCTCGCTCGGAAACGAGAAAACCGAGTAACTTGCCACCAGGAACTCCAAATGTGCACTTTGATGGATTGAGCTTGATATCATACCTTCTGAGGTTGGCAAATGTTTCGGCGAGGTCAGCGAGCAGGTCGGAACCTTTTCGTGACTTGACGACGATATCATCCATATACGCTTCCACATTCCGACTGATTTGAGTGAGAAGACACTTCTGAATCATTCGCATAAATGTGGCTCCGGCATTCTTGAGGCCGAATGGCATGGTGATATAGCAGAAGCACCCGAATGGAGTGATGAAAGCTGTTTTTACCTCGTCGGGTCCGTACAGACGGATCTGGTGATACCCGGAGTAGGCGTCTAGAAAAGACAGTCTCTCGCATCCCGCGGTCGAGTCAACAATTTGATCTATGCGAGGGAGAGGAAAATGATCTTTCGGGCAGGCCCGGTTGATGTGCTTGAAATCAATGCACATTCGGAGCGATTTGTCCTTCTTAGGAACCATGACAACATTAGCGAGCCACTCGGAGTGGTATATCTCTCGGATAAACCCTGCCGCCAACAGTCGAGCCACTTCCTCACCAATGGCTTTTCTCTTCTGGACGGCGGACCGCCGAAGATGCTCTTTGACTGGTTTTGCAGATGAGTCGACTCTTAGGCGATGCTCAGCCAGTCCCCTGGGAACACCTGGCATGTCAGCGGGCTTCCATGCAAAAATGTCCCAGTTCTCACGGAGGAACTGGATGAGCGTTTCTTCCTATTTCGGGTCGAGTGTTGTGGAGATGTGGGTCGGAGCTGCATCGGGGTCGGTCGGGTGAATGTGAACAGGCTTTGTCTCACCGGATGACTGAAATGCAGATTCTGTGGCGGGTTTCTTGGATCGCAGCAAATCACTCGGATCTGCGTTTTGCTTGTATTCTTCGAACTCGACCGCTGTCACCTGGGAATCGGCAATCTTTGAGCCCTTCTGAAAGCACTCTTCTGCCTTTTTCCGATCACCGGTGACAGTGATCACTCCTTTGGGGCCGGGCATCTTCAATTTGAGGTACACGTAACATGGTCGAGCCATGAACCGTGCATAAGCTGGTCTCCCCAAAATGGCATGATATGCACTCTGAAAATCCACGACCTCAAACGTCAACTTCTCTTTGCGAAAATGTTTCAAATCACCAAACACCACGTCTAGAGATATTTGGCCGAGTGACTCGGCTTTCTTCCCTGGTATAACTCCATGAAAGCTCATGTTACTGGTGCTCAGTCGGGACATTGGAATGCCCATTCCTTTCAGCGTGTCTGCATACAACAAATTCAGCCCACTACCACCGTCCATCAGCACTTTTGTCAGTCGAGTGCCTTCGACAACTGGATCGACCACCAAAGCTTGCCTCCCAGGGGTGGCAATATGAGTCGGGTGATCAGATTGGTCGAATGTGATGGGTGTTTGGGACCATCTCAGATAATTTGCTTTTGCTGGGGCGACCATGTTCACCTCTCGGTTAATGACTTTCAATCAACTCTTGCTTTCCACATCTGCAAAGATCATCAGAGTGGAGTTGATATGTGGATATCCTCCCTCACTGTCCTCCTTGTCTGCGGGCTTGTCCGACTCCTTCTCCTTGTCCTTAGACTGTTTTCCCTGAAACTGCTGGATCAGGAGTCGACATTGGCGAGTGGTATGCTTCGGGTAGATGATATTCCCCTCTTCGTCTTTCTTCGTGTGGATGTGACACGGCATATCCATCACGTCGTTCCCTTCCTTATCCTTTACCTTCTTAGGGTTCCAGGATCCTTTTGGTTTCCCTTTAAACTTTCCCTGAGTCACGGCCAGAGCCTCTCCAGGAGCTGCCGGTTCAGCCTTCCGCTTCTGTTTCCGACTGGTGTTTCCCTTTTCCGACTGACTCGGCTTGTGCTTGCCGCTTCGGAGTCGGTCTTCTTCTTCGCCGTTGGCGTACTTGGTAGCAATCTCCATCATCCGACTCAAGGTCATGTCACCGGTTCAACCAAATTTCAAACTCAATTCTCTATTCTTGACACCATCCTTAAAGGCGCAGACTGCCTGATGATCAGACACATTCTCCACAGTATGGTGCAAAGTGATCCATCTCTGAATATACTCCCTGAGAGTCTCATTGTTCTTCTGCACGCAGACTTGCAGCTCCGTCAATCTAGCCGGTCGCTTGCAAGTTCCTTCAAACGTTCTGATGAACACTCGGGACAGATCTTCCCAAGTGTAAATGCTGCTAGGAGGTAATTGAGTCAACCATGCCCTGGCAGAACCTTCCAGCATGAGGGGCAAATGCTTCATGGCCACCTCGTCGTTCCCACCACCAATCTGAACCGCCACTCGGTAGTCCTCAAGCCAAGTTTCAGGCTTAGACTCACCAGTGAACTTGCTGACTCCTGTTGCCAACCTGAAATTGGGAGGGATAAATGCGGCTTTGATAGCTCTGCTGAAACATTCAGGACCAGAAACATGCACTCGACTGCTTGTGGGCGCATCTCTGTCGAGTCCACCTCGATGGGCTCTGTTCCGGTCGACTAAGCCTTGCACGATAATGGATCGCGCGTCAAAGCCTGGTTCTCTGGGGTCGACTGGAACTCTTCGCCCCGCACTGAGCTGACGTCTGTCATCTTGCTGCCGAGGAGCGTAAGACCCACCCCTCGGAGGGGAATTGGGCACTCGACGCCTATCATCTCGGTCGAGTCGGTCACCATATTGGTCTCGCCGATTCTCGCGCCCTTCACGCCGCGGAGGCGATCTGGGGCTGTGAGCCGACTGAACTGTATTCGCAGCGACGGATCGACTGTGAATTCTGTTGCACGACTGCGACATGGCCGAATTCTGATCTCCTGCTGCCCGGAGCAGATCCCTGATCTGCATCAAGCCTCTGCCAGCTTCCGACTGAGAGGGCTGGATGGACTCTGCTATACGGGTCGCAGCTGCTAAATTCTGGATTGGGGTTCAATATACCTGAGTCGGCGGGAAGAGTTGACGTCGACTGGTGTCGGGAACTCGTTGCCGCGCGCGCTCGTCGAGTGCTCGCTGAAGATTCTCCAGTCGAGTGCGTTCGGCCAAATTGGCTAAACGAGCCTCCTCCAAGGCGCGAGCCTCGGGGGTTTCTCCTGCGATGGGAGTACGCAGGACATCCACGTTCCTGCGGCGAAGTTCCTCTCTTTGCAGAGAGTCGAGTGGCTCGGGCTGGTACTCTTCGTGGTCTCGTGCGGGGTCGCCTCCGTCGCCTGCCCCACCATCACGGGCGAAGCCAGGGGGACTGCGGGGCCCGTCGACCATCAGGATTTCCGCCGCTGGATCACTGCTATCGCACTTGGATGCAGTCTCTACGGAGCCAGTCGACAGATCGAACAGGCCGTAGAGAGATTCGTCGGGCTCGATTGCCGCAACTTGAGTGGTGGCCGTCTGGCGAGCCACCGCGTGCCTCACCCACCGCTGAAGCCTCGACCGGCCCGAGCGCTTGCGCTAGCAGGAGACCGGGAGGGTGGTCGATGGGGGAGTCGACCGATACGGGGTCGACGGTTGCCGCAGCAGAACACCGCGGACACATGCGCGAAAATGCGTCGCACCGCGGACGGGGAGCGCATCGACGTCGAGTGGAGCCTCCTGGAGCCAGGCGGAGTCGTCGGCGACGAAGGTGAGAGCACCGAGACGGATCTCTCGACCCTCAACCAAAACTCCAGCAGTCATCATGATGAAAGTACTCGGAAGAATCGCAACTTCTCCACAAAATCGCTAAAACACCGGCCCCACGGTGGGCGCCAACTGTCGTGGTTCTAAGTCTGACAGTAGAGTGGGGGTAGGTATGGAGAGGGAAGGTCCTAGCTATGGAGAGGTTGTAAACACAAGAGATGTACGAGTTCAGGCCCTTCTCGGAGGAAGTAAAAGCCCTACGTCTCGGAGCCCGGAGGCGGTCGAGTGGATTATGTGTATATGAGTTACAGGATGCCAAACCCTTCTGCCTGTGGAGGGGGTGGCTTATATAGAGTGTGCCAGGACCCCAGCCAGCCCACGTAATGAAGGGTTTAAGGTGTATTTAGTCCGGGGCGTTACTGGTAACGTCCCACATAAAGTGTCTTAACTATCATAAAGTCTACTTAACTACAGGCCGTTGCAGTGCAGAGTGCCTTTTGACCTCCTGGTAGTCGAGTGAGTCTTTGTGGTCGAGTCCTTTATCTCAGTCGAGTGAGTCCCTCGTTGGTCGACTGGAAGGTGACCTCTTCTAAGGGTGTCCTTGGGCAGGGTACCTAGATCAGGTCTGTGACCCTACCCTAGGTACATGACCCCATCAGCCGGCGGCAGCGACTTCCACAAACAAAGTTTGTACTTGCCCCAAAACAAATCCAAAGTTGGGGGTCCAGTGCAACCTCGTCCGACGGCGCGTAGGGGTCCTCGTCGCTGCTATTTGAGTGAGCGTCCTTGGGGGGCGGCGAATCCTCGTCGGCGCATGGGCAGACCGGCGGCGCCATGGCAGAGATTTGAGAGAGAGAGGGCGAGTGAGGGGAGGATGTATATGAGAATGCAGGCGGGACGACGTGAGCAAGGTAGTATGTATTGGTGGCCAGAATCTAGATTGACGGGAATAGTACACACGTCGGTCGCCGAAATTTACGAGTACTGTAGTTTGAATTACACATGATTCCCGCAGCAAAATTCGTGTGTGAACATAATAGCTGACGATTTCCAATACAGAACCGTGTCTGATTAATGACCCCCGCCACTCACCTACCAAACGTCGAGCCACGAAATAGAGTGCCAATCATGTGGGGGCCGGTTGTCTTGCCAGATATTTACATTTTCTTTTTTGAACACCAGATATTTACATGGACTGATGATTTATAACTTGCACACAAGTACACAAAAATATGATTTTTCAAACTGTTATGGCTAGCCGTTGCATGTAGATGTAGTTCAAATTTGAATTGCAGTCATTAAATGGCTAGAAAAACATTTAAATGTCTTTAAAAGGTCAAACGATCCCTAGAATTTTCCAAAATTTCACATGACAGTTGTAGTAGTGCACATTAAATGTAGAAAAACAATCTGAAGGCCGTAAGAGGAAGTATCTCCTGTTCGTCATCAAACATGCATTGTTCCCTCTCGGAACGACGAGCCTTCTAGTGAGTTGCTCCGGTTTTTGAGGGGGGGTGTCCAAACTTTCGTCAAACGGGCTAATTTTTTTCACCACATCATCTTGGTGGCATGACATTACATCAAGCAAGGTTTCATGTTTTTTTGATCATCTTTTATTTTTTTGGAATTAAAATGCCATGGCACTCCATGCATGTGCCCATGTCGTGAGACCAATATATTTGAAAATTAGTTCTAATTTACTGCACATGAAATTAACTGGCACACAAGTACACAAATATGATTTTTCAAACCGTTATGGTTAGTTGTTGCATGTAGATATAGTTCAAGTTTGAATTACGGTCATTAAATGGATAGAAAATCACTTAAATGTCTTTAAAAGGTCAAATGACTACTGAAATTTTCCAAATTTTCACATGACTGTTGTATTAGTGCACATTAAATGTAGAAAAAAAATTGAAGGCCGTAAGAGGAAGCTATCTCCCATTCGTCATGAAACATGCATTGTTTCCTCTCGGAACCACGAGCATTCTAGTGAGTTGCTCCGATTCGTGAGGGGTGTGTGTCCAAACTTTCGTCAAACATGCCAATTTTTTTACTACATCATCTTGGTGGCATGACATTACATTAATCTAGGTTTCATGTTTTTCTCATCATTTTTTTAGTTTTAGAAATTAAAATGCCATGGCACTCCATGCATGTGTCATTGCGTGAGACCAATATGTTTGAAAATTCCTTCTAATTTACTTCACATGGAATTAACTCACACACAAGTACACACATATGTTTTTTCAAACCGTTATGGTTAGCCGTTGCATGTGGATGTAATTCAAATTTAAATTACGGTCATTAAATGGCTAGAAAATTACTTAAATGTCTTTAAAATGTCAAATGACCCCTGAAATTTTCCAAATTTTTCACATGACTGTTGTATTAGTGCATGTTAAATGCAGAAAAAAATTGAAGGCCGTAAGAGGAAGTTATCTCCCGTTCAACATCAAACATGCGTTGTTCCCTCTCGTAACCACGAGCCTTCTAGTGAGTTGCTCCGGTTTGTGAGGGGGGTGTCCAAACTTTTGTCAAACATGCCAATTTTTTACCACATCATCTTGGTGGCATGACATTACATCAAGAAAGGTTTCATGTTTTTCTGATCATTTTTTAATTTTTTAGAATTAAAATGCCATGGCACTCCATGCATGTGTCCATGCCGTGAGACCAATATGTTTGAAAATTCCTTCTAATTTACTGCACATGGAATTAACTAGCACACAACTACACAAATATGATTTTTCAAATCGTTATGGTTAGCCGTTGCATGTAGATGTAGTTCAAATTTGAATTACGTTCATTAAGTGGCTAGAAAATCACTTAAATGTCTTTAAAAAGGTCAAATGACCCCTGAAATTTTCCAAATTTTCACATGACAGTTGTATTAGTGCACCTTAAACGTAGAAAAAATTTGAAGGCCGTAAGGGGAAGCTATCTCCCTTTCATCATCAAACATGCATTGTTCCCTCTCGGAACCACTAGCCTTCTAGTGAGTTGCTCCGGTTTGTGAGGGGTGTGTGTCCAAACTTTCGTTAAACATGCCAATTTTTTTACCACATCATCTTGGTGGCATGGTATTACATCAAACAAGGTTTCATGATTTTCTAATCATTTTTTAATCTTTTGGAATTAAAATGCCATGGCACTCCATGCATGCATATGCATGCGTCCATGTCATGAGACTAATATGTTTGAAAATTCCTTCTAATTTACTGCACATGGAATTAACTCGCACACAAGTACACAAATATGATTTTTCAAACCGTTATGGTTAGCCGTTGCATGTAGATGTAGTTCAAATTTGAATTACGGTCATTAAATGGCTAGAAAATCACTTAAATGTCTTCAAAAGGTCAAATGACCCCTGAAATTTTTTCCAATTTTTCACATGATAGTTGTATTAGTGCATGTTACATGTAGGAAAAATGTGAAGGCCGTAAGAGGAAGCTATCTCCTATTCGCCATCAAACATGCATTGTTACCTCTCGGAACCACAAGCCTTCTAGTGAGTTGCTCCGGTTTGTGAGGGGTGTGTGTCCAAACTTTCCTCAAACATGCCAAAAATTGTACCACATCATCTTGGTGGAATGACATTACATCAATCAAGGTTTCATGTGTTTCTGATTTTTTAATATTTTGTAATTTAAATGCCATGGCACTCCGTGCTTAATTGTGTCATAGCCGTTAGACCAATATGTTTGAAAATTCCTTCAAATTTACTGCTCATGGAATTCAATCGCACACAAGTACACAAATATGATTTTTCAAACCGTTATGCTTAGCCGTTGTATGTACATATAGTTCTAATTTGAATTACGGTCATTAAATGGCTAAAAATCACTTAAATGTCTTAAAAGGTCAAATGACCCCTGCAATTTTCCAAAATTTGACATGACAGTTGTATTAGTACTACAAATTTTCTTGTACATTTAAAACACCATCTGTTGCCACTTTACTCCAAATTCATCTTTCACAGCTAATAAAAATATCTACAACATCACACATAGTTGTTTTGTAGGAACCGTTTGCGATGAAAATTTCTGGGTCTATTTAAGTCTTCCTCCTTAAGCTTCGCCGGCTCGTCTGCTCCAGTGTCGGCAACGCCCGAATCCACGAATCCCGATCCCCATTCCCACACCCCCTTCTTGCAAAGATGACGCCATGGAAATGCTTCATGAAGGACTGTAAGATGGCTGCGTCCCCCCCCCCCCCGAGTGCGGCCGCCTCGCCGAGAGTGCCGCCGCATCCGCATTGAGCGCGGCCACTTTCGCCGAGAGGGCGTCTGCGGCAGCTGCTACGACGGCGGCTGCAAACATGTCGGTGTCAAAACCGGCCGGTCTCGGGTAGGGGGTCCCGAACTATGCGTCTAAGGATCGAAGGTAATAGGAGACAAGGGGGACACGATGTTTACCCAGGTTCAGGCCCTCTTAATGGAGGTAAAACCCTACGTCCTGCTTTATTGCATTTGATGAGTATAGGGTTACAAGAGTTGATCTACCTCGAGATCGTAATGGCTAAACCCTAGATGTCTAGCCTATATGAATTCTGATAACCTCTACAGACTAAACCCTCCGGTTTATATAGACACCGGAGGGGCCTAGGGTTGTACAAAGTCGGTTTATAGAGAAAGGAAACTACACATTCGGACGTTAAGCTTGCCATCCAGGAGAATCCCATTCGGACACAGGGGAAGGCCTTCTACCTTGTATCTTCTCGGCCCATCAGTCCGGTTCACAGCACACGGGCCAGACTCTCGAGGACCCCTTAGTCCAGGACTCCCTCAGTAGCCCCTGAACCAGTCTTCAATGAAGATGTGTTCGGCTCGTAGATTGTCTTCGACATTGCAAGGCGGGTTCCTTCTCTGCATACAAAGCAGTCTTTTGAGCAAGATAACTATATCCGGCTCTGTATAACAGTTACAACCCTCAACCACAATGGTACAATACTTAATAAAAATAAGGTATGTCTACTGACAACTTTTTCGTCATGTCTGGCCTTTTTATTATTTGAACCATTTTTTGGCCTCCCGCTTCGTGTTTCGAGGCGCAGCCTCCATTGACACGTCTTGTCAAAGTAGAGATCGTGTCCCCTCATTGTGGGATTTTCATCAATACAGGTTTGGGTAATCCAACCAAGCCATTCACACGACCCCTTGGGGACAGGCGAGTTTTAAGGCTTGTGGGGGGCACTTGATATTCATTGCCTATATAAGCAGATGAAGATCCATCTTTTTACCCCATGCCTTCTTCCTACCTCAGCCTTCCCGCCCTCGAGCTCTAGCCCCCAAGCTTTAATCTTACCCACCGCCCAACCTTTCCAGCCATGGCCAGATCCGGCTCACAGGGCAAGTGGATGGCCTCCTCCGTCGCGGAGAAGGACATTAAGGAACTCCGGGAGGCGAAGTACTTGACCGCAGAAATCGCACACAGGCTCCCGGCCAAAGAGCAAGTCATGCCCACTCCAGAGCCCGGCCAGAGGGTTGTTTTCATCCCTCACTTTCTCTACGGCCTAGGGTTTCCACTTCACCCTTTTGTCCACGGCCTCATCTTCTATTACGGGCTAGATTTCCACGATCTAGCCCCAAACTCCTTCCTCCACATCTCGGCGTTTATCGTCGTGTGCGAGGCGCTCCTCCGCATTCCACCCCATTTCGGCCTATGGCTCAAAGTCTTCAACATGAAGCTGAAGGTGGTTGATGGGCAGCACACCGACTGCGGCGACGCCATGGTGAGCAAACTCCCCAACACCTGTGGCCCAAAGGAGCCTTCGTGGAGATTGTGAAGGTGTGGCAGCAGGAGTGGTTCTACATCACCGAACCCCGTGGTACCAAATGGGCAGCCGCTCCTGAATTTAGATCTGGGCCCCCTATGCGGCTCATGTCTTGGATTAACAAGGGTCTAGACTGGGGGTCGCCCGGCAAAGTGATGACGCTGCAAAAGCGCATCAAGAGTATGATAAATAAGCACACCAGTCTCACCGACGTGATTCAGGTGATACTCTTCCACCGGATCCTCCCATGCCAACGCCGGGCTCTCCGCATGTGGGAGTTTAATCCGGATGGCCCCCGGGCCCTGCAGCGCTTCTTCGATACAACGCACAAACAGATATGGAAACTACTTTTTAAGGCCCAGAAGTCGTGGCCGGAGAAGACCGAAGATATCGGTCTCGCCAGCGCAAATCCGGCTACTGAGGTAAACTTCTTACTTCCAAACATAATTTCGGTCCATAAGTCAAAGGGTATATTGAGATGCCCATTCCTTATTTAGGACTGGATAGCGAAGGCGGAGAGGATCAGGTGTCCGGCGCCGCTACCCGAAAATCCAGCCACTCATCTATTAACGAGGATGCTGGTCCCGGCGCCTTATCAGGCGCCAGAGAAGAAGGCCAAGAAGAAGGGCAAGGAGGCCAAAGGTGGCCTCCGCCATAAAGGCACTTCGGACGCTGTGTCCGGAGATACTGAAGCCCTCTCCTCCCACGAGGGAGATGAAGACGAAGAGGAGGAGGAAGAAGAGAGAAATTCTCCCCTTAAGGGGAGGAAGAAGAAAACGGTGGCCTCTATAGACCCAGAGGTGGAGCCGTCCAAGAGGGGGAAGATATCCCTCTCAGACGGATCGGATTCGGATGCCGAAGCCATCCCCGAGTGGTGCCCCAGGTCGAAGCCCCTGGCCGCATCGTAAGTAACCAATGATACTGTACGTATATCTAGTTTTTATGATTGTAATTCTAACACATTTGTATTGTGTGCCTCAGTCCGGCTCGCGATCTCCCCCAATTATCATCATCTTCGGGGAACTCGCTGGAGCCAGGGATGTTCGAGAGCGAGACGCCTCCGCAAGCCTCCCCGCCAACCACTACGGACGACACTAAAGTGTTGTCCCGAAGAGCCCCTCCAGGCCATGGAGAGGTGTGGAAGGCCGCCAAGATGGTGCTATAGGGTAACACCTTAGCTGCCGAGAACATGGGGGAACCAACCCCTATGGAGACTGACGACGGGGCCCATGACCGGTTCGACCCCCAGCTGAACACCATTCTGGAGGCCCATACGACTCCGGAATCGAGTGAACAACCCTGTTTGAAGGAGGGCGGAGCGTCGACTCCACCGGTGACCTCCATCAATCCGGAGGCGCCTGACACTTTGGTGGAAGCACTTCGACATGCTTTCTTCATGGAGGAGCACCGTACCCTGATGGGTACGGTGGTTGAGAAGATTCAGTCCGCTGAGAGTGGGCTAAACGAAGCCTTCACCAGCCTACTGACGGGCTTTGAGGTATGCGATGTAATATGCCTTTTTATATGAAGGAAATATGCCTGTATACAGATAGTAGCCCCTGAGACTTTGTTTGGTTTGGAAAAAAGCTGAATAGAGGATCAAATGATTATCGCAGAAGGTAACATACATATCTATTGAATGAACATGCTTCCCTGTTGGCGGTGACTGCCTAGGCTGCTAAAGTTTCCGAACTCAAGCGGAAGCTGAAGCTGGCCGATGATGACCTCGACCGCATTAACAAGCGGTTCGATGAGGCGCAAGGTATGTTTTGTACGATTGAAATCATATGTGAATGTGGAGTTTAAGCTCACACACTTTCTCATGTAAATGATTGCAGGAAGTGCGGCCGAGGGTGATACCCTCAAGGGCGCCCTGTCGCAAGCCAAAGAGCAGGCAAGGGTGAGTAAAGCGGCTGCTGATAAAGCGACTGCAGACTTAAAGGCCGAGCAGGGCACCCGCCGCCAGTACGAGGAGAGGGTGACCGAAGTTGAGCAAGAGCTCAAGGACGTTGCTGGTAAGTGTGAGGCCTTGGAGGAGAAGAATAAGGCCCAAGCAGTCGAACTCTCCAAGGCTCTCCAAGAGGCCAAGGAGGCGCGGACTGAGTCCTGGGCGGCTCATGAGGAGATCAAGCAGGCTGGATAGATAGCGGCTGGTAAGCCCTTGATGCGTCCATTTTGCATCATGCTTTTATATCGATATTTATTGCATTATGGGCTGTTATTACACATTATGTAACAATATTTATGCCTATTATCTCTTATTTTACAAGGTTTGCACGAAGAGGGAGAATGCCGGCCGCTAGAATTCTGGGCTAGGAAAGGAGCAAATATTAGAGACCTATTCTGCACAACACCAAAAGTCCCAAAACTCCACGGAAGTCAGTTTTGGAATATATAAAAAATATTGGGCGAAGAAAATACCAGAGGGGGCCACCCACCATCCATGAGGGTGGGGGGCACGCCCTACACCCTGGGTATGCCCCCTGTCTCGTGGGCCATCTGGCAGGCCTCCGGTGCCCATCTTTTGCTATATGAAGTCTTTCGCCCTGGAAAAAATAAGAAGGAAGCTTTCGGGACGAAGCGCCGCCGCCTCGAGGCGGAACCTGGCGATACCAATCTAGGGCTCCGGCGGAGCTGTTCTGCCGGGGAAACATCCCTCCGGGAGGGGGAAATCATCACCATCGATCCTCTCATCGGGAGGGGGTCAATCTCCATCAACATCTTCACTAGCACCATCTCATCTCAAACCCTAGTTCATCTCTTGTATCCAATCTTTGTCTCAAAACCTTAGATTGGTACCTCTGGGTTGGTAGTAGTGTTGATTGATTACTCCTTGTAGTTGATGCTAGTTGGTTTATTTGCTGGAAGATTACATGTTCAGATCATTTATGCATATTAATACCCCTCTGATTATGAACATGAATATGATTTGTGAGTAGTTACAATTATTCCTGAGGACATGGGAGAAGTCTTGCTATAAGTAGTCATGTGAATTTGGTATTCGTTCGATATTTTGATGAGATGTATGTTGTCTCTCCTCTGGTGGTGTCATGTGAACGTCGACTACATGACACTTCACCATTGTTTGGGCCTAGGGGGAGGCATTGGGAAGTAATAAGTATATGATGGGTTGCTAGAGTGACAGAAGCTTAAACCCTAGTTTATGCGTTGCTTCGTAAGGGGCTGATTTGGATCCATATGTTTCATGCTATGGTTAGGTTTACCTTAATACTTTTTTTGTAGTTGCAGATGCTTGCAAGAGGGGTTAATCATAAGTGGGATGCTTATCCAAGGAAGGGCAGTACCCAAGCACCGGTCCACCCACATATAAAATTATCAAAGTAACGAACGTGAATCATATGAGCGTGATGAAAACTAGCTTGACAATAATTCCCATGTGTCCTCGGGAGTGCTTTCCTTTATATAAGAGTTTGTCCAGGCTTGTCCTTTGATACAAAAAGGATTGGGCCACCTTGCTGCACCTTGTTTACTTTTGTTACTTGTTACCCGTTATAAATTACCTTATCAGAAAACTATCTATTACCGATAATTTCAGTTCTTGCAGAGAATACCTTACTGAAAACCGCTTGTCATTTCCTTTTGCTCCTCGTTGGGTTCGACACTATTACTTATCAAAAGGACTATGATAGATCCCCTATACTTGTGGGTCATCAAGACTCTTTTCTGGCGCTGTTGCCGGGGAGTGAAGCGCCTTTGGTAGGTGGAATTTCGTAAGGAAAAATTTATATAGTGTGCTGAAATTTACTATCACTTGTTACTATGGAAAGTAATCCTTTGAGGGGCTTGTTCGGGGTATCTTCACCCCGACCAATAGATCAAAGAGTTTCTCCTCAACCTACTGAACCTATTGAAAATGTTTACTTTGAAATTCCTTCGGGTATGATAGAGAAACTGCTAGCTAGTCCTTTTACAGGAGATGGAACATTGCATCCCAATTTGCACCTAATCTATGTGGATGAAGTATCTGGATTATTTAAGCTTGCAGGTATGCCCGAGGATGTTATCAAGAAGAGGGTATTCCCTTTATCTTTGAAGGCAAAGGCATTGACATGGTTTAGGCTATGCGATGATATTGGATCATGGAACTACAACTGATTGAAATTGGAATTTCATTAGAAGTTTTATCCTATGCATCTGGTTCATCGTGATTGTAATTATATATATATATATATAATTTTTGGCCTCGCGAAGGATAAAGAATCGCTCAAGCTTGGGGGAGGCTTAAATCAATGTTATATTCATGCCCCGATCATGAGCTCTGAAGAGAAATTATTATTCAAAATTTTTATGCTCGACTTTCTCTCAATAATCACTCCATGCTCGATACTTCTTGTACTGGTTCTTTTATGATGAAGACTATTGAATTTAGATGGGATTTATTCGAAATAATTAAACGCAATTCTAAAGATTGGGAACTCGATGAAGGTAAGGAGTCGGGTATAACACCTAAGTTTAATTGTGTTAAATCTTTTATGGATACCGATGCTTTTCATGAATTTAGCACTAAATATGGACTTGACTCTGAGATAGTAGCTTCTTCTGTAAAACCTTTGCTACTCATGTTGATCTCCCTAAGGAGAAGTGGTTTAAATATCATCCTCCCATTGAAGTAAAAGTAGTTGAACCTATTAAAGTTGAAGAAAATACTATCACTTATAATGTTGATCCTATTGTTCCTGCCGCTTATTTTGAGAAACCACCTTTCCCTACTAGAATAAAGGATCATGCTAAAGCTTCAACTGTGGTAAAAAAAAGTAATATTAGAACACCTAAACCCTCTGAGCAAATTTAATTTGAACCTAGTATTTCTATGGTTAAAGATATCTTGGTTGATAATATTGATGGGCATGTTATTTACTTCTCTGATGAAGCTGCTAGAATTGCTAAACCCGATACTAAAGATAAACATGGACATGTTGTTGGCATGCCTGTTGTTTCTGTTAAAATAGGATATCACTATTATCATGGCTTATGTGATATGGGTGCTAGTGTCAGTGCAATACCTTATACCCTATATGAAGAAATTATGCATGATATTGCACCTGCTGAGATAGAAGATATTAATGTTACTATTAAGCTTGCCAATAGAGATACTCTCTCACCGGTTGGGATTGTTAGAGACGTTGAAGTCTTGTGTGGGAAAATTATATAGCCTACTAATTTTATTGTTCTTACTTCCCCACAAGATAACTTTTGTCCCATTATATTTGGTAGACCCTTCTTGAATACTGTTAATGCTAAGATAGACTGCAAAAAGGATATTGTTTCTGTTGGTTTAGGGGATATGTCTCATGATTTTAATTTTGCTAAATTTCGTAGACAACCCCATGATAAAGAATTGCCTAATAAAGATGAAATTATTGGTCTTGCTTCTATTGTTGTGCCTCCTAATGATCCTTTATAATAATATTTGCTGGACCATGAAAATGATATGTTTATGAATGAAAGAAGGGAAATAGATGAAGTATTCTTTAAAAAGGGACCTATTTTGAAACACAACTTGCTTGTCAAAATTCTAGGGGATCCTCCTCCACCCAAGGGTGATCCCGTGTCTGAGCTTAAACCATTACCTGATACTCTTAAATATGCTTATCTTGATGAAAAGGAGATATATCCTGTTATTATTAGTGCTAACCTTTCAGAGCAAGAAGAAGAGAAATTATTGAAAACTCTGAAGAAGCACCGTGCTGCTATTGGATATACTCTTGATGATCTTAAGGGCATTAGTCCCACTCTATGCCAGCATATTTTTTTTTGGAGAAAGACACTAAACCGGTTGTTGATCACCAACGACGATTAAATCCTAAGATGAAAGAAGTGGTAAGAAAAGAAATACTAAAGCTTCTGAAGGCAGGTATAATTTATCCCGTTGCTGATAGTTAGTGGGTAAGTCCTGTCCATTGTGTCCCTAAGAAGGGATGTATTACTGTTGTTCCTAATGATAAAGATGAGTTGATCCCACAAAGAATTGTTACATGTTATAGAATGGTAATTGATTTCCGCAAACTAAATAAAACTAGTAAAAAAGATCATTACCCTTTACCTTTTATTGATCAAATGCTAGAAAGATTATCCAAACATACACATTTTTGCTTTCTAGACGGTTATTCTGGTTTCTCTCAAATACCCGTGTCAAAAGAGGATCAAGAAAAGACCACCTTTACTTGCCCTTTGCTTATAGACGTATGCCATTTGGTTTATGTAATGCACCTGCTACCTTTCAAAGATGTATGACTGCTATATTCTCTGACTTTTGTGAAAAGATTGTTGAGGTTTTCATGGATGATTTTTTCATATACGGAACTTCTTTTCATGATTGCTTAAGCAACCTTGATCGAGTTTTGCAGAGATGTGAGGAAACTAATCTTGTCTTGAATTGGGAGAAGCGCCACTTTATGGTTAATGAAGGTATTGTCTTGGGGCATAAAATTTCTGAAAGAGGTATTGAAGTTGATAAAGCTAAAGTTGATGCTATTGAAAATATGCCATGTCCAAAGGACATTAAAGGTATAAGAAGTTTCCTTGGTCATGCCAGTTTTTATAGGAGGTTCATTAAAGACTTCTCAAAAATTTCCAGGCCTCTAACTAATCTCTTACAGAAAGATGTTCCTTTTATCTTTGATGATGATTGTGTAGAAGCATTCGAAATACATAAGAAAGCCTTGATTTCTGCACCTATTTTTCAGCCTTCTGATTGGAATTTACCATTTGAAATTATGTGTGATGCTAGTGATTATGCTGTAGGTGCTGTTCTAGGACAAAGAGTTGATAAGAAATTAAATGTTATTCAATATGCTAGTAAAACTCTAGACAATGCCCAGAGAAATTATGCTACTACTGAAAAAGAATTTTTAGCAGTTGTATTTGCTTGTGATAAGTTCAGACCTTACATTGTTGACTCTAAAGTAACTATTCACACTGATCATGCTTCTATTAAATATCTTATGGAAAAGAAAGATGCTAAACCTAGACTTATTAGATGGGTACTCCTACTACAAGAATTTGATTTGCATATTATTGATAGAAAGGGAGCCGAGAACCCCGTTGCAGACAACTTGCCTAGGTTAGAGAATGTTCTTGATGACCCACTACCTATTGATGATAGCTTTCCTGATGAACAATTAGCTATCATAAATGCTTCTCGTACTGCTCCATGGTATGCTGATTATGCTAATTACATTGTTGCTAAATTTATACCACCTAGTTTCACCTATCAGCAAAAGAAAAAGTTTTTCCTATGATTTAAGACATTACTTCTAGGATGACCCACACCTTTATAAAGGAGTAGATGGTGTTATTAAACGTTGTGCCTGAGCATGAACAGGAACAGATCCTACGCAAGTGTCACTCCGAGGCTTATGGGGGACACCATGCTGGAGATAGAACTGCACATAAGGTATTGCAATCCGGTTTTTATTGGCCTACTCTCTTCAAGGATGCCCGTAAGTTTGTCACGTCTTGTGATGAATGCCAAAGAATTAGTAATATTAGTATACGTCAAGAAATGCCTATGAATTATTCACTTGTTACAGAACCTATTGATGTTTGGGGCTTTGATTATATGGGACCGTTTCCTTCCTCTAATGGGTATACACATATTTTAGTCGCTGTTGATTACATTACTAAGTGGGTAGAAGCTATTACAACTAGTAGTGCTAATCATAGCACCTCTATTAAGATGCTTAAATAAGTTATTTTTCCGAGGTTTGGAGTCTCTAGATACTTAATGATTGATGGTGGTTCACACTTTATTCATGGTACTTTTCTTAAAATGCTTGCTAAGTATGATGTTAATCATAGAATTGCATCTGCATATCACCCACAGTATAGTGGTCAAGTAGAACTGAGCAATAGAGAGCTTAAATTAATTTTGCAAAAGACTGTTAATAGATCTAGAAAGAATTGGTCCAAGAAACTTGATGATGCATTATGGGCCTACATAACTGCATATAAAAATCCTATGGGTATGTCTCCGTATAAGATGGTTTATGGAAAAGCATGTCACTTACCTCTTGAACTAGAACATAAAGCATATTGGGCCATTAAAGAGCTCAATTATGATTTCAAACTTGCTAGTGAGAAGAGACTATTTGACATTAGCTCCATCAATGAGTGGAGAACCCAGGCCTATGAAAATGCCAAACTGTTTAAAGAAAAAGTTAAAAGATGGCATGACAAAAGGGTACAAAAACATGAGTTTAATGTAGGTGATTATGTATTGTTATACAACTCTCATTTAAGATTTTTTGCAGGAAAACTCATCTCTAAATGGGAAGATCCTTACGTTATCGAGGAGATCTATCATTTTGGTGCCATAAAAATCAATAACTTCGAAGGCACAAATCCGAGGGTGGTGAACGGTCAAAGAATCAAACATTATATCTCAGCTAATCCTATAAATGTTGAAACTAATGTTATTGAAATCGTAGCCCCGGTGGAGTATATAAGGGACACCTTTCAGAATGTTTTAGCCTCCGAAAAGGAGGAGGTATGTGGTACGGTAAGTAAACCGACTCTAAAACAGTTTTAATAGCAATTTTTCTCTGTTTTGGAATATTAAAGAAAATAGGAAAATTATAAGTAGTCCAGAAAGGACACGAGGCTTCCACGAGGGTGGAGGGCGTGCCCCTGCCTCGTGGGCACCTCGTGTGCCCTCCGAACTCCGTTTTCTTGCACGGTACTTCTTTTGGTCAGTAAAAATTCGTTATATAATCTCCCGAAGGTTTTGACCACCGTACCACGCATATATCCTCTGTTTTTGTTTCGAGCTATTTCTGCAGCAGATTTAGAGCAAGATGTCATCTCAAGACTCCGACGGAGAGAGCTATGTCTCACATCTCATTGCTGACCCATAGACCTATGGGGACCTATCTCCTTGTGGTCAAACTACGGATGATGAGGAGGATGCTCATTTGAGGAGGATCAATGATTCAAGTTCGGAGGAGGAGGATGTTCCTCTAGCTCAACCTGGGGATATGCACGTGAAGTTCAAGAAGTCTAGTCTCCCTAAGAGGGCTAAACTGTCTAACAACTGATCTATTCCTTCTCGTTTTCGATAGAAAAGCAAAGGAGATTTATGTGACAAGATCTTGAAGCTGGAATCAGAGGTCGATGATTTAAAGGAGGAGATCGCTCTTCTCAATTACAATATGAAAATGCTGAAGGCACAATTGTCATCATCATCACCATCTCCTTCACCTCCGAAGAAAGAGACATAAATACATGGGTATGGGCACTCCCCTTGGTAACTGCCAAGCTTGGGGGAGTGCCCCGGCATCGTCTCACCATCACACTTCTATCTTTACCGTTTTTCTTAGTTCGATCCTTTTGTCAATATCTCAATCTAGTAGAATAAAGTTTTAGTATGATTTAGTTTTGAGTTTTGCTTTATGATCCTTCTATGTAATCGAGTCCGTGAGCTATATATATAATAAAAATTAGTTTTGAGTCGAGGGCTTGGTTATCTTGCTATGATCTTGAGGGAAAGAAGATAAAGAATAAGAAGAAATAAAGAGATCATATTTATCTGATGGAGAGTAATGACTTCACATATAAAGAGTAGGATGAATAAAAGTTGTTGAGAGTTGACAAACATAGTTTTAGTCATCGTTGCAATTAATAGGAAGTAATAAAGAAAGACAGGTTTTCACATATAAATATACTATATTGGACATCTTTTATGATTGTGAGCACTCATTAAAATATGACATGCTAAAAGGTTGATGTTGGACAAGGAAGACAACGTAATGGGTTATGTTTTCTTACATCCGAAATAAATTATATTGTCATGGATCATCCAACATGTTGAGCTTGACTTTCCCCCTCATGCTAGCCAAATTCTTTACACCAAGTAGAGATACTACTTGTGCTTCCAAATATCCTTAAACCCAGTTTTACCATGAGAGTCCACCATATCAACCTATGGATTGAGTAAGATCCTTCAAGTAAGTTGTCACTATTGCATGCAATAAAAATTGCTCTCTAAATATGTATAATCTATTAGTGTGGAGAAAATAAGCTTTGTGCGATCTTGTGATATGGAAGCAATAAAAGCGACGGACTGCATAATAAAGGTCCCTATCATAAGTGGCAATATAAAGTGACTGATACGTCTCCGTCGTATCTACTTGTCCAAACACTTTTGCCCTTGTTTTGGACTCTAACTTGCATGATTTGAATGGAACTAACCTAGACTGACGTTGTTTTCAGTAGAATTGCCATGGTGTTATTTTTGTGCAGAAATAAAAGTTCTCAGAATGACCTAAAAGTCAACAGAGATTATTTTTGGAATATATAAAAAATACTGGAAGAAGAATCCACGTCAGGGGCCCCACACCCTGTCCACGAGGGCGGGGGCGCGCCCCCTACCTCGTCGGCCCCCTGACGCTCCACCAACCTCAACTCCAACTCCATATATTCGTGTTCGGTGAGAAAAAAAAATCATAGAGAAGGATTCATCGCGTTTTACAATACGGAGCCGCCGCCAAGCCCTAAACTCTCTCGGGAGGGCTGATCTGGAGTCCGTTCGGGGCTCCAGAGAGGGGAATCCGTCGCCATCGTCATCATCAACCTTCCTCGATCACCAATTCCATGATGCTCACCGTCGTGCATGAGTAATTCCATCATGGGCTTGCTGGACGGTGATGGGTTGGAGGAGATTTATCATGTAATCGAGTTAGTTTTGTTAGGGTTTGATCCCTAGTATCCACTATGTTCTGAGATTGATGTTGCTATGACTTTGCTATGCTTAATGCTTGTCACTAGGGACTGAGTGCCATGATTTCAGATCTGAACCTATTATGTTTTCATGAATATATGTGATTTCTTGATCCTATCTTGCAAGTCTATAGTCACCTACTATGTGTTATGATCCGGCAACCCCGAAGTGACAATAATCGGGACCACTCCCGGTGATGACCGTAGTTTGAGGAGTTCATGTATTCACTATGTGTTAATGCTTTGGTCCGGTACTCTATTAAAAGGAGGCCTTAATATCCCTTAGTTTCCAATAGGACCCCGCTGCCATGGGAGGGTAGGACAAAAGATGCCACGCAAGTTCTTTTCCATAAGCACGTATGACTATATTCGGAATACATGCCTACATTACATTGATGAATTGGAGCTAGTTCTGTGTCACCCTATGTTATAACTGTTGCATGAATAATCACATCCGGCATAATTCTCCATCACCGATCCATTGCCTACAAGCTTTTCATATATTGTTCTTCGCTTATTTACTTTTCCGCTGCTATTGTTACAGTCACTACAAAACCCCAAAACATTACTTTTGTTACCGTTACCACTACTATCATATTACTTTGCTACTGAATACTTAGCTGCAGATATTAAGTTTCCAGGTGTGGTTGAATTGACAACTCAGCTGCTAATACTTGAGAATATTCTATGGCTCCCCTTGTGTCGAATCAATAAATTTGGGTTGAATACTCTACCCTCGAAAACTGTTGCGATCCCCTATACTTGTGGGTTATCGAGACCATTTTCTAGCGCTGTTGCCGGGGAGCATAGCTCTATTCTTTGAGTCACTTGGGATTTATATCTGCTGGTCACTATGAGGAACTTGAAAGACGAAAGAACTAAGATTTTTCCCTCAACTACAAGGGGAGGTAAGGAACTGCCATCTAGCTCTGCACTTGATTCACCTTCTGTTTTGAGTAAGCTTGCGACACCTAAACCTGCTTCTGCTATTAATTCTGATATGTCGCATGTTATTGATGATGCCACTTCTGCTATGCATGATACTTATGATGAAACTACTTCTATGCTTGATACTATTGTGCCACTTGGTGAATTTCTTGATGAACAACTTGCTAGGGCTAGAGAGAATGAAATTATTGAAACTAATAATATTGATGAAAGTGATGATGAAGATTCTCCCCTAGATATGAATTGCCTATTGTGCCTGAGGGTTATGTTATGGATGAAGAAACTGCTAGAGACTTTCTTGCCTGCAATGATAGAAGTGATCTTAAGAAACTATTAGCTAAGCTGAAAGAAAAATCTCTGAATGCTAGAATGAAATATGATCCTGCTTATGCTACTTCACCTATCTTTATTACTGATAAGGGTTATGATTTCTCAGTTGATCCTGATATAATTACTTTGGTTGAATCTGATCCTTTCTATGGCTATGAATCTGAAACTGTTGTGGCACATCTTACTAAATTAAATGATATAGCTACCCTGTTCACTAATGATGAGAAAACTCGCTACTATTATATCCTTAAATTATTTACGATCTCATTAAAGGGTGATGCTAAGATATGGTTTAATTCTCTTGATCCTGGTTGTTTGCGTAGTCCCCAGGATATGATTTACTACTTCTCTGCTAAATATTTCCCCGCTCATAAGAAACAAGATGCTTTAAGGGAAATATATAATTTTGTGCAAATTGAAGAAGAGAGTGTCCCACAAGATTTGGGAGGCTTCTCCAATTACTTAATGCTTTGCCTGATCATCCTCTCAAGAAAAATGAAATACTTGATATCTTTTATAATGGACTAACCGATGCTTCCAGAGACCACCTGGATAGTTGTGCTGGTTGTGTTTTCAGGGAAAGAACAGTTGATCAAGCTGAAATTCTATTGAATAATATGTTGACCAATGAAAATAATTGGACACTTCTTGAACCAACTCCCAAGCCAACTCCGAAGAAAAGGGGTATTCTATTTCTCAGTCCCGAAGATATGCAAGATGCAAAGAAATCTATGAAAGAAAAGGGTATAAAAGCTGAAGATGTTAAGAATTTACCTCCTGTTGAAGAAATACATGGTCTTAATTCATCATCTATTGAAGAAACACACGGTCTCGATAACCCGACACAGGTAGTAAAGGTAAACTCTCTCTATAGATATGATAAAGCTGAAATCCCTCCTGCTAAGTTTGCTACCCAGTGTTTGGATGAATTTGATAACTTCATGGTTAAGCAAGAAGATTTTAATGCTTATTTTGGTAGACAAATGAAACGCAATGCTTATATGATTGAACAGTTGAGTGATTATATGGCTAGTGTTAAAGGTGAACTTAACTTATTAGTAAACATGCTTCTATGGTTACCACTCAAGTAGAACAAGTACTTAAACCTCAGAATGATTTGCTCAATGAATTAAACAATAAGAATGATAATGATGTTAGAGTTATAACTAGAGGTGGTAAAATGACTCAGGAGCCTTTGTATCCTGAGGGCCACCCTAAGAGAATTGAGCAAGATTCTCAGAGAACTACTATAGATGCACCTAGTCCTTCTAAAAGAACGGGAAAGAAAAATGATAGGACTTTGCATGCTTTTAATGAACCTGTTATTGACACACGTGAGAATCCCAATGATATTTCTATCTCTGATGCTGAAACACAATCTGGTAATGAACATGAACCTAGTGATAATGTTAATGCTGATGTTCATGTTGATGCTCAACCTAGCAATAATAATGATGTAGAAATTGAACTTGCTGTTGATCTTGATAACCCACAATCAAAGAATCAACATTATGATAAGAGAGACTTTGTTGCTAGGAAGCACGGTAAAGAAAGAGAACCATGGGTTCAGAAACCCATGCCTTTTCCTCCTAAACCATCCAAGAAAAAGGATGATGAGGATTTTGAGCGCTTTGCTGAAATGATTAGACCTATCTTTTTGCGTATGCGTTTGACTGATATGCTTAAAATGAATCCTTATGCTAAATATATGAAATAAATTGTTACAAATAAAAGAAATACCGGAAGCTGAAATTTCCACCATGCTTGCTAATTATACTTTTAAGGGTGGAATACCAAAGAAACTTGGAGATCCAGGAGTACCAACTATACGATGTTCCATTAAAAGAAACTATGTTAAAACTACTTTATGTGATCTTGGAGCCGGTGTTAGTGTTATGCCTCTCTCTTTATACCGTAGACTTGATTTGAATAAGTTGACACCTACTGAAATATCTTTACAAATGGCTGATAAATCAACTTCTATACCTGCCAGTATTTGTGAGGATGTGCCTATTGTGGTTGCAAACGTTACTATTTTAACGAACTTTGTTATTCTTGATATTCCCGAGGACGATAATATGTCTATTATTCTTGGAAGACCCTTTTTGAATACTGCAGGGGTTGTTATTGATTGCACCAAAGGCAATGCCACTTTTCATGTTAATGGTAATGAGCATATGGTACACTTTCTGAGGAAACAACCTCAAATCCACAGTATCAATTCTATTGGAAAAAATTCAAGAATCACTATTGGAGGTTTTGAATTTCCTCTTCCTACTGTTACAAAGAGATGTGATATTCTTATTGTTGGGGATGTGCATATCCCCGTTGAGGTAACATAGTGTTATTCAAAATTTCTCCGGTTCCATGTTATTCGGAATGAGTTTGTTAACAAGACTTGATCAACCTTGTTAGTGGATTCCTTTTGATGATCATGAGGTGGATGAATTTAGAAAATGCAACTCTCTCTACCCTCTTTTTTTACTTTCTGTTATTTATATTAATAAAGCAAAAATAGTATTTTCTGTCTGTTTTCTAAATTATCCATGCAATAAAAAATACCCCAAAAATAAAAGTTCTCCAAATGCCCTGAAAATTAAATATGATTTTTTCTAGAATATTTGAGAATATCTGGCACCGAGAATACATCAGGGGGAGCCAGCACGTGGCCACGAGGGTCCAGGACGCGCCCCTGCCTCGTGGCCCCCTGGTGGCCCCCCTCCACTTATTCCAGCCACCACACACTCCTTCTTCCTTCCAAAAAAATCACCAACCTGCTCAAGCACGAGTTCTAGCTCATCTTGCTGCCATTTTCAATTTCCTAGCTCAAAGCTCCATTCATGAAACTGCTTTGGGGGATTGTTCTTTGGTATATGACTCCTCCAATGGTCCAATTAGTTTTTGTTCTAGTGCTTTATTCATTGCAAAATTTTGCTGCTTAGGTGACCATGTTCTTGAGCTTGCATGCCAAATTTATATGGTCCCAAGTAGTTCTAATGCATGATATGGTCTCTAGGCACTTGTAGGAGTAGTTGCTATCAATTTTGTTGAGTTTGGCTCACTTTTATTTTAAGTTACTAAAAATTTCAGAAATTTTTGAGAGGAAAAAATATGTTTAGGAAAATGTACCAAGGTGGTTCTTCAAGGAAGCAAGGACCCAGGCACGCAATGCGTGAGCCGGACGATGAACTACCGAGGGACGCTCAAGTGCGGCCTTGTGAATGGCCGTCAGAAGATTTCATGGTCCAAGCAGGAATCAATGAGGAATGAAGCATATGTGTGTAACGCCAATCTTGAGGGCTTCGTGGCAGATTAGTGCCGTCTGTACCACTACCTCACTGATTCCTTTGCGAGAAGGTTTGAATTTTCATCATCACGTAATTCTCAAACTGTCCTGTTTGATCTTTATGATAAATATTATACCATGGACTTAGAAGATTTTAATACTGCTTGTAAACTCCCACAGTGTGGTAATGTTAGTGAACCTCGCAAATCTGAATATAGAGACTTTCTTGCTAGTATAACTGTGGGGGAATCTAGGGAAATCACGCAAGCTGCCATAGGGAGCATTCATTTTCCTGCTGTACATTATTTTGCTCTCTTTATAGGTAGATGCATAAATGGTAAGGATGAGGCATGTCACATGTGTGTGCCAGATCTTAGTGTTCTCAAGAGTGTTGTATTAGGAGATAGACAATATAACTTGGGGGCCATTGTTGCACGCAGGTTGCATAATAACAAAATTAATGGAGATTTCATTGGTGGAATTTACGCAACCCGTTTAGCTGATTTTCTTGAGATACCCATACGTGGAGATAATATTGAGTTGCCTCCTGCTTATTTAGATTATAATGCCATGGTTCGTCATCAGTTTGTTGAGAGGAACAATCAGTTCCTCCAGTACCGACTAATCTTCGACAGACAACACACCTATCATGTCGCTCTCCCTGCTCAGCCTTCTTTGACTTTCAGGCAAAAGGGAGACATGTTATAACCAGGGAGGAGGCGACCGAGTACGAGAGGAGGACGGAGGCAGCTCGCCTCCAAGCTGCAGCTCGTCAGGCAATAGCTGATGCATCTTAGTACGACCCCAACTTCAACTTCTGATATCCACCAGGCCATCCATGGGCATAGACCAACTTAGGCCAAAACCCTAATCTTGGGGGAGTACGTATTTCTCACCGTCATTACATTCATGTTCACACACTCATGCTAGTTGTCGGTGCTCATACTTTTTCATTGTATCATCCATGATAGTTTATTTCCTTTTTAGCTTTCTTCTTGTGTGCCTTAATAAACCTTAAGAAAAACCAAAAAAATTAGTTGTAGCTTTTCGTTACTTTACTTTCTATGCATGTAGTAGTAGTAATTAAAAAGAAAACCCAAAAAGATTTCTCATTCTTCTTTTGCTTGTTGGGAGCTTTCCCGTGTAAATAGTTTTGTTTCTTTTCTTTAGGGGTCGAGAGGAGAAGACCATAATGAAAATGTTGAGTGGCTCTCATATGCATTATTGTTGATCTAACAAAGAGCCCATATTACCTTGTCTTCTCTCTTGAATTGAATGCTTGCAGATTCCAGCTTAGTCCAATGCACGTGCACCATTATTATTATCCACACCTTTTGATCGTGCAAGTGAAAGGCAATAATGATGATTATATGATGAACTGATTGAGATGAGAAAAGCTGGTATGAACTCGACCTCTCTTGTTTTTGTAAATATGATTAGACCATCGTTCCTGATTCAGCCTATTATGAAAGAAACATGTTTGCAATTACAATTAGAGATTGTAGTTGCTTATGCCATGCTTAATTAGCTAGGAGTTTATAATGGTTTACCTTGCGTGCCAACATGCTATTAAAATGGTTGTGATGTGGTATGATAGGGTGGTATCCTCCTTTGAACGATTTGAGTGGCTTGACTTGGCACATGTTCATGCATGTAGTTGAAACAGAATCAACATAGCCTCTATGATACTCATGATTGCATTCGGTGTTGATTAATTTTAATGCATGTTCATGACTGTTGTCGCTCTCTAGCTGGTCACTTCCCAGTCTTTTTCTAGCCTTCACTTGTACTAAGCGGGAATACTTCTTGTGCATCCAACTCCATAAACCCCAAAGTTGTTCCATATGAGTCCACCATACCTACCTATATATGGTATCTACCTGCCGTTCCAAGTAAATTTGTATGTGCCAAACTCGAAACCTTCAAATAAACATTCTGTTTTGTATGCTCGAATAGCTCATGTATCAACTAGGGATGTCTGTATCTTCCATGCTAGGCGGGTTATTCTCAAGAGGAGTGGACTCCGCTCCTCACTCACGAGAAAATGGTTGGTTATCGGGATGCCCAGTCCCATGCTTTATGCAAATCAAATCAAAATAACTACAAACAAACCTCCCCCGGGACTCTTGTTAGTTGGAGGCACTCGTTGTTTCGAGTAAGCCATGTATTGATGCTTGTTGGTGGAGGGGGAGTATAAACTTTACCATTCTGTTGGGAACCGCCTATAATGTGTGTAGCATGGAAGATATCGAGATCTCTCGGTTTTCATGTTGACATTGAAAGTATACCGCTCAAAATATTATTCATATCTATTTCAAAACCGAGCTCTGGCACCTCTACAAATCCCTGCTTCCCTCTGCGAAGGGCCTATCTATTTACTTTTATGCTGAGTCATCATCTTCTTTTTAAAAAGCACCAGTTGGAGAGCACTGCTGTCATTTGCATCCATTACTGTTTGTTTACATTGAGTATGACTTGACTGGATCTCTTTTACCATGAATTACAATGTCCAGTCAATCCTTGATCTTTAAAGGTGCTCTGCATTTATGTTTTGCGGTCTCAGAAAGGGCTAGCGAGATACCATCTTGTTATATCATATTATGATTGTTTTGAGAAAGTGTTGTCATCCGAGATTTATTATTATTGCTCGCAAGTTGATTATGCCATTGATATGAGTAAGTATGAGACCAAAATGTTATTGTGAATGTGGTTAGTTCATAATCTTTGCTGAAAACTTGAATGCTGGCTTTACATTTTTACAACAACAAGAGCAAAGAGAGTTTGTAAAAGTTTTTCTTTATCACTTTCAGTTTATCAACTGAATTGCTTGAGGACAAGCAAAGGTTTAAGCTTGGGGGAGTTGATACATCTCCGTCGTATCTACTCTTCCAAACACTTTTGCCCTTGTTTTGGACTCTAACTTGCATGATTTGAATGGAACTAACCTAGACTGACGTTGTTTTCAGCAGAATTGCCATGGTGTTATTTTTGTGCAGAAATAAAAGTTCTCAGAATGACCTGAAAATCAACGGAGATTATTTTTGGAATATATAAAAAATACTAGAAGAAGAATCCACGTTAGGGGGCCCACACCCTGTCCACGAGGGTGGGGGGCGCGCCTACCCCATGGGCGCGCCCCCTGCCTCGTAGGCCCCCTAACGCTCCACCGACCTCAACTCCAACTCCATATATTCATGTTCGGGGAGAAAAAATATCAAAGAGAAGGATTCAGCGCATTTTATGATACGGAGCTGATACGTCTCCGTTGTATCTTCTTTTCCAAACACTTTTGCCCTTGTTTTGGACTCTAACTTGCATGATTTGAATGGAACTAACCCGGACTTACGCTGTTTTCAGCAGAATTGCCATGGTGTTATTTATGTGCAGAAACAAAAGTTCTCGGAATGACCTGAAACTTCACGGAATGTCTATTTGGAAATAATAAAAAATCCTTGCAAAAGATGAAGACCAGGGGGCCCACCACCTGTCCACGAGGGTGGGGGGCACGTCTGCCCCCCTAGGGCTGCCCACCTACCTCGTGGGCCCCCTAGAGCTCCTCCGACCTCAACTCCAACTCTATATATTTGGTTTCGGGGAGAAAAAAATAAGAGAGAAGGATTCATCGCGTTTTACGATATGGAGCCGCCGCTAAGCCCTAAAACCTCTCGAGAGGGATGATTTGGAGTGTGTTCGGGGCTCCCGAGAGGGGAATCCGTCACCATCGTCACCATCAACCATCCTCCATCACCAATTTCATGATGCTCACCGCCGTGCGTGAGTAATTCCATCGTAGGCTTGCTAGACGGTGATGGGTTGGATGCGATTTATCATGTAATCGAGTTAGTTTTGTTAGGGTTTGATCCCTAGTATCCACTATGTTCTGAGATTGATGTTGCTATGATGTTGCTATGACTTTGCTATGCTTAATGCGTGTCACTAGGGCCCGAGTGCCATGATTTCAGATCTGAACCTATTATGTTTTCGTCAATATATGAGAGTTCTTGATCCTATCTTGCAAGTCTATAGTCACCTATTTTGTGTTATGATCCGTTAACCCCGAAGTGACAATAACCGGGATACTTACCGGTGATGACCGTAGTTTGAGGAGTTCATGTGTTCACTATGTGTTAATGCTTTGGTCCGGTACTCTATTAAAAGGAGGCCTTGATATCCCTTAGTTTCCGTTAGGACCCCGCTGCCACGGGAGGGTAGGACAAAAGATGCCATGCAAGTTCTTTTCCATAAACACGTATGACTATATTCGGAATACATGCCTACATTACATTGATGAATTGGAGCTAGTTCTGTGTCACCCTAGGTTATGACTGTTACATGATGAACCGCATCCGGCATAATTATCCATCACTGATCCATTGCCTATGAGCTTTCCATATATTATTCTTCGCTTATTTACTTTTCCGTTGCTACTGTTACAATCACTACAAAATAACAAAAACATTACTTTTGCTATCGTTACCTTTTGCTACCGTTACCACTACTATCATATTACTTTGCTACTAAATACCTTGCTACAGATATTAAGTTTCCAGGTGTGGTTGAATTGACAACTCAGCTGCTAATACTTGAGAATATTCTTTGGCTCCCCTTGTGTTGAATCAATAAATTTGGGTTGACTACTCTACCCTCGAAAACTGTTGTGATCCCTTATACTTGTGGGTTATCAAGACTATTTTCTGGCGCCGTTGCCAAGGAGCATAGCTCTTTTCTTTGAGTCACTTGGGATTTATATCTGCTTATCATTATGAAGAACTTGAGAGATCAAAAAACCAAGATTTATCCCTCAACTATGAGGGGAGGTAAGGAACTGCCATCTAGCTCTGCACTTGATTCACCTTCTGTTTTGAGTAAGCTTGCGACACCTAAACCTGCTTCTGCTATTCGTTCTGATATGTCGCATGTTATTGATTATGCCACTTCTGCTATGCATGATACTTATGATGAAACTACTTCTACACTTGATACTACTATGCCACTTGGTGAATTTCTTGATGAACAACTTGCTAGGGTTAGAGAGAATGAAATTATTGAAACTGATTATATTGAAGATAGTGATGATAAGACTCTCCCCCTAATACTTATGAATTGTCTGTTGTTCCTGAGGGTTATATTCTGGATGAAGAATCTGCTAGAGCTATGCTTGCTTGTAATAATAGAAGTGATCTTAAGAAATTATTAGCTAAATGGAAGCAACAATCTCTTAATGCTAGAATGAAACCTGACCCTGCTTTTGCTACTTCACCTATCTGTGTTACTGATAAGGATTATGAATTCTTGTTGATCCTGATATAATTACTTTGGTTGAATCTGATCCTTTTCATGGCTATGAATCTGAAACTGTTGTGGCACATCTTACTAACTTAAATGATATAGCCACCCTGTTCACCAATGATGAGAGAACTCTCTACTTTTATATCCTTAAAATATTTCCGTTCTCATTAAAGGGTGATGCTAAGATATGGTTTAATTCTCTTGATCCTGGTTGTGTGCGTAGTCCCCATGATATGATTTATTACTTCTCTGCTAAATATTTCCCTGCTCATAAGAAACAATCTGCTTTAAGGGATATATATAATTTTGTGCAAATTGAAGAAGAGAGTCTCCCACAAGCTTGGGGGAGGCTTCTCCAATTACTTAATGCTTTGCCTGATCATCCTCTTAAGAAAAATGAAATACTTGATATCTTTTATAATGGACTAACCGATGCTTCTAGAGATTACCTGGATAGTTGTGCTGGTTCTGTTTTCTGGGAAAGAACACCAGATGAAGCTGAAATTCTATTGAATAATATGTTGACAAATGAAAATAATTGGGCACTTCCTGTGCCTATTCCTAAACCAACTCCGAAGAAAATGGGTATTCTATTTCTCAGTCCTGAAGATATGCAAGAGGCAAAGAAATCTATGAAGGAAAAAGGTATTAAAGCTGAAGATGTTAAGAATTTACCTCCTATTGAAGAAATACACGGTCTTAATTTACCGCCTGTTGAAGAAACATATGATCTTACTACATTACCTATTGAAGAAACTCATGGTCTTGATAATCCGACACAGGTAGTAAAGGTAAATTCTCTCTATAGATATGATAAAGCTGAAATCCCATTTACTAAGTTTGCTAGCCCATGCTTAGATGAGTTTGATAAATTTATGGTTAAGCAAGAAGATTTCAATGCTTATTTTGGTAGACAATTGAAATACAATTCAAATATGCTTGATCACTTGGGTGAGTATATGGCTAATGTTAAAGGTGAACTTAAACTTATTAGTAAACATGCTTCTATGGTTACCACTCAAGTAGAACAAGTACTTAAAGATCAAAATTATTTGCTCAATGAATTGTATAGTAAAAATAATGATTATGCTGTTAGAGGGGCTACTAGAACTAGTAGAATGACTCAGGAACCTTTGTATCCTGAAGGCCACCCTAAGAGAACTGAGCAAGATTCTCAGAGAAATAATATAGCTGCACCTAGTCCTTCTAAAAGGAAGAAAAAGAAAAATGATAGGACTTTGCATGCTTCTAGTGAACCTATTACTGAAACACCCGAGAATCCAAATGATATTTCTATTTCTGATGCTGAAACACAACCTGGTAATGAACCTGAAACTAGTGATAATGTTAATAAAAATGTTCATGATGATGCTCAACCTAGTAATGATAATGATGTAGAAATTGAACCTCCTATTGATCTTGATAACCCACAATCAAAGAATCAACATTATGATAATAAAGACTTTGTTGCTAGGAAACATGGTAAAGAAAGAGAACCATGGGTTCAGAAACCCATGCCTTTTCCTCACAAACCATGCAAGAAAAAGAATGATGAGGATTTTGAGCGCTTTGCTAAAATGATTAGACCTATCTTTTTGCGTATGTGATTAACTGATATGCTTAAAATGAATCCTTATGCTAAGTATATGAAAGAAATTGTTACAAATAAGAGAAAGATACCGGAAGCTGAAATTTCCACCAAGCTTGCTAATTATACTTTTAAGGGTGGAATACCAAAGAAACTTGGAGATCCAGGAGTACCCACTATACCATGCTCCATTAAAAGAAATTTTGCTAAAACTGCTTTATGTGATCTTGGAGCCGGTGTTAGTGTTATGCCTCTCTCTTGATATCATAGACTTGATCTGAATAAGTTGACACCTACTGAAATATCTTTGCAAATGGCTGATAAATCAACTGCTATACCCGTCGGTATTTGTGAGGATGTGCCTGTTGTAGTTGCAAACATTACTATTTTAACGGACTTTGTTATTATTGATATTCCCGAGGACGATAGTATGTCTATTATTCTTGGAAGACCCTTTTTGAATACTGTAGGGGCTGTTATTGATTGCACTAAAGGCAATGTCACTTTTCATGTTAATGGTAATGAGCATATGGTATACTTTCCGAGGAAACAACCTCAAGTTCATAGTATCAACTCTGGTTGAAAAATTCCATCGATTATATTTGGAGGTTTTGAATTTCCTCTTCCTACTGTCAAGAAGAAATATGATATTCTTATTATTGGGGATGTGCATATTCCCATTGAGGTAACATAGTGTTATTCGAAATTTCTCTGGTTCCATGTTATTTGGAATGAGTTCGTTAACAAGACTTGATCAACCTTGTTAGTGGATTCCTTTTGATGAGCATGAGATGGATGAAACTAGAAGGCACAACTCTTTGTACCCTCCTTTACTTTCTGTTATTTATATTAAATAAAATAAAAATAGTATTTTTCTGTCCGTTATCTAAATTATCCATGCAATATAAAAATACCCCGAAAATAAAAGTTCTCCAAATGCCCTGGAATTTAAATATGATTTTTTCTGGAATATTTGAGAATATTTGGCACTGAGAACACAACAGGAGGAGCTGGCACCTGACCACGAGGGTCAGGGGCGCGCCCTATCCCCCTGGGCGCGCCCCCTACCTCGTGGGCACACGGTGGCCTTCCTCCACTTATCCTTGCACCAACATACTCCTTCTTCCTCCCACAAACACGAATATCCAGCTCAAACCCGAGTCCAAGCTCATTTTGCTGCCATTTTCGATCTCCTTGCTCAAAGCACCTCTCACAGAACTGTTTGGGGAGATTGTTCCTTGGTATGTGACTCCTCCATTGGTCCAATTAGTTTTTTATTCTAGTGCTTTATTCATTGAAAATTTGTGCTGCTTAGGTGACCCTGTTCTTGAGCTTGCATGTCAAATTTATATGGTCAAAAGTAGTTTTGATGCATGATATAGGCTCTAGGCACTTGTAGGAGTAGTTGCTATCATTTTTGTTGAGTTTGGTTTGCTTTTATTTTGAAGTTACAAAAAATTTCAGAATTTTTTCAGAGGAAGAAATATGTTTAGGAAAATGTACCAAGGTGGTTCTTCAAGGAAACAAGAGCCCAGGCTTGCAATGCGTGATGCTGATGATGAGCCACCAAGGGACGCTCCAGTGCGGCCCTGTGAATGGCCTTCAGAGGACTTCATGGATTGAGCGGGGATTAAGGAAGAATTTAACGCATACTTGCGTAACGCTGACCTTGTGAGCTTCGAGGAAGAAAAATGCCATCAGTACCACTATCTCACTAGTTCCTTTGTGAGGAGGCAAAAGCAAGATATGCTATTACCAGAGAGGAGGCAGATGAGTACGAGAGGAGGGCGGAGGCCGCTCGTCGCCGCGCTGCAGCTCAGGAGGCGACAACCGCTGCATCTTAGTACGACCCCAACTATTACTATGGATATCCGCCAGGCCAGCCGTGGCCATAGACCAACTTAGGCCAAAAGCCTAAGCTTGGGGGAGTACGTATTTCTCACCGACATTACATTTATGTTCACACACTCATTGCTAGATGTCGATGCTCATACTTTTTCATTGTATCATCCATGCTAGTTTATTTCCCTTTTTATGCTTTCTTCTTGTATGTTCAATAAACCTTAAGAAAAACCAAAAAATTAGTTGTAGCTTTTAATTAGTTTACTTTCCATGCTTGTAGTAGTAATTAAAAGAAAACCCAAAAAGATTTCTTGTTCTTCTTTTGCTTGTTGGGAGCTTTCCCATGTAAATAGTTTTATTCCTTTTCTTTTCTTTGGGGGTCGATAGGAGAAGACCATGATTAAATTGTTGAAGCGGCTCTTATATGCATTATTGTTGATCTGACAAAAGAGCCCATATTGCTTTGTCTTCTCCTGTTTATTGAATGCTTGTAGATTCCAGCTTAGTCCAATGCACACACACTATTATTATTCACATCATTCGGTCGTGCAAGTGAAAGGCAATTATGACGATATATGATGGACTGACTGAGATGAGAAAAGCTGGTATGAACTCGACCTCTTTTGTTTTTGTAAATATGATTAGCTCATCGTTCCTGATTCAGCCTATTATGAATAAACATGTTCGCAATGACAACTAGAGATCATAGTTTCTTGTGCCATGCTTGATTAGCTAGGAGCTTATAATGGTTTACCTTGCGTGCCAACATGCTATTAAAATGGTTGTGATGTGGTATGATAGGGTGGTATCCTCCTCTGAATGATTTAAGTGACTTGACTTGGCGCATGTTCACGCATGTAGTTGAAACAAAATCAACATAGCCTTCATGATATTTATGTTCATGGTGGATTATATCCTACTCATGCTTGCATTCGGTGTTGATTAATTTTAATGCATGTTCATGACTGTTGTCGCTCTCTAGCTGGTCGCTTCCCAGTCTTTTGCTAGCCTTCACCTGTACTAAGCGAGAATATTGCTTGTGCATCCAACTCCATAAACCCCAAAGTTATTCCATATGAGTCCACCATACCTACCTATATACGATATCTACCTGCCGTTCCAAGTAAATTTGTATGTGCCAAACTCTAAACCTTCAAATAAATATTCTATTTTGTATGCTCGAATAGCTCATGTATCAACTAGGGTTGTCCGTATCTTCCATGTTAGGCGGGTTATTCTCAAGAGGAGTGGACTCCGCTCCTCACTCACGAGAAAAGGGCTGGTCACCGAGATGCCCAGTCCCATGCTTTATGCAAACTAAATCAAAATAATTGCAAACAAAACTCCCCCTGGGACTCTTGTTAGTTGGAGGCACTCGTTGTTTCGAGCAAGCCATGGATTGATGCTTGTTGGTGGAGGGGGAGTATAAACTTTACCATTCTGTTTGGGAACCTCCTATAATGTGTGTAGCATGGAAGATATCACCATCTCTTGGTTGTTATGTTGTCAATGAAAGTATACCACTCAAAATATTATTCACCTCTATTTCAAAACCGAGCTCTGGCACCTCTACAAATCCCCGCTTCCCTCTGCGAAGGGCCTATCTATTTACTTTCATGTTGAGTCATCATCCTCTTATTAAAAAGCACCAATTGGAGAGCACCGCTGTCATTTGCATTCATTACTATTAGTTTACATTGAGTATGACTTGACTGGATCTCTTTTACCATGAATTACAATGTCTACTCAGTCCTTGATCTTTAAAGGTGCTCTACATTTATGTTTTGCGGTCTCAGAAAGGGCTAGCGAGATACCATCTTGTTATATCATATTATGATTGTTTTGAGAAAGTGTTGTCATCCGAGATTTATTGTTATTGCTCGCTAGTTGATTATGCCATTGATATGAGTAAACATGAGACTTATGCGTTATTGTGAATATGGTTAGTTCATAATCTTTGCTGAAAACTTGAATGCTGGCTTTACATATTTACAACAACAAGAGCAAACAGAGTTTGTAAAAGTTTTTCTTTATCACTTTCAGTTTGTCAACTGAATTGCTTGAGGACAAGCAAATGTTTAAGCTTGGGGGAGTTGATACGTCTCCACCGTATCTACTTTTCCAAACACTTTTGCCCTTGTTTTGGACTCTAACTTGCATGATTTGAATGGAACTAACCCGGACTGACGCTGTTTTCAGCAGAATTGCCATGGTGTTACTTATGTGCAGAAACAAAAGTTCTCGGAATGACCTGAAACTTCACGGAACGTCTATTTGGAAATAATAAAAAATCCTTGCAAAAGATGAAGACCAGGGGGCCCACCACCTGCCCACGAGGGTGGGAGGTGCGCTTGCCCCCCTAGGGCACGTCCCCCTACCTCGTGGGCCCCCTGGAGCTCCTCCGACCTGAACTCCAACTCTATATATTTGGTTTCGGGGATAAAACATAAGAGAGAAGGATTTATTGCATTTTATGATACGGAGCCGCCGCCAAGCCCTAAAACCTCTCGGGAGGGCTGATCTGGAGTCTGTTCGGGGCTCCAGAGAGGGGAATCCGTCGCCATCGTCATCATCAACCATCCACCATCACCAATTTCATGATGCTCACCGCCGTGCATGAGTAATTCCATCGTAGGCTTGCTGGACGGTGATGGGTTGGCTGAGATTATCATGTAATTGAGTTAGATTTGTTAGGGTTTGATCCCTAGTATCCACTATGTTCTGAGATTAATGTTGCTATGACTTTGCTATGCTTAATGCTTGTCACTAGGGCCCGAGTGCCATTATTTCAGATCTGAACCTATTATGTTTTCATCAATATATGAGAGTTATTGATCCTATCTTGCAAGTCTATAGTCACCTATTATGTGTTATGATCCGTTAACCCTGAAGTGACAATAATCGGGATAATTACCGGTGATGACCGTAGTTTGAGGAGTTCATGTATTCACTATGTGTTAATGCTTTGGTCTGGTACTCTATTAAAAGGAGGCCTTAATATCCCTTAGTTTCCGTTAGGACCCCACTGCCACGGGAGGGTAGGACAAAAGATCTCATGCAAAGTTCTTTTCCATAAGCACGTATGACTATATTCGAAATACATGCCTACATTACATTGATGAATTGGAGCTAGTTCTGTGTCACCCTAGGTTATGACTAATTGGAGCTAGTTCTGTGTCACCCTAGGTTATGACTATGTGTTAATGCTTTGGTCCGGTACTCTATTAAAAGGAGGCCTTAATATCCCTTAGTTTCCGTTAGGACCCCACTGCCACGGGAGGGTAGGACAAAAGATCTCATGCAAAGTTCTTTTCCATAAGCACGTATGACTATATTCGGAATACATGCCTACATTACATTGATGAATTGGAGCTAGTTCTGTGTCACCCTAGGTTATGACTGTTACATGATGAACAACACCCGGCATAATTATCCATCACCGATCCATTACCTACGAGCTTTCCATATATTGTTCTTCGCTTATTTACTTTTCCGATGCTACTGTTACAATCACTACAAAATACCAAAACATTACTTTTGCTAACGTTACCTTTTGCTACCGTTACCACTACTATCATATTACTTTGCTACTAAATACCTTGATGCAGATATTAAGTTTCCAGGTGTGGTTGAATTGACAACTCAGCTGCTAATACTTGAGAATATTCTTTGGCTCCCCTTGTGTCGAATCAATAAATTTGGGTTGAATACTCTACCCTCGAAAATTGTTGCGATCCCCTATACTTGTGGGTTATCAGGAGGCGCTGCCAAGCCCTAAACTTTTCTCGAGAGGGCTGATTTGGAGTCCATTCGGGGCTCCGGAGAGGGGAATCCGTCGCCAGCGTCATCATCAACCTTCCTCCATCACCAATTCCATGATGCTCACCGCCGTGCGTGAGTAATTCCATCGTAGGCTTGCTGGACGGTGATGGGTTGGATGAGATTTACCATGTAATCGAGTTAGTTTTGTTAGGGTTTGATCCCTCGTATCCACTATGTTTTGAGATTGATGTTGCTATGACTTTGATATGCTTAATGCTTGTCACTAGGGCCCGAGTGCCATGATTTCAGATCTGAACCTATTATGTTTTCATGAATATATGTGAGTTCTTGATCCTATGTTGCAAGTCTATAGTCACCTACTATGTGTTATGATCCGGCAACCCCGAAGTGACAATAATCGGGACCACTCCCAGTGATGACCGTAGTTTGAGGAGTTCATGTATTCACTATGTGTTAATGCTTTGGTCCGGTACTCTATTAAAAGGAGGCCTTAATATCCCTTAGTTTCCAATAGGACCCCGCTGCCACGGGAGGGTAGGACAAAAGATGTCATGCAAGTTCTTTTCCATAAGCACGTATGACTATATTCAGAATACATGCCTACATTACATTGATCAATTGGAGCTAGTTCTGTGTCACCCTATGTTATAACTGTTGCATGAATAATCGCATCCGGCATAATTCTCCATCACCGATCCATTGCCTACGAGCTTTTCATATATTGTTATTCGCTTATTTACTTTTCCGCTGCTACTGTTACAATCACTATAAAAACCAAAAATATTACTTTTGTTACTGTTATCACTACTATCATATTACTTTGATATTAAATACTTTGCTGGAGATATTAAGTTTCCAGGTGTGGTTGAATTGACAACTCAGCTGCTAATACTTGAGAATATTCTTTGGCTCCCCTTGTGTCGAATCAATAAATTTGGGTTGGATACTCTACCCTCGAAAACTGTTGCGATCCCCTATACTTGTGGGTTATCAGTGACGTTCTTTCACATTAAGATTTTGTGCATCCAACGTAAAAGCACATGACAACCTCTGCTTCCCTCTGGAAAGGGCCTATCTTTTATTTTTGTCTTATGTCTTATGCAAGAGTCGTGGTGATCTTGAACTTTCCTTTTTACATTTTATCCTTTGGCAAGCACTATTGTTGGAAAGATCCTGATATATATATAGCTAATTGGATGTGGGTTTTCATAAACTATTATTGTTGACATTACCCTTGAGGTAAAAGGTTGGGAGGCAAAACTATAAGCCCCTATCTTTCTCTGTGTCCGATTAAAGCTTCATACTCATAAGTATTGCATGAGTGTTAGCAATTGTGAAAGACTGCATGATAGTTGAGTATGTGGACTTGTTGAAAAGCTCTTATATTGACTCTTTCCGATGTTATGATAAATTGCAATTGCTTCAATGACTGAGATTATAGTTTGTTAGTTTTCAATGAAGTTTCTGATTCATACTTCACAATGTGAATAGATTGTTACTTTAGCATAAGAAATCATATGACAATATATATAGGACAACACTATTCTAATCCTAGGATTAGAATAGTTATTTGAATCACAATGCCCTACATAGGGACGATCAGGCCGCTGCGGAACTCCCGAACCCGCGGCAAAAAAAAGATCCCATCCCATGACCGCTCAACCACTACTTCCCCCCGATCCCCAACCTCCCCCCGGATCCCACCGCTGCCGAGCTCCTGCCCCGCTATGGCTCTTCCCCTGCTCCGCTACCAATGCGCCGGAAGCCACCCCCACCGCATCCCTACCTCGCTGCCGCCCTGCGCCCTGCTTCTTGGCTGCCGGCGCCGCCATCCTCCTCGCCACCGCCATCCCCTTGGCTCGCTGCCGCCGACATCCACCCAATGTGGCCGCCTCCAGCATCCGCGGGCTCGACCTTCCAGCGGACGAGCTATGGCCGTCGGCGCGACCCAGCCCTTGCGCGGCGCGGCCGGTCCAAATCTTCAAGCCCACCCTCGGCTGCTCCCGGGGAGGTCCCTCGCCACCACGCCGCTTCCTTCCTCCAATGCTGCAGCGCGCAAGCTATTCATCTTCGTCGCCCATGTCCATCCAAGTACTGTCACCATTCGCTCCTACCTGAACTTCATTGGGTACCCGTGGCGGCCTTCATTGCCTGCGTCCGCCCCTCCTGTCTTCATCCCCAAAGCCGCCGCCTCGACCCCAGGTGGCTCCTTCCCTGTTGGATTGCTCGGGGATCCAGCTCGTGCAGCCCATCTCCATTGTCTCAACTGGTGAGAAGTCCAAAGACAGCAGCGCGTGGAATCGCTTCACCGATGTGCATTCCGGGGCACACCGCCGAAGTGGCAACTCACTGCTGGGCCAACAGCAGCCCAGTGCCCCGCCTGCTGCTGCGCCAACAGCCGCCCATGAACCAGCGCCCCACCCTTGCAACCTCTCACTGACTTATGATACAAAGTGATGGTGACGCTTTCATTCAGTTGGTTTTTTCAATCAAATAAGTGTTGGTCCTTTAGTCTGGTGAGTTCTTAAACTATTGTATTTTCTCAGATCTTGGTATTCACCAAGTGTGTTGTTTGTCAGAGTAGATGGTATTGAGATGTGTTCCATGTTGTGTACTCAGTGTACTCAGTTCGGCCGCTGCATTTGCACTGGCACTGGCAGGGTCAGTGGCAGGGACGCGATGGAAGCATGCTTGCCGCGCCTTGCAGCAACACTTCCTGGTTATGGCTGGGTTGGTTTGTTGGTTGTTGAGTGCCACTGCCACTTCCTGGAGTGGAGCTCAAGTGTCAACGGCTCGCGGCAAAGGGTCCTACGTCACCCCTGCAAACTTTTCCTTAGAAATCTCATCCCTGCAGGCTGCAGCCACGTTGCATACTCCAGTACTTTTATTTTTGAGAAATGCATACTCTACCTTTTGGGACTGTCTGCATGGTGTGCCTCGCCCAACGGCACCATGCTTAACACCTATGAATTCTAAATGTGTGTTTCTAAAAAAAGAATTCTAAATGTGCTTTACAAAAAAACATCAAAGTGAGTATAATATTAAAAAAATATTTATGATCTAGGAGTAATTGACTACAAAACCTTTTTCATTTATAATAAATAAACTGTTCATGCACGTCAAAATGATTTTAGAGTAAAATCTAAATATATTTCCACAAATAAAAGATCGACGTGCATAAAAAGGATCTCGATGGTATTGACCAAGTGTGCAGTTTGTCGGAGTAGATGGTATTGAGATGTGCTCCGTGTTGTGTACTCAGTGTATTATCTGCATTTGCTATCTCACCAACCAGCTAAAACTGATACAAGTGATGAGTAAAAGACAACACTTTGTGTGCCTGTGTAGAACTATGTGTTTGTCCCTTGCTGGCCACGGGTACCGGAGCATGGGGCTTCCTCTGCATTGTTGATGCTCCTCAATATATGACATGCAAGTTTATTTCTTTTCCTCGGCCTTGCAGGCCTTTTTCTCTGAACTACTCCCTTTTCGCTCACATGTTTTTCCATCTTAACCATGTGAACCTAGAGCTTCCATTATGAGCTCACCAGAAAACAAAAAGAAAACTGGTAATAGAGAGAATAATGTCCCGGTTTTGATAGGATAAAGATGTGTGGTGGTGAGAGGATACAAAAAAAGACATGCATATTACTCGTTTTCATCAGATGCATGTTTTTTAATTGCTATGGTGCCCACCATTATGTACAGAAAAAGTAGGAAATACAAATAGTTTAATTTAAAAACTTTAGTAGTTCAAAAAAATGATTTTCCCTAATACTAAAATAATAAAACCAAGAAGTTAAAATTTAAAAAATGGAGTAGTTCAATCTTTATAAAAAACTCATATTTTCCCTGTTAACCAAGAAATCCAATTTTAAAAAACGGGGCAGTTCGATACTTATTACAAAAACTCAAAACGATTCCCATTAGTAATGAATAAACCATGAAGTTCAGTTTGAAATAACGAAGAAGTTGTATGATATTACAAAACTAGGATTTTTCTCGTTACAAATGAATAACACCAAGAAGTCCAAATTAAAAAAACCAAGAAGTTCAATTTTAAGAAGTAGAATAGTTCAATGTATATGGAAACACCTAGATTTTCCTCATTACTAAATAATAAACCAAGAAGTTCAATTTCAAAAAATGGAGCAGTTCAATATTTATTATAAAAACTTGAATTTTTCTCGTTACTAACGAATAAACCAAGAAGTTCAGTTTGAAATAACGAAGAACATCAACATTTACTAAAAAACCACCATTTCTACCCATTTCTAAAAATACACAAAGAGGTTCAAAAATTGAACAAATAGAGCGAGATCTATGTATCCATCTATCAATTGCATTAGAAGGTATCAAGTCGAAAGGGAATTTAAGGGATCTATGTGGTGCCATGTTAGCAAGAAATACACCACTAAAAAAAGAAGCTCAAGAAAATTTCTTAGGTAAGCTCATATACATTCAGGGAGACATTTGACATAGAAAAGTTATTACATACAAAAAAGGTGTGTATAGTGAAAAATGTTGAGAAGTTCAAGGTCACCCATTTAGAAAAGATTCAAAAATTGTGCAAATTGGCTCTGCTTTATTTTACTAATATCGCATAAGTTCAAATACATCGACAACCGAAGTTCGGAGTTCTACTCACAACACACCTTAAAAAAACCTAGAAGTGGAGATGTTCAAGGTTTACTAAAACCTCAAATTTCTTCGATCACTAAAGACAATCAAGAAGATTATAAGAAGTTCAAATAGAAATAATAGAGCAGTTCAAAAGTGAAAGACACTTAGAAGCGGATATTTCACCATTTCTAAAATAAAAAGCAAGAACTCCAAATTTTAAAAATAGAGAAGTTCAAAAATCATAAAAATGACTTTCATTGTTTCTAAAAAAACTCTAGAAGTTAAAATTGAAATAATGGACAATTCAATATTTATTACAAAACTAGGATATTGTCTTTACTAAAAGAAATCAATCAAGAAGTCCAAATTATAAAAATAGAGAAGTTTCATATTTATGACAAAACTCAGATTTTCCTTGTTACTAAAAAATAAAGTGAAGAAGTTGAAATTAAAAAAAGGAGAAGTTCGATGGATATAGAAAAACTCAAATTCTTTCCGTTTCTTGGAAAAATAAAAGTTTAAAGTTTAATTTATAAAAAAGTTTGATGCTTATTTAAACATAATTTTTATAAGAGTAAGACTAAGAAGTTCAAATTAAAATAAAAGAGAAGTCCAAAGATTATAAAAAACTCAAATTTTTCTCGTTACTAAAGTATAAAATGAAGAAGTTCAAATTAAAAAAAGGAACAACTAAAAAAAGTTTAAAATATGTTTTCCCCATTTCAAAAAAACTAGAAGTTCAAACGAAAATAACGAAGTGGTTCGATGTTTATTTAGAAACTAAGATTTTACCATTATTAAAATACTCAAATATCCCTTAGTATTGAAGAATCAACCATGAAGTTCAATCTGAAAGAAAAAGATTAAGAAATAAAACCAGGAAGTCCATATTAAAAAGATGGAGAAGTTCGATGATTATAGAAAACTCAGATTTTCCTCGTTATTAAAGAATGGAAACAAGAAGTTCAAAAATAAAATAACAAGAAGTTCAACTTTTAAAAATAGAGCGCTTCAAAATTTCATAAAAATATTAAGAAATAAAACCAGGAAGTCCATATTAAAAAGATGGAGAAGTTCGATGATTATAGAAAACTCAGATTTTCCTCATTATTAAAGAGTGGAAATAAGAAGTTCAAAATAAAATAATAAGAAGTTCAACTTTTAAAAATAGAGCGCTTCAAAATTCGTAAAAAAAGATTAAGAAATTTAGATTAATATTATCAGATATTTTCACGTAACCGAGAGAAGTTAAGATTGATAACTGCCAGAAGTTCACGTACTACATGGTGTGCATTTTATATTAAAAAGGGAAGAAAAAAGCAAAGACTAAAAGTTTTATTGTTATAAGTTCAGGTCGTCCGTCGGAGAAAGTTAAAAAAAATATTGTGAGAGTGGTTTGTACAAAATGAATATCATTTGTGTAACACTAACGAATGGATGAGAAAATTACGAACGAAAATACGTCACAGAAGTTCAACGTAAAAACAACAGGAAGTTCAACTATTACAGTGAATGAATTTTAGATGAAAAACTTCTAAAATCATCGCGAGTATGAAGAAACAATCAACATGGGAAAGTTGCGTGTTTACAGCAGCTTTCCACCGGTATATCACTTGCTCAATTCCGGTGAGTGTTCTGGTGAGTGGATGGAGAGCTACGAGCAAAAAAAGTACGTGAAAAACAGAGTGAAGTTCAAGTAAACATGCCGAGAAGTTCAAGTTTTTCACGCGATGCATTTTTGAAGAATCTGTTTCGCGATAAAAACAAAATGAATGATCCTTCCATTTTTGAAATTACTTGAAAACGGCTAGGAATCAGAGAAAACCATCAACATAAAAAAGTTTCGTATTTTCCGTGGCTTTTCAACGGTATATTATTTGCCCCATTCCGATAAAATTTGTAAAAATTATAGCGAAAATATGTTTTTAGCCATTTTCAAAATTGACATAAAACTGTAATGAATTGGGAGAAATAATATATACCAAAAAGTTTCGCATTTCCTCAAGCTTTCCAACGCCATATCATTTGTTGCATTCGGACATAAGGTTAAAAAATAGCTCGAAAATACGAACTCGGTGGAACTTGTACCATTTTCTAAATTACTTTTAAACCGTTCAAAATTAGGAAAAAACTTTCAACAAGAGAAAGTAGAACATTTTCATCAGCTTTCCAACTCCATATCATTTGCCTCAATTGGATTTTCATCAGCTTTCCAACTCAGTTTAGAAATGACATCGAAAATACAACTCGGCTGTTCGATTTGTGAAATTTTACATTTTTCCAAATTACTCTTTAACCATAAGGAATTACAGAAAACTTTCAACATGTGGAAGGAGCGGTTTTACAGCAGCTTTCCAACGCCATATTATTTGCTTCATTCCTATAAATGGTTTAGAAATGCGGTCGAAAATATGATTCGCGTTTTTTGTATGAAGAAAAACGGTTTTCAAAACTGCTCTTAAACCGCTTACATTTTGCCAAAAAAATTAATTTGGGTCATGATACTGATGCCCATAGCTTTCCAACGGTATATCGCAAGCCCCATTTGGGCAATATTGGCGGAAGTTCAACCTAGCACTGGGAGAAGTTCAGGTCGAACAACTCCGGCAGTAAAATTGCAAAAAACACAATTTCATCACAACCCGAGAGCAAAATCCGCCAACGAGTGAGATTCCTATTTAAAACGGGTATTTAGTTGCTAAAAAAATGTTTCTAGATTACACTAACATCATATAGAACACAACTAACCAGAATAATTCGCGTTGGGAGACACGGTTGTGAAGATAGCCCGAAGGTCGGGTTCGTACAGAGGGAAGTTCAGGCGCGTTACTCAGGAAATTCAGGTTGTGATTAGAATATTATTCTGATCCCGTGATCAGAATAGTTTTTATGTCTATATATATATATATATATATATATGTTGGTGTTCTTAGAATGATCATGATGCCCTCATGTCCGTATTTTATTTTATCGGCACCTCTATCTCAAAACATGTGGACATATTTTTCGTTATCGGCTTTCGCTTGAGGACAAGCGAGGTCTAAGCTTGGGGGAGTTGAGATGTCCATTTTGCATCATGCTTTTATATCGATATTTATTGCATTATGGGTTGTTATTACACATTATGTCACAATACTTATGCCTATTATCTTTTATTTTACAAGGTTTGCACAAAGAGGGAGAATGCCGACAGCTAGAATTCTGGGCTGGAAATGGAGCAAATATTAGAGACCTATTCTGCACAACTCCAAAAGTCCTGAAACTCCACGGAAGTCAGTTTTGGAATATATACAAAATATTGGGCGAAGAAAGTACTAGAGGGGGCCACCCACCATCCACGAGGGTGGGGGCACGCCCCACCCCCTGGGCGCGCCCCCTGTCTCGTGGGCCCCTTCGCAGGCCTCCGGTGCCCATCTTTTGCTATATGAAGTATTTTGCCCTGAAAAAAATAAGAAGGAAGCTTTCAGGACGAAGCGCCGCCGTCTCGTGGCGGAACCTGGCGAAACCAATCTAGGGCTCCAGCGGAGCTGTTCTGCTGGGGAAACATCCCTCCGGGAGGGGGAAATCATCACCATTGACCCTCTCATCGGGAGGGGGTCAATCTCCATCAACATCTTCACCAGCACCATCTCATATCAAACCCTAGTTCATCTCTTGTATCCAATATTTGTCTCAAAACCTCAGATTGGTACCTGTGGGTTGCTAGTAGTGTTGATTACTCCTTGTAGTTGATGCTAGTTGGTTTATTTGGTGGAAGATTATATGTTCAGATCATTTATACATATTAATACCCCTCTTATTATGAACATGAATATGATTTGTGAGTAGTTATGTTTGTTCCTGAGGACATGGGAGAAGTCTTGCTATACGTAGTCATGTGAATTTGGTATTCGTTCGATATTTTGATGAGATGTATGTTGTCTCTCATCTAGTGGTGTCATGTGAACGTCGACTACATGGCACTTCACCATTGTTTGGGCCTAGGGAAGGCATTGGGAAGTAATAAGTAGATGATGGGTTTCTAGAGTGACAGAAGCTTGAACCCTAGTTTATGCGTTGCTTCGTAAGGGGCTGATTTGGATCCATGTGTTTCATGCTATGGTTAGGTTTACCTTAATACTTCTTTTTGTAGTTGCGGATGCTTGCAAGAGGGGTTAATCATAAGTGGGATGCTTGTCCAAGGAAGGGCAGTACCCAAGCACCGGTCCACCCACATATCAAATTATCAAAGTAACGAACGCGAATCATATGAGCGTGATGAAAACTAGCTTGACGATAATTCCCATGTGTCCTCGGGAGCACTTTCCTTTATATAAGAGTTTGTCCAGGCTTGTACTTTGCTACAAACAGGATCAGGCCACCTTGCTGCACCTTGTTTACTTCTGTTACTTGTTACCCATTATAAATTACCTTATCACAAAACTATCTGTTACCGATAATTTCAGTGCTTGCAGAGAATACCTTACTGAAAACCGCTTGTCATTTCCTTCTGCTTCTCGTTGGATTCGACACTCTTACTTATCGAAAGGACTATGATGGATCCCCTATACTTGTGGGTCATCAGCCCTTTCTTTTGCAGAGTAAATTCGGCAGTCAAAAATATGCCGTGCTCACTTGATTATGGAGTTCTGCAGACGCATTTGCAGATCTTCCGAAGAGCTCCGCTGATGCTGCAAAGTTTTTCTGGGCACAAGAGGGGAACACGATAGAGAAACTCTTTTGGTCGCAGTACCTAGCGCCAAAGCGTTCAACGCTGTTGAACGACCAGATGATGCAGTTGGCGGAGCTGCATAGGATGTCCGGCCTGGCCATGAAGGACATCGTAGTCTGGCTATGGCTAGCAGAACCCATTCCTAGCAGCTACTTTGGCCTGGTCAAGTGGCTCACCGACGCCCTACCCCGAATTGAAGCTGTGAAGCGCTCTTCGTGCATTGAGGGTGCTCGGATGGCCTTTGCTCATGTCAAGATGCACTGGGCGAAGATGAAGGCCACCATCATGGCAGTTGAGGGCCCACCTGAAGGCAAGGACTATCGCAAGCCGGAGCAATATTTTGAAGACGTCCTAGAGGGTGCCCGTTTAATAGAGGGTCAATGCTCAAAGGATATTATGTTTGAATGAATGTATCTGGGCTGCCCAGACTTTGTGTCATGAAACAAGGCTTGTATAATATATTTGTGCCTTTATCCGGAATTATTTTCCTCCTGTGTGGCCGTTTTTATATCTGAAAGTTTGCCAGTCGTCAGCTTCAGCCCCCACATAGATACTACAGGGGTGTTCGAAATACCACATGACCACACTTGACCCAACGTATTGGTCCATAAAGGAGATGACCGTGCAGCGAACCAGGTAATCAAACTATGCGGCTTTATCACTCTCACTTAGCCATAGGAGTTTGACAGCGGGACTATAAGCTAGCCCCTGGTGCTTGTTCGGCTATCCGAACTTGGATTCCTTAATTAGGCGCGTGACTGGGTGGAGGCCAGTCCTTCATATAATACAGAAAAAATCGCAAAAGATTTAGTAAGTCACCGAATCGCTGACCAGCTCTCGCTATATCATGACAGTCAGTTTTCGGCTTTCTCTACCGAGGTGTTTGACCGGACGAACCAGAAACATAATCGCAGTAGTTCTCCCTTTACTACCTTAGCCGAACAAGCGGAATGTAAGGTGGTAACCACAGGATCCGGGCAACCCAACTATTGACCAAAGACATGATTCGGAGCCGATGCATATAATGCGGTATTCGGGATGCCGAAGTATACTATAAAAGTGTTCGGACTTTTTGTTTTTGAAAAATATATGTTGCCGAATAGATCCCCTCGCAATTAATGCCGAGGTGTATATGTCAATCTGTCATGAAGATGGAATAAATATTATGAAATAAGCCGATACCGAATAGGGTTGGACAAAACTGTTTCCGCTATAGTCTGATTGATATGTCAAAACGTGCTCTTATAGAGAATGCCATAATCATCAAGGCTATTTTACATGCCAAGAAGTTGAGAACAAGGGAAAGCTGTATACAGGTCCTAAAAAAGGTGGTCTTGAAGATCCATTGGACACCTTGCCGCACGTCTGTGTCGCTTTTCACCTTGGTGTAGAATCCTTTGAGAGGATCGACGATCGTGTATATAGAAGGGGCTTGGGAAGAGGCCCTTTGTACCACCGAAAAGTGATTTGGGTTTTAAAGAACCTAAAAAGAGAAGAGAAAAAAGGAAGAATATTAAGGTCCGAATAGGGTTGAACCCTATTGTGGACTTTGTCCTTAGTGTGCCTCCGTCCTTGCCCATGGTATTTTTAGTGTGTAGTTATGTACGCGTGGTACGTATGTCGCGATTAGCTGGGGGTTTTGACGGAGGCCGAATTGCTAATCTAGTTCTGGATGAACCGAACTATCGTACTGCAGGGTAGACCGGACTCTTTGGACAATGTCCGGGGGCTTGATGGCCGATGAAGTATTCGGCTTGATAAGGCCACCCTATACCTCAGCTACGAGGGCCGCGGTATGCTCCTCAGTACGGAGGGAGCGCTCCATATTTCCATTGACTGTTATGACACCGCATGGTCTGGGCATCTTAAGCTTTATATAAGCATAGTGTAGGACTGCATTGAAATGGGCGAAAGCGGTTCGTCCGAGCAGTGCATGATAGCCGCTGTGAAAGGGGACGATGTCGAAGATCAAATCTTCGCTTCGGAAATTATCTGGTGAGTCGAAGACTACTTCCAGCGTTATTGACCCTGTACAGCAGGCCTCTACGCCGGGTACTACTCCTTTAAAGGTGGTTTTAGTAGGCTTGATCCTTGACAGATCAATACCCATTTTACGGACAGTGTCCTAATAAAGCAGCTTAAGACTGCTGCCGCCATCCATGAGGACTCACATGAGATGGAATCCGTTGATGATTGGATCGAGGACGAATGCTGCCGAACCTCCATGACGGATACTGGTCAGATGGTCTCTGCAATCAAAAGTGATCGGACAGGCTGACCATGGGTTGAATTTTGGGGCGACTGGCTCTATGGCATAGACGTCCCTTAGTGTGCACTTGCGCTCCCGCTTAGGGATATGAGTGACGTAGATCATATTCACTGTTTTTACCTTAGGGGGAAATTTCTTTTGCCCCCCTATGTTCGTTGGGCGAGGCTCATCATCATCCTTGCTAGGCGGCCCTTTCCCATTACGTTCAGTGTTTAGCTTACCGGCCTGTTTAAAGACCCAACAATTTCTGTTGGTATGATTGGCAGGCTTGTCAGGGGTGCCATGGATCTGGCAAGGCTAATCGAGTATTCTGTCCAAACTGGATGGACCCTCTTTGTTTCCTTTGAATGTCTTCCTCCGCTGATAGGGTTTAGAACCACTGAATCCGGCGTTGACTGTTGTGTCTTCGGTATCTTCATTGTTGCTTTGACGCTTGTGTTTGTTGTGTCGTGGCCTACCGTTGCCATCTTTGGCTTCGGAGGTGCCAGGGTCGCTGGTGCTATTGCTTCTACGAGCTAGCCAACTGTCTTCTCCCGCACAAAACCGGGGCATGAGTGTGGTAAGAGCTGCCATGGACTTTGATTTCTCTTGGCCGAGGTGTCGGGCGAGCCATTCGTCACAGACGCTGTGTTTAAAGGCCGCGAGGGCTTCGGCGTCTGGACAATCGACAATTTGGTTCTTTTTAATGAAGAACTGGTCCAGAGTTTTTGGGCTGACTCTCCAGGTTGTTGGACTATATGACTAGGGTCATCGGCGTACGGAGGCCGGACATAGGTACCTTGGAAGTTGTATCTAAAGGCATCTTCCAAATCTTCCCAGCTACCAATAGAGTTCTCTGGAAGGCTATTTAACCAGTGTCGTGCTAGTCCTTTTAGCTTTAAGGGGAGATATTTGATTGCGTGGAGATCCTCACTACGGGCCATGTGGATATGCAGAAGGAAATCTTCAATCCATACCGCGGGATCTGTCATGCCATTGTATGATTTGATGTTTACGGGTTTAAACCCTTCTGGGGACTGGTGATGCATTACCTCATCGGTCAAGCATAAGGGGTGTGCGATGCCTCTGTATCGGGTGACGTTACGACGGAGTTCGGATGACATCCGTATGCGGTTTTCGGCCCGGGTGAGGTTATGCCTATCGTGCCAGGCCTGATGGCCGTCTTCTCGCGTTGGGGCACGCCCCCTTGATCCGTAGATTGATCTAGCTTTACCTGCTCTATTGTCCAGGTCCTGCCATAGGTCGTAGGTATATCCTGGAGCCGCTGTCTCTCTGCCTCTACGGCGAGGTGGTGCGGGTTGGTGTTCGACATAGGTGACCACTTTATCTCGCCCACGTGGTGGTCGGTCTGGTTCATCGGCGCGGTCATGTCTTGACGGTATTGGCTTGAGGGCCTCATCATCAAATTGTGGTAGTAGCCGACGCTTCAGATAACTCTTTGTTGGGCATTGGAGGCCATATTCTTCGGCATCTAGGACCTAGGTCCATCTGTCGTTGAGTGTATCCTGTTCGGCTTGGAGCCGTTGCTACTACTTTTTTAGGCTTCTCGTAGTGGCGATTAGTTGGTGCTTAAAGCGCTCCCACTCGAGGGGTTCCTCTGGCATGATGAAATCTTTGTTGCCGAGGCTGACATCATTGTCAGAGACCGGTAGATAGTTGCTATCTTCTGAATCTTCGTTCCCGACCGGATCGTCGGGGTTGACTTGCCCCTCCTCCACATCATCTTGTTCGGATGCGGGCTCAATGGGGGCTTTGGGTTCTTCGGCGTTCTCTGGAGTGTTGTTGTCTCCGATGCCGGCATTACTGTCTTTTTCACGACGCGATTTTGAGCGGCGTCGCTGGCGTATTCACTATGGTGGTGCCTCAACAGGTTTGTCCTCAACCGGATCCTTCCTGCCTTCGCCGTCATCCTCTTTGGGTGTATCTACCAATACATGTTGTATGTGGAGGTGGTCGTCCAACGTCCGGTAAATGGCGGGTCTTGGCCTTGTTCGTCTCTGGCATCGTCGTCCATACTGTCGATATCTTCGGAGGTGTAATCCAACATGTCGGTTAAGTCCTTGACGGTGGCTATGAAGTGGGTGGTGGGTGGGACGTAAAAGTCCCTGCTCTCAGCCCCTAATCCGGGTTGGGCGTAGTTCGGAGGTGATCCCTCTGTAATGGTGAGGGATCACATTAAGTCTAGAGCCTCATTTAAGAGTGAGGATTGGATGGGGAAACGAGAGTCCGCGGAGCTAGCCAGGGTAAAAGCCTCCTGGCCATGCACACTTGGCATGGACTTTGAGAATTCGGAGCTAGAGTCCGGGGGCGAGTCCGGCCTTTCAATGATAGGGGGAATCCAGTCTGACTCCGGGCTTGCCAAGGACACAATCGCCTCCGGATCTCCAATAGTGAGCTTCATAGCAGGGAGTCCGGCGGGCTCTAAACTCCCATCTTCAGACCCCGGCAGTTTGCTCCGGATCTAAAGCTAGAGCGGTGGTCAGGGCCGCGAACCATTCGAAGATCAAGTCTCCTCAGATATCAGCGACATAATTCAGGTTCCCAAAACTGATCTGATGACCAGGGGCGTAGCTGTCGATCTATTCGAGGTGGCCAATTGAGTTGGCTGCTACCTCTTGAGCATGCGTTGGTTTTCCCTTGAAGAGGAAAGGGTGATGCAACAAAGTACCGTAAGTATTTCCCTCAGTTTTTGAGAACCAAGGTATCAATCTAGTAGGAGACAACGCACAAGTCACCTAGTACCTGCACAAACAATCAAGAACCTTGCAACCAGCGCGATAAAGGGGTTGTCAATCCCTTCACGACCACTCGCAAAAGTGAGATCTGATAAAGATAGTAAAGTAAATATTTTTGGTATTTTTGTTGTATAGATTGGAAAGTAGAGATTGCAAAATAGTAAACGAGATGCGATGTAAATAAAAGAGATGCAATATAATAAGAAAGAGACCCGGGGGCCATAGGTTTCACTAGTGGCTTCTCTCATGACAGCATGTATTACGGTGGGTGAACAAATTACTGTCGAACAATTGATAGAAAAGCGCATAGTTATGAAGATATCTAAGACAATGATCATGCATATAGGAATCACGTCCGTGTCAAGTAGATCGAAGCGATTCTGCATCTACTACTATTACTCCACACATCGACCGCTATCCAGCATGCATCTAGAGTATTAAGTTCATAAGAACAGAGTAACGCATTAAGCAAGATGACATGATGTAGAGGGATAAACTCAAGCAATATGATATAAACTCCATCTATTTACCCTCGATGGCAACAATACAATGCGTGCCTTGCTGCCCCTACTGTCACTGGGAAAGGACACCGCAAGATTGAACCCAAAGCTAAGCACTTCTCCCATTGCAAGAAAGATCAATCTAGTAGGCCAAACTAAACCGATAATTCGAAGAGACTTGCAAAGATATCAAATCATGCATATAAGAATTCGGAGAAGAACCAAATAATATTCATAGATAATCTTGTTCATAAACCCACAATTCATCGGATCTCCGCAAACACACCGCAAAAGAATATTACATCGAATAGATCTCCAAGAACATCGAGGAGAACTTTGTATTGAAGATGAAAGAGAGAGAGGAAGCCATCTAGCTAATAACTATGGACCCGAAGGTCTGTGGTAAACTACGCACGCTTCATCAGAGAGGCTATGGTGTTGAAGTAGAAGCCCTCTGTGATCGATTCCCCCTCCGGCAAATTGCCGAAAAAGGCCCCAAGATGGGATCTCACAGGTATAGAAGGTTGCGGCGGTGGAAAAGTGGTTTCATCGCTCCCCCTGATGTTTCTAGGGTATAATAGTATATAGGCGAAAGAAGTACGTCGGTGGACCTACAGGGGGCCCACGAGGGAGGGGGCGCGCCTACCCCCCTGGGCGCGCCCTCCTGGCTCGTGGCTGCCTTGTTGCATCTCCGACTTCATCTCCAAGTCTTCTGGTTTGCTTTCGGTCCAAGAAAGATCGTCGCGAAGGTTTCATTCCGTTCGGACTCCGTTTGGTATTCCTTTTCTGCAATACTCTAAAATAGGCAAAAAAAACAGAAATTGGCACTGGGCATCTGGTTAATAGGTTAGTCCCAAAATTAATATAAAAGAGCATATTAAATCCCATTAAACATCCAAAACAGATAATATAATAGCATGGAACAATAAAAAATTATAGATACATTGGAGACGTATCATTGGCACATAGAGCGAAGCCGCCGAACACAAAAATTTGATCGGGGAGGAAAGTATCCTCGGAATAGCATCGTTGTTGATGATCGAACAAGCCATCGAACCTTCTGTCGATGGCACAGTGGAATTCTCAATGAAAGCACCAATGTCGGTGTCAAAACCGGCTGATCTCGGGTAGGGGGTCCCGAACTGTGCGTCTGAGGATCGAAGGTAACAGGAGACAAGGGGGACACGATGTTTACCCAGGTTTGGGCCCTCTTAATGGAGGTAAAACCCTACATCCTGCTTGATTGTATGATGAGTATAAGGGTTACAAGAGTTGATCTACCTCGGGATCGTAATGGCTAAACCCTAGATGTCTAGCCTATATGAATTCGGATAGCCTCTAGGGACTAAACCCTCCTATATATATAGACACCGGAGGGGCCTAGGGTTGTATAGAGTCGGTTTACAGAGAAAAGAAACTACACATCCGAACGTTAAGCTTGCCATCCACGCAAAGGAGAGTCTCATCTAAACCTGGGGGAAGGCCTTCTACCTTGTATGTTCTCGGCCCATTAGTCCGGCTCACAGCACACGGGCCGGACTCTCGAGGACCCTTTAGTCTAGTACTCTCTCAAACGCCGAGAGCGCTCGAGCTGCCGTCCATGCCACCGATGTTGCCCTAGCCCGGGTCGAGGCCATCCACGCCAAGATCGAGGATGCACACGCCAAGATATTCTAGTCCACCTTAGAATCCAGCATGCAACCCACGTCCGAAAAGGCGGAGGTGGCCATGGAGCACCTGCTTCCTCATGAGGTCGCCGAGCGGGAGCTGGAGATGCAGGAGGCGGCGGAGATCGAGGAGCGCCGGGAGGAGGAGTTGCGCGTGGCCGAGGTCGAGGTAGAGAAGAGTATGTCCATCGAGGAATCGGCAATGGAGTACCAATGCGAGCTCTGGCGCAGCCACTACTACGAGTACAAAAACCTTGAGGGCGGCACCGAGAACAAGGACGAGGACGCGATCGACTTCAGCAGGGGGAGCGGAGTCCACCAACGGCCACATGTCGCCAGGACAAGTCATCGACATCTCATCTCACACCGGCGATGCATAGGCTGGCGCGGCGGCGGATTTCTTAAAATTATGCGTACTTAGGCTTTGTTTTTAATGATGGTCTTTTCTTAGAGCAATGTTTAGGTCAACAGGCTCTGTTTAATTACTAAAATTGCTTGATACAGTAAGTGTGGTATGTCTGTTGTACGTTCTTTTGTGTGCCCAAATTAGCAAGCGATACTAAATTATGCAATGACATACCCGGGGAAATTTCCACCAAAATTTGAATTATCAAACTCATTCCATGTGCGTAAAGTACAAGAATCGTTTGTGATGCACACAATCGTTAAAAATGAATGGTCTGGCGGCACCGCGCAGAAAGTTTCCCTCCACATTTCCAAAATTTTGGCCTACCGCCAAAATATCTACCCCTCCCCCCTTCCCTACTCCCTTTTCTCCCCGACCACAAGTCACATTTCCCGTGTTTCCTCCTTCCTTCCTTCCTTCCTTCCTAAACTATAGCCGCTGATGCGGCTTGAAGCTACGTCGGTATTTCCCCAAATAGGAAGGGATGATGCAGCACAACGGCGGTATGTATTCCCCTCAGTGATGAGATCAAGGTTATCAAACCAGTAGGAGAACCAAGCAACAACACGTAAGCGGCGTCTGCACACAAATAACAACTACTCGCAACCCGACGCATTAAAGGGGTTGTCAATTCCTTTTGGGTAACGGTGCCAGAAATTGGCAAAACGGACGTGAATAAATTGTAGTAGATTGATAGATCGAACGCCAAATAAAATAAATAAGAATAAATTGCAGCAAGGTATTCTTGTATTTTTGGTTTAATAGATCTGAAAATAAAAGGCAAATAAAATAGATCGCAAAGGCAAATGTATTAAAGAAGAGACCCGGGGGCGTAGGTTTCACTAGTGGCTTCTCTCGAGAAAAATAGCAAACGATGGGTAAAAAATTACTGTTGGGCAATTGATAGAACTTAAAATAATCACGACGATATCCAGGCAATGATCATTATATAGGCATCACGTCCAAGATTAGTAGACCGACTCCTGCCTGCATCTACTACTATTACTCCACACGTCGACCGCTATCCAGCATGCATCTAGTGTATTAAGTTCATGGGTAAATGGGGTAATGCAATAAGAACGATGACATGATGTAGACAAGATCTATCTATGTAGAGATAGACCCCATCGTTTTATCCTTAGTAGCAATGATGCATACGTGTTCGTTCCCCTTCTGTCACTGGGATCAAGTACCGTAAGATCAAACCCACTACAAAGCACCTCTTCCCATTCCAAGATAAATAGATCAAGTTGGCCAAACAAAACCCAAATATCGGAGAAGAAATACGAGGCTGTAAGCAATCATGCATATAAGAGATCAAAGAAGATTCAAATAACTTTCATGGATAAAAAGATAGATCTGATCATAAACTCAAAGTTCATCCGATCCCAATAAACACACCACAAAAAGAGTTACATCATATGGATCTCCAAGAGACCATTGTATTGAGAATCAAATGAGAGAGAGGAAGCCATCTAGCTACTAACTACGGACCCGAAGGTCTACAAAGAACTACCCACGCATCATCGGAGAGGCACCAATGGAAGTGTTGAACCCCTCCGTGATGGTGTCTAGGTTGGATCTAGTGGTTCTGGACTCTGCGGTGGCTGGAATTGATTTTCGTCGACTCCCCTAGAGTTTCTGGTATATTGGGGTATTTATAGAGCAAAGAGGCGGTTCAGGGGCACCCGAGGTGGGCACAACCCACCAGGGCGCGCCTGGGCCTCCTGGCGCGCCCTGGTGGGTTGTGCTCCCCTCGGAGCACCCCTAGGCGCATCTCCGGCCCATTGGGTGTCTTCTGTTCCAAACAAAATCTCCAAAATGTTTCGCTGCGTTTGGACTCCCTTTGGTATTGATTTCCTGCGATGTAAAAACATGCACAAAACAACAACTAGCACTTGGCACTATGTCAATAGGTTAGTACCAAAAATGATATAAAATGATTATAAAACATCCAAGATTGATAATATAACAACATGGAACAATAAAAAAATTATAGATACGTTGGAGACGTATTAGCCGCTTCCTCGCTTGCTTCCTCGCTCTTGCCGTCTCGCATCCTACCGTAGGGGTCGCCATGGTCTTCTTCTAAGACCTCTCCAGCGGTTCCTCCTCCGATGATGACTCCTTCACCACCCGTGTTGGGGATATTACTACTGGACGTAAACCGACCAGGAGTAGCCGGGTTAACTTTATGAAGATTAGAAGCCCATGAAGACATAAGGATGATGGCGCTTTACGAAGGCCCAAAGCCCAAAAGCGGGTTAAGGCCTGTAGATGTAAACCGACTCTTTTATGTAACTTGTATTGTAAGTTAGAAGGAATAAAGACCGAGCCAGATACGTTTATGATCTGGCCTCGGGACTCTGTAAACCGGCGGGCGTCAACCTATGTATATAAAGGGACGACCCGACAGCGGTTTAGGGGAGAGACAACACACAACAACTCGAGAGCCAGGAAAAGCCGATTCGCTCCCTGGTCATCGAACCCCTAGCAATATCAACACAACTAGACGTAGGATTTTACCTTCATCGAAGGGGCCGAACTAGTATAAAAACCCTCGTGTCCCTTGTCCGGTTCAACCCCTTTAAGCTAACCCGTAGTGATGGCTCCACGACTAAGTCCTTTCACGAGGACATCTGCCATGACAAAACCACGATAGTTGGCGCCCACCGTGGGGCTATCACACGATGGTTTCGGGTTCTTGAAGGGCAGCTTCGAAGGACTCAAGGGATACGCTGTGGGCTGGATGACGAAGAGTCATCGCGGGAAGCTCTACATCGACGATGCAGGATGGGGTCCCGAGGCCGGTTCAATTGAATACGGGTACCGGGTCCCCTTTGGCGGGATTCACGTCTTCATCGGCAAGATCCAGGAATCGGGCCCTAAGCCGGACACCTGCACCGACATCATCGAGATGGCTCAGCATGCAAACTCTACCCAGGTTCAGCCCGCAGCAAGGCATGTTTTCGTAGGTGTCATCCACGGAGCGGAATATGAGGATGGACCGGCATCTGATGGAGAAACCATTGTCTGTTCTGATGATGAGTCTTCAACCGGAGAGACCGAGTCGCTGTATCAGCTGCAGGACGGCCGGATTAGTGGAGGTTCCGATGGCAACAGTATTCTGGACCCCCTCGATCTACCAAGCCGGGTCGTAGTCTTCATGGCCGGTACACAACCAACACAACACTCTTCTACCGCTGCGGCAATGCTCTCCGGTTCAGCAACAGCAACGCCAGCGGGAGTAGGGGGGCTCCGCGCCACCTCCGGATCAGGTTTTGTCTGATTTGTTCGACGCTTTGGAAACCCTGATGGCAGCAGAAGTGGATGCAGCAACCCGAGATCAGCACAATACGGAGATTGCAAAGGTGAAAGATCAGATAACTCAGGCTAAAGCGGACCTGGCAGCAAAGAACGCCAGGATGGCTACAGAACAGGCCGGGTTGGAAGCTCAAGCCTACCGGCTTAGGCTGGATCAGAGTGTCTCAGATGATGTCATGAGGAGGAGATATCGGTCGCACCTCCCGCTGGGTTATGAGCCAAGAAATCTCTTCAACACGCCAGGAGCAGGAACCAGTAACCAGCCGGTGGGAAACTGGACTGAGGCACCGGGAACAGGAGCGCCGGTTCAGCTGCGCATGATGAACCCCCCTCGTCAGAACAACATTGTGCCACAGTATGTTCCAACGCCTCCGGGGCATTACTCCAACCCGTTGGATAACATTGTGGCCGTCGCTTCACGATTGGTAGTCCTCCCAATGGACGGCGAGTCACCAGTGGCAACTGAGACACGACGGGCCAGAGAGCTCCTTCAAACAGCTTTAAACCAGCAGCAGGCTTATTCGCATAGTCGTGAGAGGATTCATTCCACCTCTCGCCCGAGTCGGAGCTGCAGCCGGCACGTTGAGGATGAACCGGCCATGTCAAGCAGTGCACGTCACCGTAACTTGCCGCGAGGGCATAACCCGGCATGTGGCGATGCTAATGCGCAGGATGTGGTGGATCATGGTCATGCACGTCGAGAAGACGAGTTAGCAGCTCAGCACACAACTCGTCAGCCTACTCCGGTTCGTCCTACCGCTTCAGTGGAGCCACGCATGGTCTTCACTTCTTTAGGGGTGTCGTGTCTTACCCCCGCGTTACGTAATGTACGACTGCCCAAGGATTTTAAAGGCCCTCGTAAGGTGCCCAATTACACCGCCGATTTGCAACCAGAGTCATGGGTTGAAAGTTATGAGATGGCAATGGAGATGCTGGATGTGGATGAAGCGGTGTGTGATAAATACTTCACCATGATGTTGGAGGGGACAGCTCGTACTTGGTTAAAGAGCTTACCGGCTAACTCTGTCGGGTCATGGGCCGAGTTAAAACACCGGTTTATCCAAAATTTTAAAGTTACTTGTAAGCAGCCTATGTCGATTGTGGACCTGGCCGCTTGTGTTCAAGAGGATGGGGAGTCTACAACCCATTGGGTGAAGCGGGTCTCAGCTATTCTGCATTCGTCGGATCGCATCAACGCGGATACAACAGTTTTCACGTTGGAGGGCAATTGCCGGTTTTTACCATTAAAACTGAACTTAGGAAGGCTCAAACATCACTGCAATGACATGTCAACGCTTATGGCCGCTTTGGTTAAATATGCCGATTCAGATAGTACCAAAGACCCTGACTCAGAGGAGGACAAACCGGGGAAAGGGGAGAAGAACGGCAACACCAAGGGATAGCAGCATAACCCGACAGGTCAGGGGAACAATGGTAACCGCAAAGCAGACAATAGTTTGGACTTTGTGTCTAACACCAATGCTCGGGATAATGGTCAGCGTCGTAAGGGCAAACAGCCCCAGAGGGGCGGAGGGTCAGGCCCCAATCTGGAGCGCCTGTTAAATCAACCTTGTCCAAAGCATGGATCGAAGGAGAGGCCAGCTTCACATCTTTGGAAGGATTGTTTCATCATGCGAGAGTTTAAGAACTCCAATGTGTTTCAATACGACAATGGCCCGCCCGGCGGTTCAGGAGGTGGTTTTCATGGGCCGGGTTATGGAGGCAGCAGCTCCGGTTCAGGATTTCAAGGCAATCAATCCGGACATGGAAATCAAGGGAACCAGGGCAATCAGGGAGGTTATAACCATTAGGGGAATCGGCAGCAGCAGCAGTCGGGTTATCAGAGCAATCTGAAGCAGTTGAATAGTGGGCAGTATCATGTCTTCACCACTAGCTTGTGCAAGCGTGATCAGAAGCTTCACAAGAGGGCCGTGAACTCTATTGAACTGGCAGTGCCTCGGTATTTGCACTGGTCTGAGCAACCAATTTTATGGAGTCAAGAGGATCATCCACCCCGGGTGGATAATCCGGGCCATCTGGCCTTAGTGGTGGCACCTCAAGTTGGTGGGTATAAGTTCACCAAGGTGCTTATGGATGGTGGAAGTAGTATTAATATCCTTTACTATGATAGCTTCCGTCGTATGGGATTGACAGATAAGAATCTTAAACCGTCGAACACCGTTTTTCACGGTGTGGTGCCTGGTAAGTCTGTGTATCCAGTGGGCAAGATGGCCCTAGAGATGGCTTTTGGAGATGATCATGACTCAAGGTCAGAGACGTTGACTTTTGAGGTGGTGAAAATTAAGAGTCCGTATCACGCCCTGTTTGGATGGTCGGCTTATGCCAAGTTCATGGCGAGGCCATGCTATGTTTATCTACAACTTAAAATGTCAGGGTATAAAGGGACCATCACCGTACATGGGAGCAGGAAGATTGCTTTGGAATGTGAAGAGGGTGATGCGGCTTATGCTGAGTCAGTTTGTGCCCCAGAGGAGCTGAAGTTTTATAAGGACAAGGTTGATCCGGCAGACATGACTTGTTTGAAAAAACCAACTACGGAGCACAATCCGACGTTAAAGTTTAAATCGGCTACAGACACTAAGATGGTTGACTTTGTTCCTGGCGATTCATCCAAGCAGTTCAGCATCAGCGCTAACCTGGATCCCAAATAGAAAGCGCGCTCATCTAGTTCATCCATGAGAACCGGGACATCTTTGCATGGAAGCCTTCTGACATGCTAGGTGTACCGAGGGAACTCGCTGAGCACACACTTAATATAGATCCTAAGTTTAAACCGGTCAGGCAGTTTCTCCGCCGCTTCAACGAAGAAAGGCGTAAGGCTATTGGTGAGGAGGTAGCTCAGCTGTTGGCCGCAGGGTTTATCGTGGAGGTCTTTCACCTGGAGTGGCTGGCTAATCTGGTGCTGGTCCTTAAGAAAAACGGCACTTGGCGTATGTGTGTAGACTACACAGACTTGAACAAGGCTTGTCCAGCTGATCCCTTTGCCCTCCCTCGTATTGATCAGATTATTGATGCTACGGTAGGTTGTGACTGTTTGTGTTTTCTGGATGCTTATTCTGGTTATCATCAGATCAAAATGACAGTTAAAGACCAGGAGAAGACAGCTTTTATAACTCCCTTTGGAGCCTTATGCTATGTCTCTATGCCATTTGGGCTCAAGAGTGCCCAGGCGACTTATCAGTGCTGTGTTCAGAATTGTCTTCATAAGCAGATTGGGCGCAATGTTCATGCATATGTGGATGATATTGTGGTGAAGTCCAGGAAGGAGGAAACATTGATAGATGACTTGAGGGAAACTTTTGACAACCTCTGGGTTTATAAGATGATGCTTAATCCGGACAAATGTGTCTTTGGTGTTCTGGCAGGCAAGCTCTTGGGTTTTCTGGTGTCTAACAGGGGCATTGAGGCTAATCCGGAAAAAAATTCAGCTATCACATCCCTGGCTAAACCGGCATGTACAATGACGTTCAACGTTTAGCAGGCCGGATTGCGGCTTTGAGCCGGTTTATCAGTCGTCTTGAGGAGAAAGCTATCCCTTTATATCATATGTTAAAGAAAACGGATGATTTTGTCTGGAGTGACGCGGCTGATAAAGCGTTTGAGGATTTGAAGAGATAGTTGGATGAACCACCTGTCCTTGCGGCTCTGGTCGATAAAGAGCCTTTACTATTATATGTGGCTGCTAATGCCCGGGCTGTCAGTGTGGCTATTGTTGTGGAGCGCAAGGAGGCTGTAAAGGAGTATCCGGTTAAACGGCCGGTTTATTATATCAGCGAGGTACTTATCGAATCAAAGCAGAGGTATCCGCATTTGCAGAAGCTGGTGTATGGAGTTTTTATGGCAAGCCAGAAGCTCAAGCACTATTTTCAGGGTCATCCTATCACAGTGGTTAGTTCAGCCCCTTTGTGAGATATCATCCAAAACAGAGAGGCGACTGGCCGGATTGCCAAGTGGGCTATTGAGCTTGGACCTCATGAGCTCAAGTATACACCTCGCACAATGATCAAATCTCAAGCACTCGTGGACTTCATCAATGATTGGACAGAGTTGCAGGCACCATAGGAAAAGCCAGACAACAATTATTAGACTATCCACTTTGATGGGTCCAGGCAATTGGAGGGCCCGGGGGCTGGAGTCATATTAACTTCCCCACGAGGTGACAAGTTTTGTTATGTTCTTCGCTTAATGTTCCCTTGCACTAACAATGCAGGTGAGTATGAGGCCTTACTCCACGGTCTTCGGATGGCTAAGGAGATGAACTTAAGCCGGGTTAAGTGCTTCAGTGACTTAGACCTGGTGGCTCAACAGGTATCTGGCACTTGGGATTCTAAGGACCCACTCATGGCTGCATATTGACGAGAGGTGTACATAGTGGCTGGTCATTTCAAGGGCTATCAATTTGACCATATAGACCGGCGAAAGAATGAAGCGGCGGACGCTTTAAGTTGTCTAGGCTCTCAGTGTAAACCGGTGCCACCTAATGTCTTCCTCGACGTACTGCATAATACGTCGGTCAAGATACCCACAGAGGAGGAGTTGGCTATTCCTGACCCGGAGGCCCAGTTGGTGGCGGCTTTGCATGTTATACCGGATTGGACAGTCCTGTATTTGGCTTACATGAACCGGGGCGAGTTACCGGAGGATGAAACCTTGGCCTGACAGATAATCCGGCAATCCAAGTCAATGACCATTATCAATGGGGAGTTACATCATTACAGCGTCACAGGAGCAATTCAGCGTTGTGTGTCTCCTCAAAAGGATTGTGAGATTTTGCGAGAAATCCATGAAGGAGATTGTGGTCACCATGCCGGTTCAAAATCCTTGGTGGCTAAGGCTTTTCGTCACGGCTTCTATTGGTTGACGGCTCATGCTGATGCTGAGGATTTAGTCAAAAGGTGTGACGATTGTCAGAAATTTGTACGCCGCGCTCATGTTCTGGCTCAGGAGTTGAGAATGATTCCAATCACTTGGCCGTTTGCAACTTGGGGGCTCGATATGGTTGGACCCTTTAAAGAGATCCAAGGACAAAAAGACCCACCTGTTGGTGGCGGTTGACAAGTTTACCAAATGGGTCGAGGCAGAGCCAGTCAGCAAGTGTGATGCAGCCACGGCGGTTCAATTCATCAAAAAGGTGATATTCCGGTTTGTTTTTCCACACAGCATTATCACTGATAATGGTACTTGTCGTGGATTTGTCACGGCAGATGTCCTAGCGAAAGGACTTAGTCGTGGAGCCATCGCTACGAGTTTACTTGAAGGGGTTAAAGCGGACACAAAGACACGAGGGGTTTATACTAGTTCGGCCCCTTCGATGAAGGTAAAAGCCTACGTCTAGTTGTGATGGAATTGATGTGGTCTCAATGGCTAGGGAGCAAACAAGCTTCGCCTAGACTCGAGTTGTTGTCGTTGTCTCTCTTGAACCACCGCCGGGTCGTCCCCTTATATACACGGGTGACGCCCGTCGGTCCATAGAGTCCCAACCGGTTCATATTCGTATCCCGGTTGGTATCTCTCTATTCCTAACTTACAATACAAGTTATACATCAGGTCGGTTTACAGCTACAGATTCTAAACCGACTATAGGCCTTGGGCCTTCACCAGCTTATACCACTATGAAGTTAACCCGGCTCAAGTAGGCCGGTTTACGCCTAGTGGCAATATCCCCAACATTAGGCCCCAGATTGATTTGAACTGGTTCATGTCAATCCTTCACCAAATCTTGTATCTTGGACATCTTCTGGTAATTGGTAAACCGCCATGTTGTCATCATTTCTGGTTGCTGTAAATAGGCATGACGTCATCAGTTTTGGTTACTGTAAACTGGCATGACGTCATCATGAAATTTATAACGCCCTCTTAATAACAGCTCCTGGATCCGCGCGCTTGACCTAGCTCGGTTGCCTTATAAATAAAACCGAAGGGTCATTTCTTTCCTTTCTCCTTCGTCTCTTCTTCTTATTCTTCCTCACGTCGCCGGCTTTAGAGCTCCGCCACCGCCGTCGACCTCTGCCTTGCCTCAGGCCGCTACATCAACCTGAACGTACCAGAGTATTGCGGCACCTTCCCGCATCTTCTCCGTTCCCGGTAAGCTTTCTCCTCTTCTTAACCTAGATCCGTTCTTAGGGTTCCGTGTTCGTGCTGTGTTCATCACGCGCTCATATCTGTTCTCTGATCTTGAATGAATCCGCGAACTCTTGCTGTGTTCAGTAGCGATCCCTAAGCATCCGCTTGCAACTTCTCATCTAATCCCATAGATCTCCCGCACATATTCGCTCAATGGTTCACTTCTGTTTCCTCCTTACTCTTCGAAATATTTCCTGTTTTGTGAGCTTGTTGTAGATCCGCGGCTGTAACTCGATTTTGTGAAACTTGTTTCTGCATACACAATTATCCATAGCTTCAATTGCTTCCGACGCCTAGATCAGGCGGTTTATCTTTACCAAAGAAAAAACTGCTAAACCGGTATCTATCATTAGTCCCCTGGTTGAACCGCCAGAATCCATTTGACGCCGCATTGTAGAAAACCGGTTTATAGGTACGGCCGCCGGTTTATCGTAGTTAAATTAACACCTTTTTTATCCGGCATGTCCTTGAACTGGATTACCTATTTCTTGTAGATCTCGTCATGGCAAAACAAGTGTATGAGTGCAACTGGGTTCCCTCTCGCGTCACAGAATCACAGTTGGACGATCTAGTCCTGATCGGCGCTTTGAATAGTAAAGATACGATCCACTGGAGGGTTCCTGGAGATGAATGTCCTCCTACGCCCCAGGAAGGAGAGGTCGTGGTCTTCGCAGATCATATGGCCCGGGGCTTCAAACCGCCCGGCTCTAAATTTTATCGGGATGTGTTAGCCAACTTTCAACTCCGTCCACAGGATATTGGCCCCAACTCCGTCACCAATCTATGTCACTTTCAAGTACTTTCTGAGGCATACCTTCAAGAGGAGCCTTCAGTCGAGTTATTTAGAGATCTCTTTCATCTGAACCGCCATACTGAATTCACTGACGGCCCTAATACCGAACTGGGCGGTATGGCCATTCAGAAAAGGAAAGAAATCACCTATCCCCACGTCAAACTCCATACTCACCCCAAGGAGTGGAACGCAACTTGGTTTTATTGCAAGGATACCTCCCCTGACAATGAAAATCCCTTGCCTGGCTTCCGTCCGGAACGGCTCAGCAACACTCACCCTTTTCCACAAAGGCTAAGTGCCAAGGAGAGAATTAAATATGCTCCTCAACTGTCCAAGCTCCGGGCTTTCATGGCCAATGGTTTAACAGGAATAGACCTTGCACGCTGCTGGATATCATGGAGCATTTTGCCTCTAAGCCGGCGCCCCAATTTGATGTGCAAGTATACTGATAGTGTCGATGACCCACTCCGACACACTAAAATCCAACTCCCTGATGACGAAGTCACATAATCTATGAAAAAGATGCTGAATGAACCGGAGCACCTCTGTGCTCAAACCGGTCTGCCTCCTTACTGCACCACCAACAAACCGCCAGCGGTAATATTTTAATTGCTCTATTGTTGAACCGGTTACTGTTTTATATGTTTAACATTTAATTACTGCTGATCCAGGGCGATAATCCGTTTTGGAGCAAGAAACTTCCTCAAGACAAAATGGAGAAGGCAGGACGGCCAACCCGGCCCAAGACCAAGGTTATCAAGAAACCAGCTCATAAGAGAAAAAACCACCGCTTCATCTGACCCAGCCATTGATGATGATGTGGGTAATCCGGATCTTGAGGTAGAACTTGATTCACTTGGCTTGCTTTTTACACGCCTTATTGATGATAATGCTTGTCAGGATGATGCTGAAGCCAGCAATGCGGGTTTCGTTGAGGTAACCATTCTCTCTTCCGATTCAGAAATCCTGCCTTTGCCAAAAATTTGCCGGGCAAACCGGAAAGTTAAATTTTCTCATCCCCTTGCTTATCTGGATTCCCAATTTCTTATGAAGACCCAGCAACATGAAGCTCGCCGCACAACCCGGCACAGTGGCCAGGTAGTTACCTCTGCCGGTTTACCAAACAGTCCGGTTCGAAAACGCCGCTCCGAGGTCTCCGACCTTTTTATTGATTTAAATCGTAAAGCGGGTTTCTTCCGTCAACCCCTTAATCCATCCGACTCCGATTATCAGGTCACTTCTCATTCATCGTCTGGTGAATCGTCAGCCACTCAACTACCACCTTTGAAAACAGTTGCTCGGTAAGTTAAACTGAACATATGCTTCCAGTATACCGCATAATGGCTTATGCTTTTTCTTGACTTTTTGTTTTTCTTTCAGGGCTAAACCGAAACCAAGCAAGAAAGCCCGCCTGGATAAAGCGGCTGAAGAAGATGTGGCCCCAGAACATGACCAAGCGCCGGATCGTGAAATGTTTACTTCTGAAGATATCCCCAATGATCCTCCTTTGCAAGACGACGTTATTCCCGAAGAAGGGCTTGTTAATACTCCAGCCTCTACCGATCCGCCTGCCAGCTCCATCCAGATTGAGAAATCCCACACTCCTGCTGACCAAACGGCCGCACCAACACAAACTGGCGAGTCCAAAGATGATGATGTTGTGATTACCGGTGTGGGCCGCTCTGAACCCGGGAATCCTGTCACCCTTACCAAGCATACCATCAAAGAGGATTTTTCCGCTTTGAACAAAGAAAAATGGGATGTTGAACTAGAGACATATGCTGCCCTGAGTGCCCGAGACCTTCACTCCGGCTATTTAAACCGGCTTTACACTAGCCGTGACTGTGAAGCTGGCCTGGTCAAAATGATGAGGGATAAATTTGAGGTAACTTACTTCTTTCCTTGCTGCCATTACCTTCATCCTTCTAGCCCCCAAGGGCCGGTTTGTAACGTTGGTCAAACCGGGACTTGATCCTGAACATTCTTGAAACCGATCGGTATAGCCTGCAAGAACCGGTCTAACTTAGTATAAGTAAACCGGGGCTCCAATAGAGAACTGTCCTTAGAACATAACTTGATCAAATAGCCATTAGCCCCCAAGTGCCAAGTTGAATACTTGTATTGAGCTTGGGACTTTGTGATCGAGTAATATATAAAAATTGAAGGTGCATTAGCCCCCAAGTGTCAGGCATATAACTTTGTTATGTGGTTGATACTTCAACTCCTTGGATCGCCTGTGCAAAGCTTAAACGCTGTCTGTGTGCAGGCTGAGGTGAAAATCAAGGAGGACCGAGTTGCTGATTTACAGGAGGCCTTGAAAACCCAGCAGGCTGAAACAGATAAGGCAAAGCAAGAATTAACCAGCGCTTTGAGCACTGCTGAACGGCTGAAAGAAGGCTTCAAGAAAGAGCGGGCTGACTGGGCCACTGAGAAGGCCGGTTTAACCAAAAGAGCGGAAAATGCTGAATCTGCCCTTAAACCGGTGGTAGATGAACTGACGGCCGTACAGCGGCAAATACACTCCATGACTGCTACAATCTTTGGTAAGCTCCTTGTAACTTCTGTGATAATTTGAACCTGCTGTAGCGTAAATCCGGTTTGAGACCATTCCAATATTGTTGTAGGCACACGTATTGGGCACTTAGGAAATGATGTGCGGAAGAAATTGAAAGCTGCCTACACCTTGGTGGAACAATTGTATACCGGATCCCAACGGATCATCACCACAGCTTCTCACAACAACCCGGCACCCTCGTTAATCCAGGACACTCTTAGCAAGTTATCAATGCTTCCAGCCCGGATTGAGGAGCTGAAAAAATCCGCTGCCCGAACCGGAGCCATCAATGCCTTAATCCGGGCAAAGGCATGGGTGCCAGATTTTGATCCTGCGAAAGCAGCTCAAGGCTATCCCAGCCTGAAAGAAGATGGCTCTGAATTCAACGAAGAGGATTTAAGGGCAATAAACCATGCAGTGCGCCCTCTGGCTTGCCAACTAGCTGAAGAGGCAGATTTGACGCATTATCAAGCGCAATATAACGAGCAAAACAAGCGAGTGCCTGCCCCAACTGTTGAAGCGGAGAATCTGATCCCTCCAATCCGTAAGCACACTTATGCCCCTGATATTGAACCGTCTTCCCTGATCCATGAAGAGGCTGTTTTCCAAGCTTTAATGGGAATCGACTGGACCACTGTTGATTTCCAGCCAATGGGTAGAGACAAGGAAACTAAAGCGGCGGAGGATGAGGAGCAGGCTTGAACCAGAAGCCGGTTTGGAGAGCTATTTGTAATACCTTCCGAAAAGAACAATGATCTTATTTGGGTACCGTGCTGCCCTGTAATAGGATAATTAATGCTTCTAACTGGAATATGCCTTCATGCACAAGTACTGAAGCTTTCATTTGAAGAACTCCAATTCATATTTCCTGCAATCAGAAAAATTTGAACTTCGGTGGCGGTTATACCGCCAGCCGGTTTATGATCCTGATATGTGTATCAGTAATATAACAAATATATGATACATAAATACCTGCCATGTTTGGGTATGAAGCTGGCTTAGCCAAGCCTGAAGCGGCGGTTTTATAAACCATTACCGTCGAAAGAAAAAATGTGGGAGAAAATAGCTCCCGTATAAATCGTACTGAATCAATACGAGCCCCCTTGTTACTCCATGATGTTAACAGGAAAAAGGTAAACCGGGCATACTCCTCCGGATTAAAGGGGAATTAAACCCATCGGCTGAATCGGAAAAAAGGTGTTTGTCGACATAAAAGAAATCCAACAAAAACAAAGAAAAAACAAACCATGAAAATAACATGGAAGCAAAGGCAATCATAAAAAACCATTTGCAAAAATATGCTGTACTGAGCTGATCAGATGGTATTACCATGGTCGGACAGGATCAAGGCCCCCAATAGGAGTGACATTATTCAAGTCAGCCAGGTCCCCAAATGATTCGTGGCATATATGCCAGATCAAGAGGCGTGGCAATGGTTCGGGTTCGACCATGCCCCCAAGTGATTTTGTGGCCTTAGGCCGACCAAGAGGCGTGACTGGTTCAGACTTGACCATGTCCCCAAATGATCTGGTGGTTGTCGCCTATCAAAGGGTGTTCGTTGGTTCGGACACGACCAAGGCCCCCAGTGATATATAAAAAACAAATGTCAAGGGGTAAACCGGAGGCCGCTTTAAACAGAACCACTCCGTGTAACCTCGCATGATGAGAAAGACAGAGACCCCGCTTTAGCTGAGGCTCCGGTTTGATATATCAAAGATAATATATACATTGTCATGATATGTACATAGATAGAGCCGATGGCTCAAGTATAGTAAGGCCGAAGATGAGCTATATTCCACGGCCTGTTGGTCTCCTCCTCTGATGTACGTGAGTCTTGATGCCCTCGAATATCAATCAGATAGTACGACCCGTTGTGCAAATTCTTGCTGACCACGAAAGGTCCCTCCCAAGGTGGGGATAACTTGTGCATATCCGTTTGATCTTGGATGAGTCGAAGCACCAAATCTCCTTCTTGAAAAGTTCTGGTTCTAACCCGGCGACTGTGATAGCGACGAAGATCTTGTTGGTAAATCGCCGGACGGGCAGCCGCGATATCACGCTCCTCGTCCAATAGGTCCAAAGCGTCTTGCCGTGCTGTCTCATTGTCTGCTTCAACATAAGCTGCCACACGAGGCGAATCGTGCCGGATGTCACTAGGGAGAACTGCCTCTGCTCCATAGACCATGAAAAATGGCGTGTATCCTGTGGACCGGTTTGGCGTAGTATTGATACTCCATAATACAGATGGTAGCTCTTCAACCCAACATCCTGGTGTTCTTTGCAATGGGACCATAAGCCGGGGTTTGATGCCTCGCAAGATTTCCTGATTAGCTCGTTCTGCCTGTCCATTGGACTGGGGGTGTGCCACTGACGACACGTCAAGTCGGATGTGCTCACGTTCACAGAACTCCTTCATAGCGCCCTTGGATAAATTGGTACCATTGTCAGTAATGATACTGTGTGGAAAACCAAACCGGAAAATCACCTTCTTGATGAACTGCACCGCTGTTGCTGCATCACACTTGCTAACAGGCTCCGCTTCAACCCACTTGGTAAATTTGTCAACTGCCACCAAAAGGTGGGTTTTCTTATCCTTGGATCTTTTAAAAGGCCCAACCATATCCAGCCCCCAAGTTGCAAACGGCCATGTTATTGGGATCATCCTCAATTCTTGAGCCGGCACATGAGCACGCCTTGAAAATTTCTGACATCCATCACATCGTTTAACCAAGTCCTCCACGTCAGCATGCGCTGTCAACCAGTAGAACCCGTGACGAAATGCCTTTGCCACCAGAGACTTTGAACCGGCGTGGTGTCCGCAATCCCCTTCATGGATTTCTCTTAAGATTTCACAGCCTTCCTCAGGAGAAACACAACGTTGAAACGCCCCTGATACACTGCAATGATGTAATTCACCATTGACAATCGTCATAGACTTGGATCGCCGGACTATCTGCCTGGCCAGAATCTCATCCTCTGGCAACTCCCCCCGGTTCATGTATGCAAGATAAGGAACTGTCCAATCCGGAATAACATGCAGGGCTGCCACCAATTGAGCCTCGGATCAGGAATAGCCAAATCCGCCTCACCTGGGAGCTTGACTGACGGGTTGTACAATACGTCCAAAAAGACGTTAGGCGGGACCGGTTTATGCTGAGAGCCCAACCGGCTTAAAGCATCTACCGCTTCATTCTTCCGACGGTCCACATGATCCACTTGATAACCCTTGAAACAACCTGCAATATTATCCACTTCCCGACGATATGCAGCCATGAGCGGGTCCTTAGAATCCCAAGTGCCAGACACCTGTTGAGCCACTAGGTCCGAGTCACCAAAGCACTTAACCCGGCTTAAATTCATCTCTTTAGCCATCCGGAGACCATGGAGCAAGGCTTCGTACTCAGCTGCATTATTAGTACAAGGGAACATTAAGCGGAGAACATAACAAAACTTATCACCTCGTGGGGAAGTTAATACGACTCCAGCCCCCGAGCCTTCCAATTGCCTGGATCCGTCAAAATGAATAGTCCAATATGTGTGATCCGGCTTCTCCTCTGGTGCTTGTAACTCCGTCCAGTCGTTGATGAAATCAACAAGTGCTTGAGACTTTACTACCGTCCGAGGCACGTACTTCAGTCCGTGTGGCCCAAGCTCTATAGCCCACTTGGCAATCCGGCCAGTCGCCTCCCGGTTCTGTATAATATCACCCAAGGGAGCTGAACTGACCACTGTGATGGGGTGCCCTTGAAAATACTGCTTCAACTTCCGACTGGCCATAAAAACACCATAGACCAGCTTCTGCCAATGCGGATACCTTTGCTTGGATTCAATAAGCACCTCGCTGATATAATAAACCGGCCGCTGAACCGGATATTCCTTGCCTGCCTCTTTACGTTCCACCACAATAGCCACACTAACTTCCCGAGCATTGGCCGCTACGTATAATAATAGTGGCTCCTTGTCGACCGGAGCTGCAAGAACAGGCGGATTGGCTAACTGCCGCTTCAGGTCCTCAAATGCTTCATCAGCAGCCGGACTCCAAATGAAATGGTCTGTCTTCCTCAGCATTTGGTACAAAGGAATGGCCTTCTCTCCGAGGCGGCTGATAAACCGGCTTAGTGCAGCGATCCGGTCTTTTTCTGCTGCCAGATCCGCTTTGGCTTGCACGATCTGCTCTCTCACCTTCGCAATTTCTGCATTATGGGCCTCCTGATCCGCCGGATTGTCTTCTGCCATAAGCGCGGCTAGTGCATCAAACAGCTCAGATAGAACTTGAATCGGCGGGCGCATAAGGCCTCCTGACCCTGCTGCTGCTGCCGCTACTGAGCCGGAGAGCATTGCTGCGACGGTCGAAGAGTGATTTGCCGCCTGTGTGCCGGCCATGAATATTCCAACCCGGTTGACCTGGCCCGGGGGGTCCGGAATACTGTCGCCATCGGAACAGCCCCTAATCTGGTCGTCTTGCAACTGGTACAGCAATTCGGTCTCTCCGGTCGAGGACTCGTCATCGGAATAGACGACGGTCTCGCTACCGTGCTCTGATTCGTCCTCACACTCTCCTTCGTGGACGACTCCAACGAAGACACGCTTCACGGCCGGTTTAGCCCAGGTAGATCTCGCACGCTGAGCCGTCTCGATGAGGTTGGTGCAGATGTCCGGCTCAGGCCCAGGCTTACCGATTTTGCCAATGAAAACGTGTATGCCACCAAAGGGGACCCGGTATCCGTACTCGATCGAATCGGCCTCGGGACCCCATCCTGCGTCGTCGATGTAGATCCTGCCCCGACGACTCTTGGTCATCCGGCCCACAACATAGCCTTCGAGTCCCTTGAGCTTGCCCTCCAAGATCGTCAAACCATCGTGCGATAGCCCCACGGTGGGCGCCAACTGTCGTGGATTTTTCACGGCAGATGTCCTAGCGAAAGGACTTAGTCGTGGAGCCATCGCTACGAGTTTACTTGAAGGGGTTGAAGCGGACACAAAGACACGAGGGGTTTATACTAGTTCGGCCCCTTCGATGAAGGTAAAAGCCTACGTCTAGTTGTGATGGAATTGATGTGGTCTCGATGGCTAGGGAGCAAACAAGCTTCGCCTAGACTCGAGTTGTTGTCGTTGTCTCTCTTGAACCGCCGCCGGGTCGTCCCCTTATATACACGGGTGACGCCCGTCGGTCCATAGAGTCCCAACCGGTTCATATTCGTATCCCGGTTGGTATCTCTCTATTCCTAACTTACAATAGAAGTTATACATCAGGTCGGTTTACAGCTACAGATTCTAAACCGACTATAGGCCTTGGGCCTTCACCTGCTTATACCACTATGAAGTTAACCCAGCCCAAGTAGGCCGGTTTACGCCTAGTGGCAATATGACTAATCTGTCCAAAGGTGATATGGAAGAATTTTGTCAACGTGAGCACATTCGGCTTGATGTAGCATCAGTGGCTCACCCTCAGTCTAATGGTCAAGCAAAGAGGGCAAATCAAGAAATTTTGAGAGGTATCAAACCCTGGCTTATGGTTCCTTTAAAGCGTACGTCGGGTTGTTGGGTGGAGGAGTTACCTTCCATATTATGGAGTATCAACACCACACCAAACAGATCTACGGGTTACACGCCTTTCTTCATGGTTTACGGAGCAGAGGCGGTTCTCCCTAGTGACATCTGTCATGACTCACCCCGTGTGACGGCTTACGTTGAAGCTGAGAATGAGAAAGCACGTCAAGACTCACTGGATCTGTTAGATGAGGAGCGTGATTTAACAGCAGCACGTTCGGCGATTTATCAACAAGATCTCCGACATTATCACAGCCGCCGGGTTAAGACCAGAACTTTTCAAGAAGGCGATCTGGTGCTCCGGCTCATCCAGGATCAGACTGATATGCACAAGTTATCCCCACCTTGGGAAGGACCTTTTGTGGTCAGCAAAAATCTGCACAATAGGTCATACTACCTCATCGATGTTCGAGAGCACAAAGACTCACTCAAATCGGAGGAGGAGACCCAGCGGCCGTGGAATATAGCTCTTCTTCGGCCTTACTATACTTGAGCCACAGGCTCTTCTTATGTACATACTTATGACAATGTATATATTATATAATAAACCAGAGCCTCGGCTAAAGCGGGGTCTCTGTTCTTTTTTACATCATGTGTGGTTCCATGGGGGCTTCTACTTACAAAGCGGAGTTCTATTAACCCGGCTTATAAAGCCACATAGATATGAAGGAAATCACTAGGGGGCTTTGTCGTATCCGAACCATAGCTACACCTCTTGATCGGCTTAAGACCAAAAAGGGAAATCACTAGGGGGCTTGGTTGTATTTACACCATAGCTACACCTTTTGATAGGCTTAAAGCCAAAAGGAAATTATGTGGAACCAAAGAGAGTCTGTTGCATAAAGCGTAGCTCAAACATAGGTAACCACTGAGCATAGCTCAAATATTACTTGGGGGCTCCTTGATTCTCAAAGAACAACGAGCTTGCACCTTTGTAATAGGCTATCAAGCCAGGCTTGGAAGTCAGGTGTATTCACCTAAAACCCCGGGTTATCCTGCCTCTTTAAGTAAGCCACTCCGTCCAAGTAAACCTGGTATGACCCATCGAACGTTTGACAAGTCAATCTCATAGACCCTGCACTTGTCAAAGTTAAAACGGTGATTGGTGTTGACACCGGATTTTGACATGGCCGAGAACTTAATAAATATGGCCTCAAATGAAAAAGTTCTCAAAGTGAGAAAGTTTCGTATCATCAAAAGGATAAACTTTGATATTTGGGTCATAGTCATCCGATCTCATCTCTAAGGCCGAAGTTGTGTTCGAAGTACTGGGATTTTGTATCCAGAACACTTTTCGGCTGATTACACCCCCAAGACTGTCCCATATTGAAAAGTGATCTACATGAATTGTCTTCGCCTCATCGAAACGATCGATTTTCATATAAAGATCATCTCAATCCAAGGTCATATACAAAAGTTAGAGCTCGCACAGCGCGACCCTCCAGTGAGCAAAAATATGACGCCCGGAACCAGACACATATGTGGGTATGTCTGATGTGCTGCGTGAATAATTAGCTGTCTTGAGCGAGCAATTTGACCCTTGAGATGACCTCTGATGAAAAAACGTTCAACATGAAAGTTGTTCGTCTCGTCGAAACGGTTAATATTTCTTTTGGACTCATTTCCATCCAAGGTCGTTTGCCACCACAAAAAAGACCCGCAAGGTACAACTAGTTTAAACCGAACAGTTTTGGAAAGTTCGGATAAACCAATCCGAATTTGACTAGGGTTTTGGACGTGAATTGATGTAATTTTCTTGTAAGGAAAGCCTAGATGAATCTTTTGCTTGTACGGGAAGTCCAGCCGCCTCTTATATATGTTGGGGTGACGGCCGATTGAAACAACACCAATCGAACAAACACATCTACTACTTTTTCGTGTTCATCTACTTTTTATCTCTCCTTTGTATCTTTCTTCTCGTTCTTCGCTAGTTCTTCATGCTGGAGGGCTGCGGATCCATGAGGCTCTAGGGGAGAGTGAATCGACCTGGAGCAGCCCATAGCCGCCGCGAGCCCTGATGGGGTCCCTCCCGAGCAAGCGGGGCTTCGGGTCTACAAAAGCATCTATCGGCTGTCTTGCGTATCGCGCTGCCGGTCAGATCTCCTTCAACGCGAGCTGCGGTGCATCACCCCCGGCGTCGTGGGTACACGGTGACATGTTCGTGTGCAAAACACTTTTTGGCGACTCCGCCGGGGATGAAGCTTTGAACGGTCTCCGGCCCGTTCTTGCTACGAAGAGATCGTCATCTAGGGTTTGCAATCTACAAAGGTAATATGAATACCCAATTTCCTACTGTAGATGCAAATAATTCATATGATGTTACTAGATTGTTCAATGATTATACTCTATCGGCCAGCCCTAGTTTTTTCAATAAGGCATCTAATTACGTGCATAGGCCGATTCAAAGTAATTTACATGTTTCAACTTCTTATGATACTAGTAACATACAACATATGTATCCTAACTCTCATGCATCGGCAACCCCACAAATCCATATGCCGATGAACAACATGATGGGTTCGGTTAATCAATTTGAAACACCTCATGTTAAAATTTCCAATAGCAGAGAAGAAAGTGTTTCACCTTTTTATTCATCGGCAACTATTTTGCAGTATATGAATCCAACCTTGCTGATGGATGGGAGAATTGGCCATGCTACTACTAGCTATTCGGTGAGTTACTCTCAACCATCATATGCTACACCTCATTTTAGTCATTTTTCAGCACCGTATGCAATTGTGGATGTTCATAATTCGGCCCCGCATCTTCATGGTCATAGCCGAATAAGTGAAAATTTTACAGGAACACATGTGCCGTCATCAAATACTGTAGCATATAATGCATACTCTACGCAATTCGAGAATTTCGGCAACACTCACGAATCATTGCCGAAAGAATCTGAAAGTATTGTGGAGCAATCCCTTCTAGAAGCGCTTGTGGCTGCGTTAAAAAAGAGCTTGGCACAAAACAATAAATTAGTGCTCTTTGCCTTGAACAATATGAAAAGGGGTTGTTTCCTGATTATGCTGCAATGAAGGCTAGAGTTTTGCAAGAAGATGAAACTACATGCATTGATAGAATTGGTGAAAGAGCATACGGTTATACAGCAATGCATACACCTCCACCTAGTACCGCAGCATATTATACACCCCCTACACAATTGCAAAATTTTGGCAACACTAACACTTCATTGCCGAAAGATTCTAAAAGCATTGGGAGGCAAACTAATCTATAGCAGGCTGGAATTGAGAGGGGAGTTAAAGCTTTGCGCGATAGGGTGCAGGTACTTCGCCAAGATAGAATTGATAGGGAATTGGCTCAAAGAAAAGAAGCCTTACAATTGATATAACCGGCACAAAGAATGATGATTCGGAAACTAAAAGTGCTTCGGTTGAAAAAGCCGAATCAAGTAGTATATATTCGGAATCCATCAAATCCAAAGAAGCAAGCATTATTGAGAAAGGGCATGGAAAGCATAGCAAAACAACCATGTTTGATTTTTCTGAAGTTAATGGAACCTACTTCCTGCCCTATGAATTTCGTGCCATAGAAATTGACAAGCTTCAAGGACAAGAGCAAGTAGCCGAACAAAGTTCGGTTGACGAAGATCTTCAAATTTATGATGCACAAAATCAAGAAGAAAATTATGACATGGTGTTGGGAAGTCATCCAGAAGCAAAGCACAATATTATTCATCCTATGCAATCATCATGCTCTCCCAACATATTTGAAGAGGTATGTCCAGCAAGTAATTTACCTATTTTCAGATTTGGTCACAACTTTATTGTTGATGCATCTATTAGAAAAATTCTAATAAGTAATTTTCAAAGACCAATGAAGAAGGGAAATTTACTTGTTAGCAATAAAATTGTTACTAAGCATATCGGTCAATATATTGTACCATTCAAAGAGACCGGTAGTGACTTCTTACTGCAGCCAAAGCTTTTCCCATTGCTTTATTTAAAGTTCATATCTAATTGGGTAGCTTTGCTTATTTCTTACTTGGCTTACACTTGGTATCAATTGAGACATGTATGTTCTAACTATTTTCGTTTCAGAAATTTAAAGCCAAGGTTAAAATCCTCTGAGAAAACCAATGCCAGTATAGTTTCTTGTCCAAAGACACCGGAGATAGAGTGCAAAACACAATACATAGCTGAATGGGGTGATGCAAAATCTGAACCATTCGTTTGCTTAACTCCAAAGCCGTTCTCACAACATGATCGGATAGAGAATAAAATTTTTACCTTCAATTCAAGCATGTGTGATCAAATATTTAATTTGTTGTTGAGAAATAATTATATTAGAATTCTTGATCACCATGTTGAGCCATCTGTCTAGGGACGAATGTATTGTAAGTTGCATGATTCGTCCAAGCATAATTTTGAGGATTGCAACATGTTTCGTCAAATAGTTAAATCAGCCATTGATAAAGGACGATTGAAATTTGTTGAGACACCAAGAGATCACCAGTCTATTCCGATTGGTCCCGATGGCAGAAAGTTTTTACATCGGCTACTTCAAGCCGATCCATTTAAAGAGAAGGTAAAAACTGCAGGTGATGGGATTAAGCTTTCAAGTAAAGAAGTTGTTGAAGAGAATAATGAACATAATCTTGAGGGTGAAAATTCCATCGAAGCTACAATGGAGACGCCAAGGACTAGGGGGCAACAAGCAAATTCAGAGATCGGTGCAAGCACAACCAAAGGAAACAAAGGCCGCAATAAGCACAAGTGCAAGAAATCCAAGGTCACTTTTGCACAATTATTAGATAAATATCAAAAGAAGAGTGAAGAGAAAAGTGCTTATCGGCCAACTAATGCAAAAGCATCAAGATCACCCCCAAGGCGCAAATATGAGGATCGATATTGGAAAAGTGAAAATTTTCATGCAACATATTCATATCCTTATTTTGGGCCACCAATGCCAATGTCCTGGATTTCTCCCTATGCTCGTGTAGATTCATATCCATCATGGGACATGTATGATACAAGGGCACATTCTCCATCTTATTTTAGACCATCTCATCAATATTATGCAGCTCCGAGAAGATCAACATTTGAACAATCACATGTTAAAGACCGTTTCAATCATAAGGAATCGGTCCAGAGCTCAAAGAAGAAGAAAGAGGTGGTCAAGCAAGTTTACCGTGTTAAAAGAGATGGACGTAAGAGTGCAACTTCAGATTTGATCTCAAATGAAAAAGAGCCAATTAAAGTGTTGACATTGGCTACTAAAGGCAATGAGACGAAGCAACCAATTATTGAGAGTCAAAGTGCCAAATCTTAAGAAAAGAAGTTGAGAGTGCACAAGGTCAAAATAGAATCACAGCCAAGATGCCCACTCGGTTTATCGTATTGGCAAAAGAGGGAATTACAAAATCTTAGTGCACAAGAGCTGAGACAGAAGAACATGGCATGGGTTCCCAAGCGGATCAATCATAAAAAAAGGATGTGCATGCTTCTATTGCAATAAGTACAATAAAAGTGAAGAAAGAGAAGAATGGAAGCAACAAACAATTAACACTACAAAAAAAGACAGATTCGTGACATTTTGGGCCGAACGAATTTTTTTTCTGTCATACATATGACACTTCTATGACGATAATTGTGACAAAACCCAGTATCATCATAGATGTGGTGGGCTCCTACTTCTATGACAAAAAATCATGACAGAAAATGGGCTTTTCGTCCTGGGTGGGCCGGAGACGCAGTTGCATGACATTCTTTGGGCCGTCCATGACTGAAAAAACCATGATAGAAGCGAGGGGGAGGAAAATTTTGTGGAGTTCCCGGTTACGGTGGGAGGTCGGGGGCCGAGTGATGCGCGTTTCTCTCGCACACGTGCGCGTGTGTGTGCGAGGTGTTGGCTCTAACTGAACCCGAGCAAGGTGTTGGGCTCTAACTGAACCCGAGCGATTGCACTGCAGGCTACACGTTACTGAACCCGAGCGATGGATCGATGGCTGTTAACTGAACCCGATCGAGCGATTCCTTCACTACTACTGCTAACTGAAGCCGATCGATGCTGCCTCTGGGATGAACAATGAGCATTTCGCGTGTGG
>NC_041392.1:563935969-563941364 GCF_002162155.2 Triticum dicoccoides | reverse complement strand
GTTGCCTCTGGATGAACAGGACCACGTGGTGTGGTGGAGGGCTAGATGAACAGTAGACGGTGGAGGGGTGCCCGTGGAGGGGTGGATGAACAGGACCCCGTGGTGTGGAGGGCTGGATGGACAGTAGACGGTGGAGGGGTGCCCGTGGAGGGGTGGTTGAACAGGACCCCGTGGTGTGGAGGGATGGATAAACAGTAGACGGTGGAGGGGTGGTTGAACAGTAGCCGGTGGAGTAGCGCGCGGTGGAGGCTGGATGAACAGGAGCCCGTGGAGGCTGGAGGAGGTCGACGGTGGAGATGAACAGTATCCCGTGGAGTCCCGTTTTGCGGTACGCCACACCCCTCTTGTTGAACAGGACCCCCATTTCGACCATAGGAGGTACGTTTCATCCGTTTTGCGGTACGCCACACCCCTCTCGATCAACAGGACCCCCATTTCGACCGTAGGAGGTCCGTTTCCTCCGTTTTGCGGTACGCCAGACCCCTCCCGATCAACAGGATCCCGTTCCAAACATAGGAGGTCTGTTTCCTCCATTGTGCGGTACGCCAAGCCTCGTTTCCATCGCCTGTTCCGTCCAAGCCCTCCCGATGAACACGACCGCGCATTCCGTTCCGACCCAGCCGGTTGGCTCCCATGCGTTCCGTTGCCTCCCGATGAACACGACGCATTCCGTTGCCTCCCCATGAACACGACGCATTTCGTTGCCTCCCCATGAACACGACGACAACGATGTTTCTCCGTTCCGACCCAGCCATGTACACGAGCCCTAGCCGTACGTATGCGTGAGTAGGCATTCGAGACCCCGCCCGTATGTACACATAACTGGCCGTATTTTCTTTCTTGCACCCTGGCCGATGTACGTACGTGTACATGCTACATGCGCGCCTCTACTATGACACGTGCGCGCCTCTACTACGACACGTGCGCGCCTCTACATCGACCAGCATGTACGTACACGTTCGCGACCAGAATGACAACGCTACGTACGCTTCGACCAGGTGGGTCCCAAACGTCAGGCACTTCCTTACCTGCGAAGATGTAGCTAGTGGGTCCCAGCAGTCAGGGGGCGAATCATTTTTTTTTACCCGCATGCACTTCCTTGCGTGTGAAGATGTAGCCGGTGGGTCCCAACAGTTAGGGGGGCGAATCATTTTTTTTGCCCAAACGCACTTCCTTGCGTGCGAAGGTGTAGCTGGTGGGTCCCAGCAGTCAGGGGGGTGAATCGTTTTTTTTGCCCGGATGCACTTCCTTGTGTGCAAAGATGAAGCTGGTGGGTCCCAGCAGTCAGGGGGAAACGTTTTTTCCGCAAAATACAGTGGCCCGTCCGATGGGTCCCGGCTGTCAGGTGGAGGAATCATTATTTTCCATGTAATAAGGAGGCACTTCCTTGCTGCGGCCGTGGACCCAGCTGTCAGCCTCTCCACGTGCAGTCCACGTCCGATGGAAGTCGTTCCTTGACCATGTTGACCAGGCCGGGCCAAGAGCACCACGGCAGTGGACGACGGCGAGGCCTTGGAAGGGGACGACACGGAGCCGGGGAAGACGCAGTAGTGGAATCCCATGCGGAGAGGAGTACGAGGGTTCATGTAACGCCCCGGACACACCCGCTGGTGGTCGTTACTCCTGGCGGGATCTAGACTGGCCCCACAGATCAATACTAGTCTTTTCTGTGCACTTTGTCCTCACTCGTGCGCACCCGGGAGCAACTTCTCGGTCGGTCACCCATCCTGACACTACTCCAAGCTGAGCACGCTTAACTTTGGAGTTCTGTCCGAATGGCCTCCCGGAAAAGAAGGAATTCCTTATTGATATGAGTAGTCTATCATCCCTAATAAGCCAGGCTATCACATACACCCCCACTCAGAGGAACCGACGTTCTCGTCGGGCCACAAGAACGTTCCCTCTTGGCACAACCGTCTGTGCTTCCAGGCTGGTACATGTGCCATGCCGGGTGCCACGACGGGTCACAAACGTCATGAACAACATGACCATGCACCTGTCCGCAACCATCCGTGTAACCGCGAGGGTCGGCTCTGATACCAACTTATAACGCCCTCGATGCGGCTATAGCTCCCACGTGTCGAGGCACGACTTAGAGACATAACCGCATTGAAAGCAATGTCGCAAGTCAGGCAATCATTACAACATCCCATGTAATATATAATAAAAGGGGGAGATACATAGTTGGCTTACAATCGCGCACGTCACATCAGAGTACATAAATAACATCCATCATACCAACACTCATGGCCCGACTACGGCGCCAAAATAGAAGAAAACCCAACATGCGACACGGTCCCAATCAAACCCCAACTAGGCACCACTACTGATCATCGGGAAAGGAAACGTAGTAACGCTGAGAGTCCTCATCAAACTCCCACTTGAGCTCGTACTCGTCACCTGGAGCGGAATCACCTGGACCTGCATCTGGAGTGATAGTATCTGTGAGCCACAGGGACTCAGCAATCTCGCACCCTCGCGATCAAGACTATTTAAGCTTATAGGAATGGTAAGGCAAAATATGTGGAGCTGCAGCAAGCGACTAGCAAATATGATGGCTATCTTATTCGCAAAAGAGAGCGAGAAGAGGGGGCAAAGCACGAGCGAAAAACTAGAGAGCAACCTGCGCAAACATAACTCCAACACCGTGTCCACTTCCCGGACTCCGCCGAGAAGAGGCCATCACGGTAACACACTCAGTTGATTCATTTTAATTAGTTAAGGTTCAAGTTATCTACAACCGGACATTAACAAATTCCCATCTGCCCATAACTGTGGGCATGGCTTTCTAAAGTTCAATCCCTGCAGGGGAGTCCCAACTTAGCCCATGACAAGCTCTCACGGTCAACAAAGGAATAGACCTCCTCCCAAGACGTTCCGATCAGACTCGGTATCTCGGTAATTCAAGACACTTCGACAGGTTAAAACAAGACCAGCAACACCGCCCGAATGTGCCGACAAATCCCGATAGGAGCTGCACATATCTCTTTCTCAGGGCACACTCAGATAGGTCAAGCTACAAGTAAAACCTACCCTCAAGTTTCCCCGAGGTGGCCCCGCAGGCTACCCAGTTCGGACCAACACTCAGAGGGAGCACTGGCCCGGGGGGGTTTAAAATAAGATGACCCTTGGGCTCCGGTAACCCAAGGGAAAAAGAGGCTAGGTGGCGAATGGTAAAACCAAGGTTGGGCGTTGCTGGAAAAGCTTTAATCAAGGAGAAATATCAAGGGGTTCCCATTATAACCCAACCGCGTAAGGAACGCAAAATCCGGGAACATAACACCGATATGACGGAAACTAGGGCGGCAAGAGTGGAACAAAACACTAGGCGAGAGGCCGAGCCTTCCACCCTTTACCAAGTATATAGATGTATTAAGATAACATAGAAATATAATGATATCACAACAAGTAAATAAAAGATGTGCCAACGAGGAACGGCCTCCAATCTTCACCTGCAACTAGCAACGCTATAAGAGGGGCTGAGCAAAACGGTAACATAGCCAATCAACGGTTTGCTAGGACAATGGTGGGTTAGAGGTTTGACATGGCAATTGGGAGGCTGACAAGCAAAAGGTAGGCATCGTAGCATTGGCATAGCAAGAGCGAGCAAACTAGCATAGCAAAGATAGTAGTGATTTCGAGGGTATGATCATCTTGCCTGCACAGTTGTCAGAGTTGACTGGATCCTCAAAAGCAAACTCAACGGGCTCCTCGGTAGCGAACTCGTCTCCCGGCTCTACCCAAACAAGACAAACAAGCAACAAGGATACAATCAACCACGTGCAAGACCAAGCAATATGATGAAAAGATGATATGCTATGCGGGATGCGATGCGGGATGCAAAATGCAAGATATGACAGGAAATGCATGAACCTGGCCTCAACTTGGAAAACCAAGTGTTCCACTGGAAAGAGGGGATGAAATCGCTTGAAAACGATATAAAGAACGTCGGAATCGGAGTTACGGTTTGGAAATGGCAAGCGATTTAAGAATGACACCGGTCTGCGATTTACAGCAAGTAGGCATCTAAATGCAACGAAATGAACATGCTACAGCACCCAAACACGACAACAAAATACATGGCAGGGATGCACACAAAATGCTTAACAAAAGACTAGCACTGAGCCACGGCCAATTCATCCATTATGAGGTTCAAACAAGCATGGCAAACACGCAAAAGCAAAACAGATTCCAGACTTAGTGAAATTAACACTTGTCTGAAATTTCAGATCACGAAGCCCTCTTCGGAGCAGCAAAACAACATGATACATGACCTGATTAAGACAAGTAAGAACATGGCATGGAGCTACTCAACAAGCTTAACAAAAGTCCCAAAGTGACCTGGGGCCAAAAGGGATCACAAAATATACTAACAAGCACACGAACATAGCAAAAACATAATCAGTTTTCAGACTTACTGAAAACTGAGACATGCTGAAATATAACTCACGAAGGCATGTAAACAAGCTCGATGCATTCACTACGGTGCAAGTCATGGCAAGACAAGCATACATACATAAAGAAGGCACAAAATGTTAGCTAGACATGGCAAGAACAATGGCATAGCATGCACGGAACAACTACAATAACATCGGCAAAATCGCAAACGAGTTGACGATCTGCCCAAATTCACCACGAAGCAAAAGTAGAGCTCGATTGACTCAAGCTAGGGTGATCCATAATTGCAAACAAAGATATGGATGGATAGAGCATAACATGATTAACAAAAATCCTTTACTGATCATCCTCAAAAGAGGCACGGATCATTAGGAAACAAGCTGAACATATGGCATCATGAACTAAATAATCCCAGAGTTGGTGAAAACTACTAAGTCCCTGAAAAACAGATTTATCGGGTGCCTCACTTTGCAAGCTTGCACAAGTCACCACACACATCCTAAAAATGCATAGGTTGCACCTCTGGAAAGAAGACAAGATGCTTAACAAAACATATGAAGGACTCACAGGCATATCATGCACACAATAATCATGGCAAAAATGACAAAAGTCTAAGATGAACTAGCATATCTGACAATTAACTCACGAAGCCTCCTTCTAACAGTATTTTGGGCATCAAGATGAGCTGAAATGAAAATTATGCAATGGAATGAAATGATGTACTCGTCGAGGCTAACATTTTGATATGCTATATGCCCAAATCGGAGCTATGGATGCAAAGTTACGGCAGGTCAAAGTAGGCATAAAAAATTAGAGGGGAGAGGGAAAAGTCAACCGAGATATTTGTTTTGGATCTAGATCTGGCCGGCTGCACTGTTCATCGATGCGGAAACCGAGGATGCCGGCGAGCTCAACGTCGCCGGAGATGGCCGGACGGTGTGGACGCCGAGGCGGCCGGAGAGAGGGAAGGCGAGGCCGGCTCAGGCGGCGGCCGGGC
>NC_041392.1:563909147-563935572 GCF_002162155.2 Triticum dicoccoides | reverse complement strand
CTGGGCAGGCCGACGGGAGCGGCGGCGGGGAAGCGGTCCCGCGGGGCGCGGCCTACCACGTGGCGACACGTGGCGGCGGGGGTGCTGGGCGGACGAAGTCCGGCGCGGCCGGACACGTTCGGTGCGCGGCGGATCCGATTTTTAGGGTTTCGAGAGGGGGAGATGATCCGAAAACGGGGGGGCTATTTATAGGCATAAGTGGAGCTAGGAGAGTCCAAATGAGGTGCGGTTTTCGGCCACGTGATCGTGATCGAACGCTCTAGGACATGGAGCAGAGTTTGGTGGGTTTTGGGCCAAATTGGAGGGGTGTTGGGCTGCAACACACATGAGGCCTTTTCGGTCCCTCGGTTAACCGTTGGAGTATCAAACGAAGTCCAAATGATACGAAACTTGACAGGCGGTCTACCGGTAGTAAACCAAGGCCGCTTGGCAAGTCTGGGTCCAATCCGGAAATGTTTAATCCCCACACACGAAAGAAAGCTAGAAATGACCACCGGAGGAGAACGAAGCGCCGGAATGCAAAACGGACAACGGGGAAAAAGCTCGAATGCATGAGACGAACACGTATGCAAATGCAATGCAAATGATGACATGATATGAGATGCATGAAAATGAAACAACACACGGAGACAAAGACCCAAACCCGAGAAATAAATATAACTTAATGCCGGAAACGACAAGAGTTGGATTACAAATTGGGAAAGTTATATCTGGGGCGTTACAGTTTACTGGTTCGGCTGCGGTGTGAGGATGCCATCGCCGCAGGGCCTGGCCAGCGGTGGGAATAGTAGGGGGCAGTGAGGCATCCGTGGCAGCACAGCCGGCCACGGGAGGCAGGAGCATGCGGCACGACCGGCGCTGCTTTGGGCGGCTGGAGCAAGAAGACCAGAGGTTGAAGAAGCACTACGGCCGTTGGATGGACATCGTACGGTCACTGGAGCTAGAATTGTTCATATTGACTAAGTTGACAAAGCCCTCCGTCCCCGTCAACTTAGTTGTCCCACAAGTCATCCTCCCACTATGGTGGGTCCCAGCTAACAGGGGGTATTCATTTTTTTGTGCGTAATAAGGAGGCACTTCCTTGCGTGCGAAGATATAGCTGGTGGGTCCGACATGTTAGCGGGGGGAACGTTTTTTCGTGAAATACAGAGGCCCTTCCGGTGGGTCCCAGCTGTCAGGTGGAGGAATCATTATTTTGCGCGTACAGTCCACGGCCGATGGATGTCGTTCATTGACCATGTTGACCAGGCCGCGCCGAGAGCACCATGGTGGTGTACGACGGCGAGGCCTAGGAAGGGAACGACACAGAGCCGGGGAAGGTTCGGCAATGGTTGAAGACGCGGTGGGGAGTACGAGGGTTTACTGGTCCGGCTGCCGTCACCGGAAAATAACAAGAGGTGTGGGTGAGTAGAGGAATGGCCTGGCCAGCAATGAAGTAGGGTGGGGCGGTGCGGCCTGTGCGGCAGCACAGCCGGCCACGGGAGGCGGGAGCAGGCAGTCGAGCTGGTTTGGGCGGCTGGAGCAAGAAGATCAGATATTGAAGAAGCAGCACGGCCGTTGGATTAACATCCAACGGTCACTGCTGCTAGAATCGTTTGTGGACTAAGTTGACAAAGCCAAACTACATGTCAACCTAGTAGACCCACAAGTCAGCCTCCAAATCTGTCCCAAACAGCATACAGCCCGAAATTTCTAGCCAGATTCAAATTAATTTTAAATCTAAATATACCTTAATTTAAATTCAATGAAATTTTACCCACACAAAAACAATGAAATTTAAAATATCAAAATCTGAAAGAAAACAGTATTTTGGAACTAATTGCCTGTTTGCTGTATTTTTTCATTTTACAGCCCATTTCTTATTACTTATAGCCCATTTCTTATTACTTATAGCCCATTTATTATTACTTATAGCCCATTTTCTGGGCAAAATGCATCCCTCCTCGTCTTGAAAGATTTCCGGCCCAACAGGGCATAGAAAAGCAAGTAGGCCTACGTTGGTTATTCTGCAAAAAACAAAATAGCTGGCTAGCCATTTTCATAAAGGAAAAAACAAACTGGGATGGTCATGTGCTAAACATATGAAATAAAAGCCTGGGCTAGATGGGCCACGGGTCCCGCATAACCCAGTTGATACCCTTCTCCGTCCTGAAAAAACAAAATTACTGCACGCGCTGCTGGGCCCCTATTGTCATCCTCACCATGTACAGTCATCTCCTTATTTCTCTCGGTTGTTGAACATGTTGACAACACCGGAGGGCGGCGCCGCGGCGAGCCAAACAAGGCGGAGGACGATGGTGAGGCCTCGGACGGGAACGAACTGGAGCTGGGGAACATCACAACCAGCCGTGGGAGGCGGGAGCAGGCGGTCCCAAAGGCGCTGGTTTGGCTTTGGCGGCTCGAGGAAGAAGAAACTGAAGAAACGCGACAGACGTTGAATGTCAATCCAACGGTCAAGGTTGGCACAATCGTTTGTTGATTAAGCGGACACCAAGTAGCATACTTTTTTATATATAGGAAGAAAACTGCGAGGAAAATGCGTTCGTCTGTCGTCCTCCTCACAGGGAACGTTCGCCACATAAGTGACTAGCACCCTTGGTTTTCAACCGAGAGCTCTTGGGTTTGAGTCCCAGGAACTCTCAATTTTGTCCTCCTTCCTTCCTCGCAAAAAAGGGAAAGAAAATCAAAGACTTGGGAAGGCGTACAGAACAAGCTAGTATACCAGTAAAGAGACGTTGCCGAGTTTTAGAAAAAAGAAAGACGTGCTCCTGTAGCTGGTTCGAATCCAAACCTAGACTATGACTATATATGGTGCTATGCTACTCTGCAAGTAATGAAACTGACATATCCAACGTTCGCTTCTCCTCTTCTCTACTTACTCTGCCTAGCACCAGAAGCTCTGGTTGCAGCAACCATGTTCGCTGGCTGCTCGTCCACCTGCTCTTCAGCAGGTAACAACCAGATTTGCGCCAAGTCGCCACCCGTACCATCGCGTGTGGGTCTCATCACACCCCCGCCGGCACGCGCACCGCAGTCGATTGCTCATAGCAACCCGCTGCCATTGGTGTGGTGCCACTGCTACAAATCATGCAGAGTCATCCATCACGTCTCAACCATAATCCGCAACCCTGGCCGAGTCTTCTACAAATGCCCGAATCATGGGGTAATAAATATGTTTAAGTGTTGGTCTGCTGCTTTTAGTTGCTGATTTTTTTAATAGTATGGTTGATGATCTTCCAATTTGATTCATACAGAAAAGTGAAGATTCATGTGATTTGTATTTTTGGGAAGTTGCTGATGTGGGGGAATGCAACTACGCTGATTATTTGGTCAGCCGAGGAATCCCAATACCAGCAGGTTGGGGTGTTGGACAAGTAACTGAAGGAATGGCAGAAGAGGAAGATGCAGAGCAGAAGTTTAAAGATGTAGTTCCTCTGATCATGGCCAAGCAATAGCTGCTGAATGGCCTTGACAGCAACGAGGAGATGAAAGAGCTTGTGAAGATAATGGGAAAAATCGATGTGCTCTGTAGGATGATTGTCTCTTTATTTGCAGTGTATGTAGCACTCGCGATGTATTCAGTGGCTACGACATGAGCACTTTCCTGAAACTAGTAATGATTGAAACCTGTGTAGCAGGCCGGGCGTAGTGTTGTGAACATCTAATGATTTCTATTAACGGAAATTAGGGGGTATCCCCTTTTGCTCATATAAATAAATAAATAGCAGAGGCCCTGTCGGGTCAGCTTTGTTCTCATTCGAAGACGTCGAGCAAATTGCAGTCCAACAGCAAATTGTGTCATCCAATTCAAGTTTCACAGCCAAATATGAGTACAAATAAACAACAATGTCATCATGTTTTAGTTGTCATACAATCACCAAACACAAATCAGCATGCATAACAAGTGATGTTCTCACAGCAAAATACTAAAAATATGTTCATCAGGTTTTAGTTGTCATAGCAAACAAAATTTCACATAGTAGATAAAAAACGTCTTCTGACAGGCAAATACGACAAAAGCAATGTAATCATCATCCGAAGCAGCATCGTCAACATCTTCGCCATGTGTATCAGTCTGAATCGTAATTCCCCACTGTGTCTTCTTCTTCTTTGTCCTCAACGTCCTCGAACGTTGGCTTCTTCTTGATCAACTCGTGTATGTCCATAGCACGACAGGCAATCTTTTCGCCGGCGTCATTGACGTGATGGTTCACAAAGATATTAGGAACATCTGTGTTATCTTGTACATCAGGAGCAGTGTAAGCATCTTCTTATTGTGCAACTTCATTAAACGAATTCCTCTGCTCAAACCTTTGTAATACTCTCCAGTCATCGCTATGTGCAAATGTGTCTTCCAAGAAAAATATATGTGTTGCTTGATTTGCCAAAATAAAAGGCTCGTTGGTCTGGTACGCCGCCTTGACATTGATGGATTTGAAATAATCATCAGCTCTGGGTTTTGCAATCCTGGAAAATAGGTTATACCAACGACAGCACAATAGAACCACACACCGATGATCCTCGAAACTGGAGATATACTGCAACTGAACAATGTCTATTATGTTAGCATACATTTCAGTTGTCTCTTTGTCATACGTATCCGTGCTCATGATGGCACTGTTTTGTGTCTTCCTGCCTCCGTCTCGTGCAAGGGTGTTGTAGCGCACATCTCCAACAATGCAAGATTCATAATGTCTTACCCGAGTATCAGGACCCATTGCTAGTGAGTAAAGGGCGTCATCAACTACCTGCCCATCCTCCTGCATCTTCTTAACCTATGGTTAGAAAATAGACAAGTTGATCATCTTATGTACTCAATATATTAAAAAAACTGACAGTGCACTTCAAAAACTTACATGGTTCTTGAACCATTTCACAAATCCTGTCATAACCACTTTGTCAATGTTTCTTGGATTTTGCGGCAGTAACTCCTCTTTGTAGATGCTGCACAACATAGTGATCTCGTCAAACATCTAAATATATAAGAATGTGCTGCAAGTTTAGTAGATTATGATGTATAAGCTGCAGTACTGCACTTACTTGATCTCAGGACAGTTACTCAACACATACCAAACCATTTTGTCCAAATCTTTAGGTTTGTCCTCTTGTCGACTCTTCCCTGTTACTCGAACAGAATAATCGAAAACATTGTGCCCGGGATTGTCTTCACCCACCTCTTTGCTAAGCTGATCAGCTGTTTCAATGTATTTTGAGCAGAATGTCAACGCTTCTGTAGCAATGTAGGCCTCTGCAATGGAACCCTCGGGTCTAGCTCTGTTCCTAACATAGCCCTTGAAAGTGTCTAGCCGCCTTTCAATAGGGTACATCCAGCCATACTGTACTGGACCTCTAAGTAGTGCCTCATCAGCTAGATGAACAGCCAAATACACCATCACATCAAAGAAGATCGGAGGATATATCTTCTCAAGGTCGCATAGGATAGTTGGTATCTTGTCTCTAAGACGCTCCAAAGCATCTATCCTGATATTCCTACTGCAGAGTTCCCTGAAGAATTGTCCCAACTCTGCAACTGCTCTATATAACTCAGGGCGGCCCAATCATCTAAGGATAACAGGTAAAACCCTTTGAAGTAGGACGTGGCAGTCACGAGTTTTCAACCCTTGTACCTTGTTTCCATCTGCACTGACTCTCCTTTCAGGGTTGGAAGCAAATCCATGTGGGAATCTCACACGTGACAGGACCTCACATAATTCTTTTCTTTTTACCTTGTCCAAGACGTACACAGCTGGTGCCATATCCCGTGGTTTACCTTCATCTTGCACCTACAAATCCTTTCTGATACCCAGGTGTGTCAAATCAATCCTAGATTTTAAGGTATCTTTCGTCTTACCTTCAATATTAAGAAGTGTGCCGATAATGCTGTCACATATATTTTTCTCTATGTGCATCACATCAAGATTATGCCGCAGATCCAAATCTTTCCAATAATCCAAGTCCCACAAAGTGGACCTGCGGGTAAATAATAATCTCTCTTCTACCCTGCCACGCTTCCTTTTCTCGCTACCATTACTAGGATGGTTTCCTGGTGTAATATGCCTGACCTTCTCTAATTCCACTTGCAACTCATCGGCGGTGAGCCTCTTTGGCGCATCACGGTTTTCATGCTTTGCATTGAACACATGTCTTCGGTATTTTCTAGGATGCGGCTTGTCCTTAGCAAGGAAACGACGGTGTCCAATGTAATAGATCTTGCTAATGTAACATCCCAAATTTTTAATTTGGAATGTTATACACTAGATCATCATGCATGTCATATTTTCTTGCATTTTGCCCGATCCTAGAAATTTCACGCAACTCAAGGATCATTTGATTTCGTTATTTTCATATTTGAGTTTTCTCAAATTTTGAAAAGAGGATCATTTGATTTATTTATTTCATCTTCAATAATTTTTCCGGTGTCAAAATATATGAGAGAGGGAATAATACGACTTTCCCAAATTTAGGAAAAATGAAGATTTAATAAATAGATCAAATTTTGGCTTTGCCGGAGTTTTGTTTGCGTTCTATTTGGATAGGGAAAAATGCGTGTTTTCAAAAATTGCATTTTAGGTCCAGAGTAAAGTTCATTTTGTTCGGCTCATTTTTAGGAGTCGGGGAAAATTTACTTTAGAATTTTTGGGGTTCGTTTAGATTTTCTTTTCTGTGTTTTTCTGCGCGCGAAACCATTTAAAAAAACTCCCGCTGGCCAGCCGGACCAAGGCCCAGCCAGCCAGCCGCCGCAGCGCCCCAGCCCCAGCCCCAGCGTGCGTGCGCCTGGCATAGGAGGCAGCCACCTCGCCTCTAGGCCGAGTCCTAGTAGGACTTAGGCCGGTAGCCCCCCCCCCTTTCCTTTGTTTCGTTTTCTTTTTCATCTAGGATTCCTTTTCCTACTCTATTTCTTGTCCCCTAACCCAAGAAAACCCCCTCCCCCAATATAAATACCCCAACACCCCCCTCTAAACCCATCAAATCAAACCCCAAGCCCCAAGCCCCAAGCCCTCCACCGCACCCCACACCCGCGCCGCCGCACCGCGCCCTACACCGCCGCCGCACCTCGCCCACGCCGCCGTCGGAGCCCCTCGCCGGAGACCTCACCGGAGGTAGCCCCGCGCCGCATCTTTTCTTTTCCTCGGATCGTTTTCTTCTAATCGTTCCGATTCTTCTCTTCTCTTCCGATTCGTTTTCTTTCCGGTTCCTCTCTAAACCGTTCCAGTATTCTAGATCGGTTTTGTTTCGATTTTCTTCCGAAACCCTAGATCGGATTTGTTTTCTTTTCCGATTTAGTTGCCTTTGGACCGTTCACCGGACCGTTCGTCCTAACGAACGTGATCACCGGATTCTTCTAGGATAATGAACGTCCGTTCGTTTAACCATTCGTCTCTTTTCTTTCGTCGGATTTATTCCGCGATCGCGATCTTAGATCCGATCTTCGTTCTAGTTTATCTTCTCGCTCGTTTATCGGAATCAGGTGATTCAAGCGCCTGGAGTTTCGTTTCGAAACCGTCGTTCCGTCTAATCAATTTAAACAAGTTTTTGCTATGGTAAAATTTGACCTAGTTTCAACTTGCTAGAACCGAGTTGTTTTCTTCCGCCGTTTGTTTTCCGTTTCTTTGTTCGGTTCGTTCTTTCTTTGCAACCGGAGTTCTTAAGTTGAACCTTCTGGTTCGTTCTCTTGTTCGAGTTTTACCTGTGCATTAGACGAGTACTCATTGTGTGCTTGTTGTTTGTCTGCGATAGATTACCCGGATTGCGCCGCCTGTTACTTCGAATCCCTAGGACTCGCGAATCATCAGCAAGGCAAGTAACACTTTGATCATACCTTTTCTACAACCCATGTTTTATTGCATTAGATCAATCCTCTCACATTGCATGATTAGGATCTAATTAAACAGTGGGATGGGAAGTAGATGAGGTAGTACCTATTACCTGTATTATTATGAAACCTTTGGGAGTTACTTCTACGTTTGCTTATTATGCCATGCTATGCTAGTAGACGTGGATAGGGTGAGTGTTATCCATGACAGATGTGAGTATTGTTAATTAATGGTTTACCTAAGGTGGCAACTTAAACACACATCTGGGTGGATTGAGGCACCTGATGTCTATCAGGACTTGCCTGTTTTATTTTGGACCGCCACCCAGGCTCAAAGGGATCATAAGATCTTTCATGCTAGAAACTTCTGTGTGCAGCCACAAGCCATTATGGGCTCTGGCATAGTTGACTAAGTTGTGCGAACTCTTACAGTGGTAGACTAGCAGATGTAGGGGTTGTAGGTGGTACGGTCTACCCGATCGTAAGGTGCTAGCGCTTCTGAAAGACTATGTCTCGGTCATCCGTCTTCTCAAACACCATGTAGTGCGAGAAACCAAACGGAGGCGATCGAGTCTTGTGGGGAAAAGTGCGCAAACCTCTGCAGAGTGTATAAACTAATCATGATTAGCCGTGTCCCCGGTTATGAACAACTTGAGTATCTAGTACTTGAATATCATGTGAATCTCAACATGTTACTTCTAATTAATGTTGTTGGGTTTTAATTGTTCACTTAATTGGGATTGAGAATGCTGTCAACCATTCTCAATGTTTCACAACCACCATGATAGTTAAATAAATTTATTCCTTTGCAGTAGGGAAAAACTGGCTTTACGCAAAACTGTAACCATAGAGCTTTCCACAAGCCATATATGCATATAGTACAGCTGTTTCATTCCATTACTCTCTATGTGTTACTTTGCCAGCATATTCCATGTGCTGACCCGTTTTCGGGCTGCAACTTTCATGTTGCAGACTTTTCAGACGACATGTGTTACTTTTAGGTCGTGGTTCTATACTAGTGATGCCGTTGGAGTTGATGGACCCATTTATCTTCCAAGTCTTCCGCTATTATCGACACTAGATGGCCTTAAGCCATATTTATTGTAATAAGTTCTCTTTGAGACGATGATGTAATAAGTGTGTGATTGCCACTCTGCTATAAATCCTTCGATGTACTGTGTGGTGTCAGCATTATTGATCCAGGGATGACACCTGAGCACAGAGCGCTTGATCCATTCGGGTCGGGTCGCGACAGAGAATGGTATCAGAGCACACGCTGACTGTAGGACACGACCACTAAGTTAAAGCCATAGATCACCACTCTCTTCTCATTTTCTAACTCCTCATCTCTTCTACTCTTTTAGGATGACGCACGCAAAGATTAAGTACGCTCAACCGGATGAAGGCACACCATTTGGATTTCACCTGAAGGAAGTCGCCAAGTACCTGAACATTGGATTAGCAAGCTTCACGGGAACTTTCAACGCCACTCTGCCTGAAGAGGAGCGCTAGAAGATTCAAGCTCACGTTCCGGGAAGAACATTCGCGCCAATCACGAAACCCATAGATAGTGTTTTCAATGCACCAACCTGGAGTCTGGGACTACTATCCGGACAACTACATCATCATCGACGACACCGATTCGGATCCAAGTGAACCCAACTTTGAAGAGAAGCTGGAGCAGATATCATGGAGTCTTCCACCGGTTCAAATTTCTAGATGACCACCAGATAGTAGTAGTATTCCCCCATGTAAACATTATAGTTCGAGCACTTTTGCGATAGTTTTAGATCATTTGTAAGCCCTTGTTTGATTGATTGAAGTGATTTTGTGTGAATTTGCTCATGTGCATATGGGTAGTGTTTTCCCTTTAGACCTCACTCTATTCTCAATTCTTGTCTTTTCTAAACCCTCAGATGCCTCCGAGACGTGACAATGGATTTCCACCGGAGCTCACTCAGTTGATCCAGCAGCAGAATCAATTGATGCAGATGTTAGTCCAGAACCAACAGAACAATAACAACAACCCACCCCCACCACCACCTGTTGACCACTTAGCCCGTTTTCTTAGGCTGAATCCGCCGGTGTTTTCCAGTAGCACCGAGACAATAGTAGCAGATGACTGGCTCCGCAAGATAGGAAGGGAGTTGACCACTGCAGGATGTACGGATGGTGAGAAAGTGAAGTTTGCCGCACACCAGCTTGACGGACCCGCGGCAGCATGGTGGGAGAATTTCACAGCCACTTACCCAGTTGACACTGTCACATGGGATCAGTTTCAGCAAGCTTTCCGCATTGCACATGTTTCCGCAGGAGCTATGGCCTTAAAGAAGCGTGAGTTTTGCAACTTACGCCAAGGAGGAAGGACAGTTGGCCAGTACGTTGACGACTTCAGCAAGTTAGCATGTTATGCCCCAGATGACGTTGCTACAGATGCAGCTAAGTAGGAGAAGTTTCTGGAAGGATTGAATGATGAGCTAAGCATGCAGTTGATGGTAGCCACTTTCAACAACTACTAGGAGTTGGTAGATCGTGCCATCATGATTGAAGGAAAGCAACAGCAGATTGAGAACCGTAAGAGGAAGTATGGACAGGGAAAGTATAACTCTGGAGCCCAGCAGAAGCCCCGTTTTGCCCCTAAACCGGGATTTCAGTTTCAGCACACCCATGGAGGAGGTAGCTCGCACAACCATAATGGCCACAAGAATGGTAATGGGAATGGAGGAAGCAACGGCCAGAACCGGACCACCCCACCGACCCCAGCCAAGAAGGATTTGAGCCACGTCACTTGCTATAAGTGTTCCAAGCCAGGGCATTATGCAAATGAATGTCCTGAAGGCCAGAATGGAATTGGCAATGGAAGCTCTGGGAAAAAGCCGAACCCTTTCAATAGGGGACAGGTGAACCACGTTAATGTGGAGGAGATTGTAGATCAGCCCGATGCAGTAATAGGTAAGTTTTTGGTTAAGTCATTTACTGCACTCGTTCTTTTTGATACTGGTGCATCGCATTCATACATATCAAGGGGATTTGTGGATAAATATAACCTGCCAACCCAAGCCCTTAGGTCACCCATGTTAGTAAGCTCACCAGGAGCGGAGTTCATGGCTAGACGATGGTGTGATCGGTTACCATTAAGGATTGGTAACTATGTGTTTCCCTCAGACCTAATAGTATTGGAATCTCAAGGATTGGATGTGATATTAGGCATGGATTGGTTGTCGGTGTATGGAGGAAACATCGATTGTGTTAGTAAGTCAATTTTGCTTACCACACCAGAAGGAAGAAGGATCAAGTATGTATCCCGGCATGTGCCAAACAGGACACAAGTAAACTGCCTAACAGGAGTTGTCCAAGAAGAAGTACCAGTGGTAAAGGATTTTCCTGATGTATTTCCTGAGGAATTACCAGGCATGCCACCGGATAGAGACATTGAGTTTTTGATTGAGTTATTGCCAGGTACAGGCCCAATATCGAAGCGACCATACCGGATGCCAGCAAAGGATTTGGTAGAAATTAAGAATCAAATTAAGGAGTATTGGATAAAGGTTACATTCGCCCAAGTTCTTTGCCTTGGGGATCACCCGTACTTCTAGTGGAAAAGAAGGATGGATCATTAAGGATGGTTGTTGATTATCGGGGATTGAATGAAGTGACCATCAAGAATAAGTACCCACTGCCAATGATCAACGATCTGTTTGATCGATTGCAAGGAGCTAAAGTGTTTTCCAAGATCGATTTGCGATCAAGGTACCATCAGTTGAAGATTCGAGAGCAGGACAAACCTAAGACAGCATTCACCACGAGATATGGACTGTATGAGTATACCGTTATGTCATTTGGATTGACTAACGCACCTGCCTATTTCATGAACCTGATGAACAAAGTGTTTATGGAGTTTTTGGATAAGTTTGTCGTAGTGTTCACTGATGACATCCTGGTTTATTCAAAGGATGAAGAGGAGCATAAGGAACATTTGCGTTTGGTTTTGGAGAAACTAAGGGAACATCAGTTATACGCCAAATTCAGCAAATGTGAGTTTTGGTTGAAGGAAGTTGGATTTCTTGGACATGTTATATCCGGAGAAGGTATAGCAGTTGACCCCACTAAGGTTGAGACCGTAACCGAATGGGAAGCACCAACAACAGTTGGAGAGATCCGGAGTTTTCTTGGACTCGCCAGATACTACCGGAGATTCATTGAGAATTTCTCAAAGATTGCAAAGCCTATGACTGAATTGTTGAAGAAGGATACTAAGTTCAATTGGACTGAGGAGTGTGAGGCTAGTTTTCAGGAGTTGAAGAAACATTTGGTCACCTCACCAGTATTGATTTTGCCAGATCAGACCAAGGATTATGAGGTGTATTGTGACGCTTCACGTCGAGGACTTGGAGCAGTGCTTATGCAGGAAGGAAGAGTTGTTTCGTATGCTTCACGGCAACTGAAGCCTCATGAGTTGAATTATGCCACGCATGATTTGGAGTTAGCAGCCGTAGTGCATGCATTGAAAACATGGAGACATTTCCTCATTGGAAATCATTGTGAGGTGTACACGGATCACAAGAGTTTGAAGTACATTTTCACTCAGAAGGAGTTGAACCTCCGACAAAGGAGATGGTTGGAGCTCATCAAGGATTATGACATGAGATTGCATTACCATCCCGGAAAAGCTAATGTAGTAGCTGACGCATTGAGCCGTAAGAGCTATGTCAACACCCTAGTGACGGGAGAAGTACCAAAGGAGTTAGCAGAAAACCTTCGTGAGCTATGTTTGGAAATAGTTCTGAGAGGCTATGTAGCAACATTGGAGATTCAGTCAACATTGATGGATAAAATCAGAGAAGCTCAGAAATCTGACAAGGAGATTGCTGCTATAAAAGAGAAATTGAGCGAAGGAAAAGCAAAGGGATTTCGTGAGGATGAGCACGACACCCTATGGTTTGAAGACCGTGTGTATGTGCCAAATGACCCGGAGATCAGGAAGTTGATTTTGCAAGAGGCACATGATTCACCGTATTCGATTCACCCAGGGAATACCAAGATGTATTTGGATTTAAAGGAAACATTCTGGTGGACCGGAATGAAGAAGGATATTGCAGCATATGTAGCAGTTTGTGACGTATGTTAGAGAGTAAAGGCAGAGCATCAGAAGCCAGCAGGATTGTTACAACCATTGCCGATACCCGAATGGAAGTGGGATAAGATAGGCATGGATTTTATCACAGGACTACCCAGGACAAAATCAGGATATGATTCGATATGGGTAGTAGTTGATCGTTTGACGAAGGTAGCACATTTTATTCCAGTTAAGGCCACTTACACCAGTGCTAAGTTGGTGAAGATATACATGACTAGGATCATTTGTTTGCATGGAGTTCCGAGGAGTATCGTATCTGATAGAGGAACCCAATTTACCTCAAAGTTTTGGAATCAGTTGCATGAAACTTTAGGAACCAGACTAGAGTTTAGCATAGCTTTTCATCCGCAGACAGATGGACAGACCGAGAGAGTCAATCAGATTTTGGAAGATATGCTGAGAGCTTGTGCACTAGATTATGGATCTAGTTGGGACGATAACTTGCCGTATGCGGAGTTTTCTTATAACAACAGTTACCAAACCAGTTTGAAGATGGCACCTTTCGAAGCATTATACGGAAGGAGGTGCAGGACACCGTTGTCATGGGACGAAGTTGGAGACCGTCAATTCTTTGGACCAGATTTGATTAAGGAGTCTGAACGGAAAGTTAAGTTGATTCGCGATAGGCTCAAGGTAGCCCAGTCCAGGCAGAAGAGCTACGCAGATTCTAAACGCAAGGAGACAGTCTACGAAACCGGAGACAGAGTTTATCTCCGAGTATCCCCACTTCGAGGAGTTAAGCCCTTTGGAGTTAAGGGAAAATTAGCACCGCGTTTCGTTGGACCGTATAAGATCTTGCAACGTATGGGAGAAGTCGCTTATAAGTTGGAATTGCCAGAGGAGCTGTCAGGAGTTCATGATGTATTCCATGTTTCTCAGCTGAAGAAATGTCATGCCGAGATGGCGGAAGTACCGCTAAGAGATACCGTACCACTCGAAGCGATTCAGTTGAAGGACGACTTAACATATGAGGAGAAGCCTGTCAAGATTCTCGATTATGCCAGCAGAGTTACTCGCAGCAAGGTTATCAAGTTTTGCAAAGTTCAGTGGAACCACCACTCAGAGGATGAAGCCACCTGGGAGAGAGAGGAAGATTTTCTCAAGGACCACCCTCACCTATTTTCTAGCCAACCCGAATCTCGAGGGCGAGATTCATCTTAAGGGGGGTAGGTTTGTAACATCCCAAATTTTTAATTTGGAATGTTATACACTAGATCATCATGCATGTCATATTTTCTTGCATTTTGCCCGATCCTAGAAATTTTACGCAACTCAAGGACCCTCGGAGAGAGTTGGAGATTTTGTTATTTTCATATTTGAGTTTTCTCAAATTTTGAAAAGAGGATCATTTGATTTATTTATTTCATCTTCAATAATTTTTCCGGTGTCAAAATATATGAGAGAGGGAATAATATGACTTTCCCAAATTTAGGAAAAATGAAGATTTAATAAATAGATCAAATTTTGGTTTTGCCAGAGTGTTGTTTGCGTTTTACTTGGATAGGGAAAAATGCATGTTTTCAAAAATTGCATTTTAGGTCCAGAGTAAAGTTCATTCTGTTCGGCTCATTTTTAGGAGTCGGGGAAAATTTACTTTAGAATTTTTGGGGTTCGTTTAGATTTTCTTTTCTGTGTTTTTCTGCGCGCGAAACCATTTAAAAAAAACTCCCGCTGGCCAGCCGGGCCAAGGCCCAGCCAGCCAGCCGCCGCAGCGCCCTAGCCCCAGCGCGCGTGCGCCTGGCGCAGGAGGCAGCCGCCTCGCCTCTAGGCTGAGTCCTAGTAGGACTTAGGCCGGTAGCCCCCCCTTTCCTTTGTTCCGTTTTCTTTTTCATCTAGGATTCCTTTTCCTACTCTATTTCTTGTCCCCTACCCCAAGAAAACCCCCTCCCCCAATATAAATACCCCAACACCCCCCCTCTAAACCCATCAAATCAAACCCCAAGCCCCAAGCCCCAAGCCCTCCACCACACCCCACACCCGCGCCGCCGCACCGCGCCCTACACCGCCGTCGCACCTCGCCCATGCCGCCGCCTCCCAACGCCGCCGCCGGAGCCCCTCGCCGGAGACCTCGCCGGAGGTAGCCTCGCGCCGCATCTTTTCTTTTCCTTGGATCATTTTCTTCTAATCGTTCCTATTCTTTTCTTCTCTTCCGATTCGTTTTCTTTCCGGTTTTCTAGATTGGTTTTGTTTCGATTTTCTTCCAAAACCCTAGATTGGATTCATTTCTTTTCCGATTTAGTTGCCTTTGGACCGTTCGCCGGACCGTTCGTCCTAACGAACGTGATCACCGGATTCTTCTAGGATAACGAACGTCCGTTCGTTTAACCGTTCGTCTCTTTTCTTTCGTCGGATTTATTTCGCGATCGCGATCTCAGATCAGATCTTCGTTCTAGTTTATCTTCTCGCTCGTTTATCGGAATCAGGTGATTCAAGCGCCTGGAGTTTCGTTTCGAAACCGCCGTTCCGTCTAATCAATTCAAACAAGTTTTTGCTAAGGTAAAATTTGACCTAGTTTCAACTTGCTAGAACCGAGTTGTTTTCTTCCACCGTTTGTTTTCCGTTTCTTTGTTCGGTTCGTTCTTTCTTTGCAACCAGAGTTCTTAAGTTGAACCTTCTGGTTCGTTCTCTTGTTCGAGTTTTACCTGTGCATTAGACGAGTACTCATTGTGTGCTTGTTGTTTGTCTGCGATAGATTACCCGGATTGCGCCGCCTATTACTTCGAATCCCTAGGACTCGCGAATCATCAGCAAGACAAGTAATACTTTGATCATACCTTTTCTACAACCCATGTTTTATTGCATTAGATCAATCCTCTCACATTGCATGATTAGGATCTAATTAAACTGTGGGATGGGAAGTAGATGAGGTAGTACCTATTACCTGTATTATTATGAAACCTTTGGGAGTTACTTCTACGTTTGCTTATTATGCCATGCTATGCTAGTAGACGTGGATTGGGTGAGTGTTATCCATGATAGATGTGAGTATTGTTAATTAATGGTTTACCTAAGGTGGCAACTTAAACACACATCTGGGTGGATTGAGGCACCTGATGTCTATCAGGACTTGCCTGTTTTATTTTGGACCGCCACCCAGGCTCAAAGGGATCATAAGATCTTTCATGCTAGAAACTTCCGTGTGCAGCCAGAAGCCATTATGGGCTCTGGCATAGTTGACTAAGTTGTGCGAACTCTTACAGTGGTAGACTAGCAGATGTAGGGGTTGTAGGTGGTATGGTCTACCCGATCGTAAGGTGCTAGCACTTCTGAAAGACTATGTCTCAGTCATCCGTCTTCTCAAACACCATATAGTGCGAGAAACCAAACGGAGGCGATCGAGTCTTGTGGGGAAAAGTGCGCAAACCTCTGCAGAGTGTATAAACTAATCATGATTAGCCGTGTCCCCGGTTATGGACAACTTGAGTATCTAGTACTTGAATATCATGTGAATCTCAACATGTTACTTCTAATTAATGTTGTTGGGTTTTAATTGTTCACTTAATTGGGATTGAGAATGTTGTCAACCATTCTCAATGTTTCACAACCACCATGATAGTTAAATAAATTTATTCCTTTGCAGTAGGGAAAAACTGGCTTTACGCAAAACTGTAACCATAGAGCTTTCCACCAGCCATATATGCATATAGTATAGCTGTTTCATTCCATTACTCTCTATGTGTTACTTTGCCAGCATATTCCATGTGCTGACCCATTTTCGGGCTGCAACTTTCATGTTGCAGACTTTTCAGACGACGAGTAAGATGCTTTTAGGTCGTGGTTCTATACTCAGTGATGCCGTTGGAGTTGATGGACCCATTTATCTTCCAAGTCTTCCGCTGTTATCGACACTAGATGGCCTTAAGCCATATTTATTGTAATAAGTTCTCTTTGAGACGACGATGTAATAAGTGTGTGATTGCCACTCTGCTATAAATCCTTCGATGTACTGTGTCGTGTCAGCATTACTGATCCAGGGATGACACCTGAGCACAGAGCGCTTGATCCATTCGGGTCGGGTTGCGACAGCTAAGTATTGCGTATGACAGCGGATTCCTGTCACAGCAAACACATGCATTGTAACCATGTGTCGTTCGCCCTGACATAGTGCCCAAAGCCGGATAATCATGGATGCACCAAATTATAACAGCACGCAGAAAGAAATCAGCTGGTGGGCTACTATATAGGTCTCGAGTGAGAACACCCTTCCATAGTTGTTGAAGTTCCTCCACAAGAGGCTCCATGAACAAATCAAAATCCTTTCCAGGATTTTTTGGACCTGGGATGAGCAAGGCCATCATGTAGTTTGATTCTTTGGTGCAGACATTTGGAGGCATGTTGTAAGGGATAACAAGCACTGGCCACATGCTATATGTGGCGCTCTGGTGGCCAAATGGGTTAAATCCATCTGAAGCTAAGCCAAGTCTAATGTTTCTCGGGTCAGCAGCAAACTCTTTATGTTTATCATTGAAGCTTTTCCACTCACTACCGTGAGATGGATGGCTCATTACATTCTGATCTCTGTACTCCTGGTTCCTAGAATGCCATAGTACATCCTCTCTTGTTTCAGCATCATGAAACAACCTCTGCAATCTTGGTGTAATTGGAAAATGTATCAGAACATTATGAGGAATCCTCTTCACAGCATCGCCATCTTTCCATCTTGATGATTTGCATTTCGAGCATTCACTTAAGTTGGCATAATCCTTCCGAAACAGAACACAATTTTTCTTATAAACATGGATCATATCATATCCAATTCCAACTGCACGAAGGAAATTCTTCATTTTACTATAGGTGTGTGGCAGCTCAGACGCATCTGGGAAAGATTTGCGGAAAGCAGCCAACATCGCATCGAATGATTTGTTGGTCATCCGCTCAGATGTCTGCACCTGAAGAAAGGTGACCATAGCTGAGAATACTGACAGCTTATTTCCTAGGGTGACAGCAACGTTGCATTGTTCCAACATGCGGGCCCACCGTTTTTCTTCTGCAGGTGAAAGTTCACGGAATGCACGAACATTTCGTAGCATTGTTTCAATGTTGGTCAAACTCACTGGCTCCGCCACCACCACCTCCTCCTCCTCTTCCACCTGAGCATTAGGCAGATCAAGATGGTGATCTGCTGCTTCCACGTAGTCTATAACATTGACGTTCACAGCTTCACCATGATGAACCCACCTAGTATATGTGACCGACATCCCATACAAGTGTACATGATTTTGTACAGCTGACTAGGGTCTTGTAACTGAATTCATACAACTGCTACATGGGCAGAGCACATCTGATTTTGGACCACCGTACTCAGCTCTGATAAAGTTCATGAAGTTTTCAACCCCCTCGACATATGCAGCGGAGAATCTTCGAGCAGAAGTTATCCAAGTCATGTCCATCTGTTAGACATACAAATTAGTTCTTCTACTAGATATTACAGGAAAAACATATATGCTTTTTTATGAAGTCCAGAAAAAATACCTAGGTCGGTGTCTAAAGCTATGGAAAGATATTTGGACGAGCAGATCTAAGTAACGAAATATATGTAAAGCTAATTCAGCAAACAGATTTGAGTGCCAAATTATGGCAGGCTGTTTCAGCTGTCAATGAGGCCGAGCACATAGCCATCAAACTAATGAAGGCCATCGCAGCAACAAAGATCGAGTATAAAACGGTGTAGAGCTATTTCACCTAATAGATTGGCTACTGGACCATGGCAATCTACGTCACAATAAATATATGGCAAGATATTTTAGCAACTAATCGGCCTTGGCATGCCATCTCAGCTAAGCAGATTGAGTGTAGAACAGGGCAAGGAAGCTACTTCGGCAAATAGTGAGATTAATAGCGTCTATCAGCTAACATTTAGCGCTACACCGACATGAACGGGGCCTCAGTCTACAATGCGCGTACCGTGGGAGAAGCTGACCGCCGTGCATCAACGTCGCCAGCGGTGGCGGCACTGACTGCCGTGCGCCTCCACACGAACGTCGCCAGCGGTGGCGGCACTGACTGCCGTGCGCCTCCACAAGAACGTAGCCAGAGGTGGCGGCGCGGCTAGAGGACAGCAGTCTACGAGAGCGTACTATGGGAGCGAGAGGATCGCCGAACCGCGGCGCTGACGTATCGGCACGGAGGGGAGGGCCGCTTTGGCAGAGAGAATGGAGTGGAGGGGGACACGGGGTTTGGGGAATATTATTGTCTAGTTGGCTGAAGGGCGGTTGAATCAAACTTGGGGGAATTTTTGGGTGTGGGGGGAGGATTGTCGCACGGTGGGCGGGGGGAGTTTGGCGCATGGTCGGTTTCTCCAAGTGCAGTCCCACGTGTCAGTGAAGAGGCAAGCCGAAGCGCGTTCTGTTTGCGTGAGCCGTGTGCAGGACCGAATGTGTGTGGGGTGCAATGCAACCGCAACAGAAGTGATGTGAGTGTACCACCTTTTTTCCTTTTAAACTAGGTGCTTCGCCCCCTCAAAAAAAATTTGTTGCTTCGCGCGATCCATCGATACTACTACTAGTAATCCGGTAATCCCGACTAAAACGGCGCGGTCGGGTCTTTTCCCACGCGATATGCTGGGAGGTTGGCTTAGTTGGGTTTTTTAGGATGAGTAATGGTACACCTACGTAATCCCAGTTACGTAATTAACGTAATGTGAAACATGTGAGCTGTTGATTGTAGATTGGGGGGAGGGAGGGGCCCACCACCATGAAAATCAGGGGAGGAGAGAGAGAGGCAATTTACGTTAACCCTTTTGTAGGTTCCCGTAGATGTAGAAAGATGTGAAATGTGTGAATGTGTAGTGGACATACTATTGGAGTGCCTAAGATAATTTGTGTATGTATAGACCCTATGTGTTTATTTTACTTCGCATGTTAGATTTGTCTCGGTTCAATAAAAAGCAGAGTTGGTGATGATGGTGTGCCTATCATCCTGCATATAGGTCGTCCGATCTATATCTAACGGATAGGAAGGAAACTATGACAATATACTCGCACTCCTCTCCACATTTGCAGATAAGGCTTTCCCTCATTCATCCTTTTCTCCCACAAGATCTTGATCTTCTGTGCAACGCATAGGCATCTTGCTAGTACTCCTACAATATGTATATTATTATGAAAGTTCATATACACCGGCCGAGATTAATGCAAACACGGCAGATTTTCATTACATTTCGAACTTTTATAGGACAGAAAAATAAAAGAAACCCGACGCTAAACCTATTATATGGCGGCGATGGACGTCCTCCATCTGCGATCTCTATGTACGGGGGCGGGGTTCAAGACCCATGAAGTGAAGGTGCGGTCTCCGACAAGGAAGAGTAGAACACGGGATACGGACCGGCCAGTTGGCACACCATGCCCTGTCGCCTCCCATGCCCTACTCATCCTCGGAGGATTCCCCAACCTCGGTGGTGCCGAACGTTAGACGGCAGCAAGTAGGACGCGTGGCTGACGGTGCTCCCTTCATCGGCCGCCAGCGTGGCCACCGCTTGTGCGGTCGCGTCCGCGTCCGGCTACGCCGCTATTGCGTCGCGAGAGGCGACTTGAGCGAGGGCGGCGACCTCGAGCTTCATACCCGAAGACAAGCTCTCCCACAGAGTGTTCGCACTTGCGGTCATGGCGGATGTGGTGCCAGGTAGGAGGGCGATGCGCTATGGTATGGAGGTTAGCTGGGCGTTGCCGCTTTAAGTAGCACATTCCGGTGAGGCCAAGCGTTCGGGTGCATCATTAAGTCGCCGGAGTTGGTTCCTTGGGCATCGAGCCTCTTAACAACGACATACGAACGGACGGCATGAATGCGGGCAGCTGGCGCTGGCTGGGAACGCACCGCGCGACGGCACGAGGGACGAGGGTTTTGGTGTGCCAGGGTAGTCAGCTGCGGTCGTGGCAATGTTGGAGATGCCCTTTTCTCACATGCGATCCCCGCATGTCATTGAAGAAGCAAGATGACCCGGCATGGTCTCAGGTCCAGAGGATGCAGTTGGCCGCGCTACACCACTCTCCGGACGCGTCGCGGCGCCCCGTGCATCCTCGACGAGCCGGGTGTTGGGGTGTGTTTGGATTGTGGCCAAAGTGCACCTTACCAAAATTTTGGTCATGACCCAAAGATTGGTCTTTGTTTGGATGGTTGCCATTTTTTGGCATGCCAATGAACTCTAGCCAACTCTAGTTCATTTTTCTTGCCAATGTCGGCTGTCGTGGTTCTAACTCTGAGAGTGATGTAGGGGGGTATGTATGGAGAGGCTAGATCTTAGCTATGGAGGAGTTGTAAGCACACGAGGATTACGATTTCAGGCCCTTCTTGGAGGAAGTAACAGCCCTACGTCTCGGTGCCCGGAGGCGGTCGGCTGAATTATGTGTGTATGAATAACAGGGGTGCGAACCCTTGATACTGAGGAGGGGGGTGGCTTATATAGAGTTTGCCAGGCCCCTCCAGCCCTCAGTAATGCAGGGTTTAAAGTACATTAAGATTGGGGGTTACTGGTAACGCCCCTAATAAAGTGCTATGATGACCATAAAAGCTACTTAATGACCGACCGTTTGCGTGCAGGGTGACCTTAGATCTCCTGGCAGTCGAGTGGTTGGATCTTGGTCGAGTGATTGCTTCGTGGTCGAGTGTCTTGAATCCGTCGAGTGGGATACCTCCAAGTCGATTGAAAGGTGACTTCTTCTAGGGATGTCCTTGGGTAGGGTACTTAGGACAGGTCCATGCCCCTACCCTAGGTACATAGCTTCATCATTAGCCCCCGAATGGATCGAGGTTCGAGTGGGGAAGGAGTTGGGGATCTTTCCGAATGGTTCTTCATGTTATATGAACGTCTTGTTTTGGATCCATTGTCACGGATGACGTCGTCAACTTCTTTCAGTCGCCTTGATCCATTCTTGGCCTCTTGTCGAGTGAATTTCTTTACTTGTGAAGTTTCGAGTGACGGTGTGAAAGGGATCTTCTGTTTGACGAGTTGTTCTGTGGCCCGCGGATTTTGCGGGATTTGAATTTCGGGAAGCGCGCGGGACGGGGGCGGCCGCAGTAATTGGATGGGATAAGACGGAAGCTCCTTGATCCCCGCGCCACCTTTTTCGCCACGTACCGCGCGCGCGCCTGTTGCGGGATTTGACGGGATTGCCTGAGCCTACCAGTCAGCCACTCGGAAGCGACCTCTTATAAGCTGCCGGCTCGGGACCCCCGAACAGTGCGCCTTCACTTTTCCCCCTTCCTTCACAAGATCCTCCGCCACCTCCGCTCTCACCTTAGTGCCGTAGGTCTGTTCGAGCTTCGCCGGCGACGATGGTGAAGGAGAAGACGTCGGCTCTGGAGCGCGCGAAGAAGGCGGCGGTGCAGGGGAAGGGGAAGAAGTCCGCTCGGGGCGGATCTTCCTCGAGGACTGCTCTGCCCAAGGATTGGATCCAGGGCAACTAGATGCCGTTGGCGATTCGGCGGGATGATCTCGATGATCTGGTCGAGGGGGGATTCATTCCCCACGAATCTGCGCGTCTCCCGAGGAAAGAAGTCGAACCCCAGCCTCTTGATGGTGAGTGCGTCCTCCTCACCACCCATATCGATCGTGGATTATCTCTGCCTCCTCATCCTTTTTTCCAGAGCTTCTTGAACTTCTTCGGAGCGCAGCTCCATCACTTTACTCCCAATTCTATTGTGTATCTTTCTCCTTTTGTTTCCTTGTGTGAAAACTTCTTGGGTTGCCGCCCCCACTGGGGACTCTTCAAGCACATCTTCACTTGCCGCTCTCAGTCGGTCAAGAAGGCCAAGTCGAGTGACGAACGGACGCAGGTGATTCAGCTGTGCAGGGGCCTGGCGATCCAGATGAGGGGAAAAAGTTCCTTTCCATCTATCACTTTTCCCAAGTCAGTCCGTGGGTGGCAGTCGACTTGGTTTTACTTTAAAGACCAGGTGACCCCAGGACAGTCGACTGGGCTTCCCCCTTTTTCTCTGAATCGAGCACAAAAACATGCCTCTCTGAAAGTGACGCTGGAGGAAAAGGCGCAAGTCAAGGTGCTGGTCAGTCGAGTGGTTCAGCTTGTCCGCGAGGGTGTGACTGGCATGGACTTGTTGGAAGTCTTCCTTCGGAGGCGCATCCAACCGCTTCAGGCTCGTGACCACCCGATGTGGCTGTACTCGGGTCTCGAAGACACCACTCGGATTCACCCAGAGGAGGTCACCGACGAGATGTTGGAAGGGTGGCTGTCGAGTATCACAGGGAACAAGGACAACCCCCGAGGAGCCAGGAGGATTCCTCCACTCGACCAAACATATGAAGTGGACAAGGTCTGACCTTGCGTTTCCGACTGTGATCTTGCTTTCTTTATTTGTTCTCTTTGGATCAGTCGATTGACTTTTGTCTTGTTTGCTGTCCTCTAGGCCATTACTGAGATGTACTCGACACCCAATGGAGCACAGGAGTAGGCCGAGGAAGGAGAGGCAAGCGGAGGCGAAAGTGGAGATGAGAGAGAAGAGTGGGAATCTGACGGCAAAGGAGAGGGGGATGACGACGACGACTCCAGTGAAGAGGAGGAGGAAGAAGTCGAACCTCCCCGCTCGGAACGGCGATCCAAGCTTACACACGACCCTGTGCGGGAACGTGGTAAGGCGACTGTCCCTGTTGGGCAGTCGTCGAAGCACCCTCGGACCTCATCTCCAGCGCCGACAGAAAAAGCTCCCAAGCACCCGCGCGCGATGCCATCCAAGCCGCCCAAGGCTCTGCCCAAGATGAAGATGACTGTCCCCACCATTTCTGGGTAATAGTAGAATTTGTTTTCCTTTGTTGAACGTGACGGACTCTTGGTCGACTCGTTGAATAAGCTGACTAACTTTCGAAACTTGTAGTGCTGCCACCTCGGAGATCTCCGCCAAGGACGATGATCAAGAGATGGAAGGCGCTGTTACCTCCAACCCCGGTATGATTACTGATGCTCTGCTTTTAGTCAACTAACGATTTCTTATAATTCTGGTCGATTGGATTTTTCTTGTAGCTCCTCCTCATGTCATTGACCTCCCTGATGATGACGACAAAGTGCCGCTGAGGGCGCGAAGGAACAGGAGGGCGCCGGCTGGCAAGACCCCACAAAGCACTCCGGCGCCTGAGGCCGTAGTCCGGGAGGGTGGTGATACTACTCGGGCTTCTGTGACCTTCGCTGAACCTCTAACGAGTGTCCGGCCTTCGACGTCGACTGCAAATCCGCCTTCGCTTTTTGCCACACACCACGTCCCTGAGGACCAAGTGGGTGCCGCTAAAGAGGCTATACGCCAGGCGGGGATCATGATGGAGCAAGTGAAGGTGGTTCGGGAAGCCAGCCAAGCAGCTTATGACGCGAGTTCAGCTCTTCAGAGCAACGTCCAGGTCAGTCGATTCACCGCTTGTTCTGTTGGGATATGCTATCTGAAGGATCTCTTTTCCGAAGATCTTTATATCTGTACACCCACTGGGTGTGTCTACTAATCTTTTTGACGAGTGGGGGCACGCTAAGTGCACCCACTGGGTGTAGTCCCCGAGACTATGGTGGACTGCTGGCAATCGACTATAGTCTTTATATTGTGTTGCTTTAGTTGAACTTCTTCACTCAGTCTGGTCAGGCCATGTCGAATGGTACTATACACGGTCGACTGTGGGCAGTCGATTTTTTTTTGGTCGAACCAGTGGGGGCACGCTGAGTGTACCCACTGGGTGTAGTCCCCGAGACTACTGTCGAATGTTTTTGATTCGGCTGTAGTCTTAGAAACGCCATCATTGTCTCTTGGTTACTCGGAAGCAACTTATCTTGGATGTCTGTCGACTAATTTTTTGCAGAAATCCTGCGAACTTGTGGCTCGCTACACTGAGTTGGAAATCAAACAGATCCAGCTGAACCTTGACTTGAAGCTTGCTCAGGAGAATTTGCAGAAGGCGAGGGACGAAGCAAAAGGTATGGCTGGTGAGCTTTTGTCGACTGTCCTTTCTTTCTGGCCGTCCTCGATGTTGATCTCACTTGCTGTTTCGCAGACAAAATGGAGGAGGCTCTGAAGAAGAAGGATCAAGACCTTGCCGAAGCACAGAAGGAGGCCCTGAACAAAACGAGGCTTGCTGAAGAAAAACTGGCTTCAGTCGGTACTCTTGAAAAGGAAAACTCCAGGCTGAAAACTGCTCTCGAAGCGGCTAATCAAGAGGTTAGCCGTCTGAAGAATGGCAATATAGCTCTGAATGACAAGGCAAGTGAACTGGCGGGGAAGAGGAACGATCTGGAGGCTTATCTCGGTGGACTCGCCAAGAAGCTGTTCGTCATGCTCGAGGGTAATTACTCCGGCCCGACTGACTTGCAGTTACCAAACCTACGTAGAGCCACTAACTTATCCTTGAATTGTGTTTACAGAATTCTGCCAGAACTTCGAAGAGGAGACCAGTCGAGTGGAGACAGACTTGGACCCCATCAATTCTCCAGTGAAGGACGAGGCTGCTATGAACGTGCTCTGACTGGAATCTCGTGTTGCTGGCATTGTTGACTATCTTGCTCGGTTGAAGGTTGTGATGTCGCGGATTGACACGTTGCTCTGGCCTAGGACGACGCTTCAGAATGACCTCGAGTCCCTGATGACTCGACTGAATGAAGTCCCAGGTCGAGTGGCGGAATGGAAGAAATCTTCTGCTAGATGTGGCGCTGACGTCGCTCTGTCTCTGGTCCGCGTCCACTGCAAGGAGGCGCGAGAAGAAAAGTTGGCCGCCATCCAAGTTGCCAATACCAGGAAGCACAACTTTCAAGACTTCATGGAGACTTTCATTGCTGCTGCCACTCGCATTGCAGACGGGATCGACTTGGACGAGTTCGTCGCCCCTTCCAGTCCTCCGACTGAGGAATAAAAACTTTTATGCTTCACTTTAAATTTGCCTCGGAATGCCGAGTGGATTTTGTAATCGTTAAACTCTATCAAGCTGGAGGCTCGAGTACTTTGATCTGCGGTCTAGGACCTTTGGATCTTATCTGAACTTGATTTATTGTTGAATATATTCATGAATTATCTGTCGAGTGGAACTTGTTCTTCACTCGAAATAACTTTGTATTTGTGGTGGAGCTCCGAAGGAGAAGGTAGCAGTCGATTTGCACCTCGTCGTCCTTGCGGATTGGGATGTGTTCCGTACTTAGGCAAGCACTGGGCTGCAGCTAAGCCCCCGAGTGGAAGGTCTGCTCTCCACTCGGTAGGACTTTTAAAAACTTAGGCGAGTACTGGACTGCAGCTAAGCCCCCGAGTGGGAGGTCTGCTCTCCACTCGGTAGGATTTTTTCAAACTTAGGAGAGTACTGGACTGCAGCTAAGCCCCCAAGTAGGAGGTCTGCTCTCCACTCGGTAGGATTTTTTCAAACTTAGGCGAGTACTGGACCGCAGCTAAGCCCCCGAGTGGGAGGTCTGCTCTCCACTCGGTAGGATTTTTTCAAACTTAGGCAAGTACTAGACTGCAGCTAAGCCCCCGAGTGGGAGGTCTGCTCTCCACTCGGTAGCATTTTT
>NC_041392.1:563891865-563908607 GCF_002162155.2 Triticum dicoccoides | reverse complement strand
CTGGCTCGCCACTCGGTAGGATTTTTAAACACTTAGGCGAGCACTGGGCTGCAACTAAGCCTCCGAGTGGGAGTCTGGCTCACCACTCGGTAGGATTTTTAAACACTTAGGCGAGCACTGGGCTGCAGCTAAGCCTCCGAGTGGGAGTCTGGCTCAGCACTCGGTATGATTTTTAAACACTTAGGCGAGCACTGGGCTGCAGCTAAGCCTCCGAGTGGGAGTCTGGCTCGCCACTCGGTAGGATTTTTAAACACTTAGGCGAGCACTGGGCTACAGCTAAGCCTCCGAGTGGGAGTCCGGCTCACCACTCGGTAGGATTTTTAAACACTTAGGTGAGCACTGGGCTGCAGCTAAGCCTCCGAGTGGGAGTCTGGCTCACCACTCGGTAGGATTTTTTTTACAAACTTAGGCGAAACGGATTCGCAGCTAAGCCACCCACTGGGGGATTTCACACGCAAACAAAAGAGACAAAAATTATAGGAAAATTTGTAACACTCTTGTCTTTGATAAATAGACTACAGAAGTTTTTCTTATTACATCTCATCCGAGTGAGAATTCAAGTGTAAAAGGGGCGAAGCAGTTCTGCATTCCAAGCTCGTGGCTCATCGATCTGGCGATCGACATTGTAAAGGTGATACGCTCCATTGTGGAGGACTCTGGTGACGATGAAGGGACCTTCCCAAGTAGGAGCGAGCTTGTGTGGTTTCTATTGATCCACTCGGAGGACCAAATCTCCTTCTTGGAAGGCCCGACTCTTCACATTTCTGGCATGGAATCGACGCAAGTCTTGCTGATAAATGGTCGATTGGATCATAGCCATTTCTCTTTCTTCTTCCAGGAGGTCGACTGCATCTTGCCGGGCTTGTTCTGCTTCATCTTCGGTATAAAGCTCGACTCGGGGTGCATTGTGAAGTAGATCACTCGGTAGGACTGCTTCCGCTCCGTAAACCAGAAAGAACGGAGTTCTTCCAGTCGACCGATTCGGGGTGGTCCTCAATCCCCACAGAACTGACGGAAGCTCGTCGACCCAAGTGCCTGCTGCGTGCTTGAGATCACGCATCAGCCGAGGCTTTAGTCCTTTGAGAATCAAACCATTTGCCCTTTCTGCTTGTCCATTCGACTGGGGGTGGGCGACCGATGCGTAGTCGACTCGTGTGCCTTGAGAGGCGCAAAAATCTCTGAACTTGTTTGAATCAAAGTTTGACCCATTGTCGGTGATGATGCTATGTGGGACTCCATATCTGAATGTTAACTCCCTGACGAAACTGATAGCAGTGCAAGCATCAAGATTCTTGATAGGCTTAGCTTCAATCCATTTGGTAAACTTGTCGACTACCACAAGCACATGTGTGAAACCGCTCCTGCCTGTTCTCAATGGGCCAACCATGTCCAGTCCCCAAACAGCGAAGGGCCAGACGAGTGGAATGGTCTTCAGGGCTGATGCAGGCTTGCGCGACATGTTGGAGTAGAAATGGCACCCTTCACACTTGTCGACTATCTCTTTTGCCATTTCATTCGCTCTTGGCCAGTAAAATCCCGCTCGGTATGCTTTAGCCACAATGGTCCGAGAGGACGCATGATGACCACAGGTCCCCGAGTGGATATCATCAAGGATTATCTGACCTTCTTCTGGTGTTATACACTTCTGACCGACTCCATTTGCGCTTTCTCTATACAACTGTCCCTTTATGACTGTAAAGGCCTTGGATCAACGGACGATCTGTCCAGCCTCTTCTTCGTCCTCCGGGAGTTCCTTTCTCAGGATATATGCGATGTACGGTATCGTCCAGTCGGGGGTGATTGCCAAAACTTCCATGATTAGGTCGACCACTGCCAGAATTTCAACTTCAGTCAGATCTATGGCGCTCTTTGGCTGCGGGGCTTCATCTATAAAAGGATCTTCTTAGACTAATGGCGAGTGGGTGTGTTCCAAAAACACATTGCTGGGGATGGCTTCTCTCTTGGAGCCTATCTTTGCCAAATCATCAGCCGCTTGATTTTTCAGTCGGGGGATGTGATGAAGCTCTAACCCCTCGAATTTCTTCTCTAACTTTCTCACTGCATTGCAATAACCAGTCATAGATGGACTTCTGACGTCCCACTCCTTCATCACCTGATTAACCACCAAATCTGAGTCGTCATAGACCATGAGGCGACGGACGCCGAGTGAAATGGCCATGCGCAACCCATACAAAAGTGCTTCATATTCTGCTTCGTTATTGGAGGAATCGAAGAGAATCTGGAGAACATATCTGAGCTTATCTCCTCGGGGGGAAACCAATACTACCCCAGCACTGGAACCATTTAGCATCTTAGATCCATCGAAGAACATGGTCCAGTGCTCCGAGTGAACTTGAGTCGGAAGTTGCTGTTCGATCCATTCGGCGACGAAATCTGCAATTGCTTGGGACTTGATAGCTTTCTTTGCCTCAAACTTGATATCTAGGGGAAGAAGTTCAATCGCCCATTTGGCCACTCGACCAGTTGCATCTCTGTTGTGCAAAATCTCTGATAGTGGAGCATCGCTGACGACTGTAATGGAATGATCAGAGAAGTAATGTGCAACCTTCTTCGTGGTCATATAAATCCCATATACAAGCTTCTGGTAATAAGGATATCTTTGCTTTGAAGGAGTTAAAACTTCAGAAACATAATATACTGGGCGCTAAACTTTGAAGGCCTTTCCTTCTTCTTCCCGCTCGACCGTAAGTACTATACTGACAACTTGTCCTGTGGCTGCAATGTAAAGCAGCAAAGGCTCCTTGCTGATTGGGGCAGCAAGCACCGGCTGGGTGGAGAGCAGATCTTTGAGCTCTGTAAACGCTGCATCAGCTTCTGGAGTCCACTCGAACTTGTCGAACTTCTTCATCAGTCGGTAGAGAGGCAATGCCTTTTCACCGAGGCGAGAGATGAATCGACTTAAAGCGGCCAAGCATCCTGTAAGCTTCTGGACGTCATGCACACGCACAGGACGTTTCATCCGGAGTATAGTACCAATTTTTTCAGGATTGGCGTCGATCCCCCGTTCGAAAACGAGAAAACCGAGTAACTTCCCACCTGGAACTCCGAATGTGCACTTTGACGGATTGAGCTTGATATCATACCACCTAAGGTTGGCAAAGGTTTCAGCAAGGTCAGTCAGCAGGTCGGAACCCTTCCGTGACTTGACCATAATATCATCCATGTATGCCTCCACATTCCGACTGATTTGAGTGAGCAAACACTTCTGAATCATCCTCATGAACGTGGCTCCGGCATTCTTGAGGCCGAACGGCATGGTGACATAACAGAAGCACCCGAATGGAGTGATGAAAGCTGTTTTGATCTCGTCGGGCCCGTACAGACGGATCTGATGGTACCCAGAATAGGCGTCTAGAAAAGACAAACGCTCACATCCCGCAGTCGAGTCGACTATCTGGTCGATGCGGGGGAGAGGAAAATGATCTTTCGGGCAGGCCCGATTGATATGCTTGAAATCAATGCACATGCGAAGTGACTTGTCCTTCTTGGGGACCATGACAACATTGACGAGCCACTCATAGTGGTAAATTTCTTGGATGAACTCCGCTGCTAAGAGACGAGCCACCTCCTCACCAATGGCCTTCCTCTTCTGGACGGCGGACCGTCGAAGGTGTTCTTTCACAGGTTTAAATTTTGGGTCGACTCGTAGACGGTGCTCAGCCAGCCCCCTGGGAACTCCAGGCATGTCAGCAGGCTTCCATGCGAAGATGTCCCAGTTCTCACGGAGGAACTGGATGAGCGCTTCTTCCTATTTGGAGTCGACCGTCATTGAGATATGAGTCGGAGCAGCATTTGGATCGGTCGGGTGAATGTGAACTACCTTCGTTTCATCGGACGACTGAAAAGTTGATTCTGAAGCAGGCTTCTTAGCTCGTAGCAACTCACTCGGATCTGCAGTCTTCTGATACTCTTGCAGCTCAACCACTGCCATCTGTGCGTCAGCAATCTTTGAGCCTTTCTGAAAACACTCTTCTGCTTTCTTCTGATTGCCTGTAACAGTGATCACACCTTTGGGACCAGGCATCTTCAATTTGAGATACACATAACATGGTCGAGCCATGAAGCGTGCATAAGCTGGCCTGCCCAAAATAGCGTGATAAGCACTTTGGAAATCCACAACTTCGGATGTCAACTTTTCCTTGCGGTAATTCTTGGAATCACCGAAAATCACATCAAGAGCAATTTGGTCGAGTGACTCGGCTTTCTTCCCAGGAATGACTCCATGGAAACTCATGTTACTGGTACTGAGCCTGGACATCGGAATGCCCATCCCTTTCAATGTTTCTGCATACAGTATGTTCAAGCCGCTGCCTCCATCCATCAGGACTTTGGTCAGTCGAGTGCCTTCGACAACTGGGTCGACCACCATAGCTTGCCTTCCAGGGGTGGCAATGTGCGTAGGGTGATCAGACTGGTCGAATATGATGGCAGTCTGGGACCACTTCAGATAATTGGGTGTTGCCGGAGCAACCATATTTACCTCATGGTTAATAACCTTCAGTCGACTTTTGCTCTCAACATCAGCAAAAATCATCAGGGTGGAATTGACCTGGGGGTACCCATCGTCACTATCTTCCTTGTCCTCAACTTTGTCCGACTCCTTTTCCTTATCTTTGGACTGCTTGCCCTGAAACTGCTGGATCAGAAGCCGACACTGTCGAGTGGTATGCTTTGGGTAAATGAGTTTACCCTCTTCATCTTTCTTGGTGTGGATGTGACACGGTAGATCCAAAACATCATTTCCATCTTGGTCTTTAACTTTCTTGGGGTTCCAAGGTCCTTTGGGTTTTCCCTTAAATTTTCCCTGGGTTACGGCCAGGGCCTCCCCAGGAGTGGGTGGCTCGGCTTTCCGCTTCTGTTTCCGACTGGAATTTCCTCCGGTTTCCTGGGCGACTGTTTTATGCTTGCCACTCCGGAGTCGATCCTCATCTTCACCATTAGCGTATTTGGTGGCAATCTCCATCATCCGATTCAGAGACATCTCTCCGGTTCGACCGAACTTCAGATTCAATTCTCTGTACTTAACGCCTTCTTTAAAGGCACAAACTGCTTGATGATCTGGTACATTTTCAACTGTGTGATGCAATGTGATCCACCTCTGGATGTAATCCCTCAGAGTTTCATTCAGTTTCTGCACGCAAGACCGCAATTCCGTAAGGCCTGCAGGTCACTTGCATGTTCCTTCAAATGTGGTGACAAACACTCGGGAGAGATCCTCCCAAGTGTAAATGCTGCTGGGTGCTAACTGATTCAGCCACGCTCTGGCCGAGCCTTCTAACATGAGAGGCAGGTGCTTCATGGCTACCTCATCATTCCCATCGCCAATCTGGACAGCCACTCGGTAATCTTCGAGCCAAGTATCAGGCTTGGACTCACCGGTGAACTTACTAACTCCAGTCGCCAACCTGAAGTTGGGAGGAATTACAGCGGCTCTGATGGCTCGACTGAAACACTCCGGCCCTGAAACATGTACTCTGCTACTGGTAGGCGCATCTCTGTCGTGGCCTTCTCGGTGAGCTCCATTCCTGTCGACCAAACCTTGAACGAGAATGGATCTCGCATCAAAGCCTGGTTCCCTGGGGTCGACTGGAATTCTCCGCCCAACGCTATGAGGACGTCTGTCATCCTGCTGTCGAGGCACATATGATCCACTCCTCGGGGGAGGGGTTGGCACTCGACGTCGATCATCACGATCGAATTGGTGATCATACTACTCATTCCTTCTGTACTGATCACGCCGGTCTCCATGTCCCTCACGCCTCGGAGGCCATCTTGGGTTGTGAGCCGACTGGACTGTATCCGCTGCAACGGATCGACTGTGAACCCTGTTCCGCGACTGAGAAACAGCGGAATTATGGTCTCCCGCTGCCTGGAGCAACGCTCTGATTTGCAACAAGCCTCTGCCAGCCTCTGACTAGGAGGGCTGAATCGACTCTGCTATTTGGGCCACGGCCGCCAAATTCTGAATCGGAGTACGATATACCTGCGGGGCGGAAAGGGTTGACGTCGACTGGATTCTAGAGCCCGTTGACGCACTCGCTCGTCAAGTATTCGCTGGAGATTCTCCAGTCGAGTGCGCTCGGCCAAGTTAGCCAAGCGCGCGTCCTCCAAGGCTTGGGCCTCGGGGGTTTCTCCAATGATAGGAGTGTGGAGTGCATCCATGTTCCGGCGGCGAAGCTCCTCCCACTGCAACGACGTGAGAGGCTCGGGGAGATACTCCTCGTGAGGACACGACAGGTCGCCCCCATCCGCGCCTCCGTCAGCGCGGGGGAAACTGGGAGGACTGTGTGGCCCATCGATCACCAGAACCTCTGCAGCTGGGTCACTGTTGTTGCATTCGGATGCGGTCTCTGCGGAGCCAGTCGACAGGTCGAACAGGCCATAGAGGGATTCGTCGGGCTCGATTGCCGCGACTTGTAGGGTGGCTGACTGGCGGGCCACCGCATGCGTCACCCACCTCTGAAGCCTCGACCGGCCGGAGCGCTTGCGCCGGCGAGAAACAGGGCGGGGAGATGCCACAGGAGCCAACCGATACTGGGTCGACGGTTGCCGCAGGAGGACGCCACGGACGCATGCGCGAAAGTGCGTCGCCCCGCGGACGGGGAGCGCGTCGATGTCGAGTGGAGCCTCCTGAAGCCAAGCGGAATCGTCGGCGATGAACGTGAGCGCGCCGAGACGGATCTCGCGGCCCTCCACCAAAGCTCCGCCCGAAACCATGATCAAAGAGATTGGAAAAAATCGCAACTTCTCCAACTAGGCGCTAAGACTCCTAGCCCCACGGTGGGCGCCAACTGTCGTGGTTCTAACTCTGACAGTGATGTAGGGGGGTATGTATGGAGAGGCTAGATCTTAGCTATGGAGGAGTTGTAAGCACACGAGGATTACGAGTTCAGGCCCTTCTCAGAGGAAGTAACAACCCTACGTCTCGGTGCCCGGAGGCGGTCGACTGAATTATGTGTGTATGAATAACAGGGGTGCGAACCCTTGATACTGAGGAGGGGGTGGCTTATATAGAGTTCGCCAGGCCCCTCCAGCCCTCAGTAATGCAGGGTTTAAAGTACATTAAGATTGGGGGTTACTGGTAACGCCCCTAATAAAGTGCTATGATGACCATAAAAGCTACTTAATGACCGACCGTTTGCGTGCAGGGTGACCTTAGATCTCCTGGCAGTCGAGTGGTTGGATCTTGGTCGAGTGATTGCTTTGTGGTCGAGTGTCTTGAATCCGTCGAGTGGGATACCTCCAAGTCGATTGAAAGGTGACTTCTTCTAGGGATGTCCTTGGGTAGGGTACTTAGGACAGGTCCATGCCCCTACCCTAGGTACATAGCTTCATCATCGGCCAAATCATGGGCAACCAATACCTCAACCAAAATTTTGGTCATGACCCAAAGATTGGTCTTTGTTTGGATGGTTGCCATTTCTTTGGCATGCCAATGAACTCTAGCCAACTCTAGTTCATTTTTCTTGCCAATGTCGGCCAAATCATGGGCAACCAATACCTCAACCAAAATTTTGGCTACCCAATGCTTTGATGGGGCAACCTTGGGCACAAACCAAACATACCGTTGGTCGTGCCACAGCACTAACGCCACCCTCGGCACACTGAAACCGACTGTGTCTAGCTACGATATGAGCGTGTCGCTCACCGCGGTCGCCGTGTCCAGAGGCGGTGCTGGAGCTGCGCCCCGTTGTTGTCCCCAACGACCCACATGAATGGTTGTCGGTGGCGAGGAGGTCGTGGGCCAGCTCCTCCATTGGACTAGTCTGCCCCACATGTCGGTTTCCCTGTTTTCCCGGCCATATTCGAGCGTCAGTGCTCCGCGTTGCGCATTAGGCCTTTCACTATGTAGGCTAAGCGAGACAACTTATTGTTAATTTAAGCCGTTCAAGTATAATCATGTGGCATTTGCTTATTTCTCATTCCTCTCCAACCCTCTTCTCCATCGATCATGTCGCCCTCCAGTCGAGTCCATCCTCCCGCATGCCTCATTTGAACATTCTGTGGAGTATCATTCGCATGTACCCACCCTAGTCCTCTTTCAATAGATCTCCGGACCCCGAGATGAAATCGAGAGGGAACGAGTGGGGGCACGTGATACCTAAGGCGGATTCAAATTTGAACCGGTGATCACAGCATCCGCAAATCATATATAAAGGGTATTCAATGTTCGTTTTGTTTTTGAACGTACAATATACTCCCTCCTATCCTTTCTAGTTTACATATAAGTTATGTGTAGTCACAGTATCTCTACTTTGATCAAAAAGGTATCAACATTCAACAACACCCAATCAATATTGTCAGATTCGTACGTACTCCTAGATTTGTACTCGAGATGGTTTCCAATTTGACTATTGACAAGATTAATAGTACATGAGATGTATAATGTGAAAATTATATCATTGGAAACTCCTTTCACATACGAATTTGACCGTATGCTTTGTGTAAGTTGCATATCATATATTATTACTCTAACATTTGGTCAAAGTTAGCCTCGAAAAACGCATTAGACCCTGTATGCTTTGTGTAAGTTGCATGTCATATATTATTACTCTAACATTTGTGTAAGTTGCATGTCATATATTATTACTCTAACATTTGGTCAAAGTAGTATAGTGGAAGTGGATCCTCTGACGTAGGTATCCCTGCCTTACCCTCCCTTTCGGTCACTTACTGGCAGATCCCATGCTTGCTAGGCCCCGCATGTCAGTTAATCAATGGGTTTGGCCACGTCAGGGGATCCTCATCCATAGTATACTCCCTCTGTTTTTATTTACTCTGCATAAAACGGAGGGAGTGATGGTATAATAAATGACGCAAGCGGGGGAGGGGGAGGGACGTCGGTTTGCTCTCAACTGCGGTCCCACAAGCGAGCGAAAACGCAAGACGAAGCGCGTTCCATTCGGTGAGCGACGTGGAGGGTCCAGCGGGCTGCAACACGAATGCGACAAGAGCGATGTACAGTCAAAACCAATTGACCGGTTGTCACCGGAACCACTATTCACACCAGAACCTTCACTGCTTGGCCTACGCCAGCCACTGCCCTAAAACCACACCAAATCTCTAGCCCATTCCCCCACCTTTCGATCACCTAGCCCGCATCAAGTGTCCCCTAGTTTGATGGAAAGACATGGTGCGCCGCAAGATCACTTACTACAAGATGCTGACGCCGGAGCGCCGTGCAAAAATCACAGCGGTGGTCGGCGCCACAGACCTCCGTTCCCAAGCTCGCTTTGCGATGGGCCAATCCTCGAGTTCTCTGGAGCCAAGCTACGAGGAGGAGGAAGCCGATCCAATGTTCATGGCGGAGGTCGCGGCGCAGAAGGCCCCCGATGGGTATGAGACGATGGATGTCGACTTCGTGCCGGCGTCCGAGTCCCCCATGGTGCACGCGGACCATTGGTTCAACATGGCGATACTAAAGGAGGACCGGGAGGCAGAGGCTCAACTCGACGCGGAGCGCGCGCATGCCGCTGCCATCGAGGCTCTCCTGCAGGCGGAACCGGATGTTGTGGATGTGAACCGGGCGGCAGAGGCTCAACTTGAGGCGGAGCGCGCGGATGCCGCTGCCATCGAGGCCCTCCTGCAGGCGGAACTGGACGTCCTGGACTTGAACCGGGCGGCAGAGGCTCGACTCGACGCAGCGCGCGGATGCCGCTCTCATCGATGGCCTCCTGCAGGTGGAACCAGACGTCCTGGACTTGAACCGGGCGGCGGAGGCTCGACTCGACGCGGAGCGTGCGGATGCCGCTGCCATCGAGGCCCTCCTGCAGGCGAAACCGGACATCCTCGGCTTGAACCAGGTTGTGCTCTCGTCCGTGCAGAGCGCCCGCATGCTCCGCTTGAACGAGTAGCTGGAGGCCGAGGACAACCACGGTGCAGAGACACACGTCGGCTGGTTCGCGCCGGCAGCCAAAGACGACGAGGCCGTCTCTTTCCGCGAGCAGTGACAATTTTTCTTTATTATGTTGTTTTTATGGATCTTTTGCTATGTAAAAACATATATTTGTTATGCAAGTCGCCTGACTTGGGTCGGTCTACCATTTCAGTCGGTTGGATGAATATCCTACGTCTCCTAACACTTCTTTCCTCCTTCTTCCCCAACAGACCACCGCACGGGCCGTACGGATACTCCCCAACATGCGGTTGGATAAACATACTCTATGAACGAAAATTATGTGTCAGCGATAGGATGGCTGAGCTTGGTTTGTGCACATGCGACAGCATGTGTCAGTGAGGGTGCGTTCCCTTGGTTGGGTTTGCGGCGTGCAGGAGCGGCTGTGTAAGGGTGCGGTGTGACCGCGGCATGCAGGAGCGACCGTGTGAGGGTGCGGTGCGACCGCGACAGCCGTGCGCAAGTGTACCTCCTTCTCATTTTGAAAACTTTAGGCAAGCTTGGCAAAAATGTGTGGCGAAGTTTGGCAATGCAAGGCCTAGACCTAAACAGGATAAGTATGTACGTACTAGGAGTACTAGTGTTAAAAAAGAAAGGCGGGGTTTTCCTTCGCGGGATTTAATCGATACAAATCCTCGTTTCACGTGTCAATTAATGCGTATTTTTTTCTCCAAAGACCAAAGAGGTAACCATCTCACTCCTCATCACTTGATTAATGCAGCGCCATGCAAACCAACCTTCTCACTTCCGCATGCATGCATGTCGTCTCTCTCTCTCCCTTGTCCATCTCTCTGCATGCATGCGCCTCTCGCTCTCTCTCTTGTTTCTGCATGCAAGCAGCTATCTCTGCCTTGGGAAGATGCGAAGCACATGGGAAAGAGAGATGGGATTACTGCAGGCACGCATGCGGTAGAAAGGGATGGAGGGCCCGGTTGGAAGAGTGGCGAAAAAATGCCAATGCGCAGAGCATTGCGGGGAAGACGAAATTTTCTTAGACGCAGACAAAAAAGGACCGGAAGGAGTACTACTAGGAGTACTAGTGCGGTGAGATGGTTTCTCGAAGAAGACGATGGAGAAGCGGAGTCAGCAAAGAGTGAAATGATGGTTGCTTCGTCCGTGCTTTTGTGATTTGACGCCTCACTGCTTTGTGATTTGTGATAGAAGGGACAGGGGAGTAGACTCTATGCTCTATACTGTACTACATGCGTCCAAGCATGGGAGAAAGAGGAGATACGTTGCATTTTTCTATTCCTTCAATCAATCAATCAGGGAGCTTCAGTTCCATCTTTTTGGCTTTGGCAACACCATCCACAATGGTTCCCACGATGCCAAAAGATATTTTCACATTTGGCTACACATTGTGGATGCCCTTAACTGTACCACTTGGTTTTGCTCCTATGTGATATCTATACAAATTTCAATTATATTGATCTAAAAAATTATAGAATCCAGATTAGTAAAAAGGAGGTGATTTTGCCGCGCGGATGGCGGGGAGGCTTCTTATTTGAGAAATGCTACATCCACGTAATGGTTTATGTAAAGTTACGAATTGATGTGATGTGGGACTATTTGATTGGATTAAAGGAGAGGATTAGGCCCACCCCACCTGAAAATCAGGGGGGGCATATATAGATTAGATGGAAAGTATACGTAGCAGCTACATAGCCCTTTGTAAGTCTAGGATTAGGCTTCTTATTTTCGGAGGACGTTGTCCTCGCGGTTTTCTAACATGCGGTCCCACGTGTCAGTGCTTTACCAAGTCGATCCGCGTCCCACATGAGGCAGAACAACGGCAGAAGCAACACATGGTTAAGTTGAAGAAGATGAGGGAGAAGCGGATTCAGCAACGAGTGAAATGATGGTTGCTTCGTCCCTCCAACTTAACTGCGGAAAAGGTGCAGCTTTGTGATTTGACGCCTCATTGCTCATTACTACGCCGGCGCCATGACTGGGGTGCTTCACCCTGGCTGCTCTGCACTGTATTCCGGTATGGCACGTGGACCCGGTAGCTTGATGTCCCATATGTCGGCGAAATGGGCTAGAAGATTTATGAAAGCGAGCGCTCCACTCTTACAACGCAGGAGTAGACGACACGACGGCCCAATGAACTGTCACTTGTACTGTATAGTACTATAGTTTTGTTGTTTCACACGATCCATCGATACAAACCCAATTAAACAAGAAAGGGCGGGATTTTTCCCGCGCGGTAGATGATACTGGCCATACATTTCAAAGACAATTTTAATGTATGCAAAGTGAATAATTATAAGTAACAATATGATATCTAGTAAAACTAAAAACACATATGTTTTATTGTGTTAGAGTGTAGTAGTAGTGCTGTATTGCATAGTTGTTAGATGTAACATGCGAGAACATGTAGAGATGTAGTTTTGGAGGGCCTACAGAGAGAAAAGCGTAATACGGTCACCGAACTTTAGAATAAGCTGATTACGGTCACTATATACGTTTTGCAGTGATTATACGGTCACTTGCTCACAGTTTAGCATCGGATTGCACTCTGTTGACCGGCCAAATAGTCTGTGTGGCACCATGTTGACTAGTTAAATTGACCACATTCCTTGTGGGTCCCACCTGTCAGTTCGCATAGGCAAAAGGTCAGATAAACACAAATTTATGCAGGCGCGACAAGGCTCCAACCCGTGCGCGGGAATCACCTGGTTGTGTATGTGTCTGTCAGGGTCTGATGTGTGCGCATGCACGTGTAGGTTGAGCACTTGAGCATGAGAGTGTGTGTTGGTTGTGTGGTGTACTGGTGTGTGCATGCAAGCGTGCGTGCGTGCGTGTGAGTGTTACGTGTGTGCGTGGTTGCGTGTGTACGTGTGAGTGTTGCGTGCGTGCGTGGGTGCATGTGTTGCATGGATGCAGTTCGTGTGCATGTGTGTGTGTGTGTATAATCACCACCAGAGGTGGAGGACGAAAAAAATTTAAGGTACGGCGAAGTCTTAAACAAAGATTTTGTTTGATGCAAACCAAAAGATTCGATACACACTAACAATGCACACTACAAACCAATAACTAAATACAATGAAAATGTAGACTTGTTTCAATAGAAACCAACCTAAAACATACCGATAATGAAGCTTCCGATGGCCTCTAGAAGATCCAGGCAATGGCAGTGCTCTACCCTCCGTCTGATAATCTTTCTTAATTTTACCAAGATCAATACTTTTGAAGATCCCTCGCTCAATGTAAACACCATAAGTCATTAAGCCCTCCGGTGGGCAAGCCCCTTCCCTTTCCTCTCCATCTTCTGCCAATCTGCCTCATGAGTCTGTTGACGAACACGACGCTGCACTGGCCATGAAGGATACGAAGCTCGCTGCCCGGCTGCCCCTGTGCCATCGCTCGCTGCTGTCGCCCGCTAGCCCCCACCCTCAGCCGTCGCTCGCAGGGCAATGCGCCCTGCGCAGCAGCGCCCGTCCGCCCACTTGCTCGATGTCCCAGCCCTCATGGACCGTCGCATCATCTGTCGGTCTGCATTCTCCTGGCCAACCGCCGCTGCCACGCTAGGTTTGGGAGTGGCCGAGTGGAGCGTGTGCGTCATGTGCATCGAGTTTTTTCTGAGGTACCTGTGCATCCGAGGTGCGATGCGTCTTTCATTGTGTTGTTGGGCGCTGGCTCAACCGCTTGTGGCCCAACTGCCTCAATGGCCCATTAACCAGTCCCGAACGGGCCTTTTCTCAGCATCTTTAGCGATTTTCCTAGCGACTATAATTAGCGTAGCCAGCGAATTAGCTTAGCCAGCATCCAGCGAGACGAGATGCATACATATAAAAGAAGTTTTGCACCCAGTTAAGGTATGGCAGACGCCATACCTTGCCCACCGGGGGCCTCCGCCACTGATCACCACACCAGCTTCTGTGGTTAAAATAGACGGCTCGGCATACCAATACAAGGCCACCTTGTCCGCTGTGCCCACGGTCATGACTTCGAACCACCGTCCAAATATTTTTTTGTCGTTTGTTTTCATTCTTACTAGCAAGATGCCCGTGCGTTGCACCTAACATCAAGATGCATTTGTATGACTTGTTTATATTTTGAGAGAAAAGGATGAACGAGGGAAGGCCTTATTTGCAAATGTGGAGAGGTGTGTGGGTACCTTTTTGCAAAATTGCCATAGTTTCTTTCCTATCCGTCAGATATAAATCGGACGTCCTATATTGCAGGATGGCAGGCACACCATCATCACCAACTCTGTTTTTTATAAGAGTGTATTTTATGTATTTTATAAGAGTGTAGATGTAGAGTAGATACAAGTCGACAGGTGGGCACGATGGTAGTGAGATAATGTGACGCAACACTAGAGGTACCACGTGGAGCGTTTAATTGGTCAACTAGTCATGTCATGAGCAAATACAGAGTTGTACGGTGAGTCCATGACTGTATAATAACCACTAAACATAAATGGTGACCGTAATGAGTGGATTCTGAAGTCCAATGTATGTATCGTGCTTTCGCTTCAAATACAATGATCGTCATTGCATATATCGCGAGAGAAAGATGAAACATGCGTGAATTTTCTAGGGGCTTACTTTTAGAGGACCTGGAGATAGTTTTGTGTGCATACGTGAAAGGGGCATACAGGGGGTATGCGATGGAGAGAGAGATGCTCTTCGTTTCTCTTTATTATGACTAACTTTGTATATAGTATAAAAATATACAAATTCACAGTGCGGAATAAATATCATTGTGGGCACCATGCAATGCAAATTAGCGTTGGTACTCCTCCATATAACTTTGTAATGTTGTATATATGTAGAAACTCTAAAATAATTTTTTGGCCACACTTTATTCAAAAGGAATGTTGTATGCGAAATAAACGTGAAGAGAGGGCTTTTTAGATCAATGGGGTACGTGATGTAACATGTGTGAATGTGTAGTTGATGCATTTGGCGGGGCCTAGAGAGGTATGCGTGTGTATGACGTATTCGAGAGAGGCATGGATAGAGGGGCCGACAGGCGGGGCGTGGGAGAGATAGCACGAGAAATGAGAGTGGTCTAGAGAGAGAGACGAATATGATGTCACGACAAGAGATTCCATTCCCTTGAGTGTGTATATGCAAGGGGGAGGGAATAGAGGCACCAGGAGAAATTTTCTGTGTGTGTGGTGTTTGTGTTGGTATGTCTGGGTGTGAGAAGATAATGAGACGTGGGGGCAGAGTGTGTGTCACCGCGTGAGGTCCGGTGGGTCGAGGTGAGGCCCTTCGTTCGGTTCTGTCCTGCGCCACATTGGTCGGCCCGTGACGCATTTAGGAAGACCCATGGATGACTAGTCGTACAAGACAAAGATAGCAGAATTGTGAAGGACTCTATGTCCACTGACAAAGCCGGCTAGGATTTGTAACCCTAGGTTCTTGGACTAAGGTAACCCCTTTATCTCTGATATTACTATTCATCCAACCTAACTTTAAGGGGCATCCTACAGAATGCTCTGCTAGAATCATACTCATCGATTAGGAAGGTGTGAGACAATGCGTGAGAGACAGGCGTAAAGATAATGTGCGTACATGAGACATGTAGGCAGGTCCATGTATATAGAAAGGGTCGATGAGGATTGTGCGTGTGTATGTTTGCGAGAGGAAGAGTTCTTGTGATAAAGGTTAGTCAAAACACTTGTAAATGGTTACGAGAGGGAGGGTTATATCTAGAGCATGTGTGCGAGAAAGACACCTCGGGAGAGAGTGTTTGAGCATGTGTGAGAGACCACCGATGGAGAGTGAAACTACACGTAAAATACTGCTCTACACATTGATTAAAGATATAAATTGTATCCAAATATTAGGATGGGATCATGATATTTGCAATTCGCGTAAGGAGCGGTCATTGATCCATCAAACATCTAGATTCTATCGAATTTGAGCATGTTTATGTTATTATTCGACACAATTGATCCACATAGTTAGTATTTTGAACTCCAGACAATGCATCACTTTAGCAATCGAATATAAACGTGAGTATAGTTCATGTTGTGTGTGTAAAGCACATTATACATACGAAAGTTACACAATGGACATTATAAATAGCTACCTATGAACTAGCATACATTTGAATTCAACTTAAGGTGGTTTAAAAAATCGAATTCAACATGAAGTCCATTCAATTATTTGAATTTGATATCATGGCATTTGTAAACCATACCTAAATTATGGGGGCACCAATCTTTGCTCTGATTTTGTACATAATAGCATATGTAGTCGTGTACAAAATAGATCCAAATTTAGCTCCTCCATTCCAAAATAATCGTAGTTATAGGATTTTTCAAGTGTCAAAATTTCAAAAGAAGCGGATAATTTAAAGAGGTTTTCAAACATACAAGGTCAAATATAACGTTGTCTATTTAGGTCAATCCTCATAGTTCAAGAGTACTCTAAACGTGAATGCTTGTGTTTCAAAATTTCGAACGAAGCACCAAAAGAGCCTCTACTCTCCCAAAACCACGTGAGACCAATGTTTGGTAGTACAAGGAAATTACTTTTCTAATAACTCCGACCCGTGAAACCTACCGGCCCGACGTCCAAATAACTAAAACGGGGTAGGTTTGTAGCTTCATCTAGACGCCACGCAACCACATCCGAAAAACATTCATACACAATGGCCGCCTAAGCACACATGTGCGCGGCCAAAATCGCTCCCGCCCACTAGTTGGGACACCTGGGATTACCATCCTACCCCCGACCCGCAGTAGGTCCGAAATTTAAGAGGGGGCAAAGTTTGTACTTGCCCCAAATTTCAAACAAGCGCATCCCATCTTCTGTTCAAAAAAAGCCAAAAACAAGTGTGTCCCAGACCGAAACATGGTTCCCCC
>NC_041392.1:563847631-563891521 GCF_002162155.2 Triticum dicoccoides | reverse complement strand
GCCAAAACTACCTCTCCACCAGCCGCGAAACCCCGGCGTCCTCTGTCCGCCACCCCATCCCACCCATCAACCGCCGCCCTCCTCCATCATGTCGGAGCCGATACCCCAACATCGTCGTCCACCGCAACCTCAACCGCAACGCCCTCCACGGCTAGTAGTTGAAGCCGAGGCCGAGCCGTCTGTACCCGAGCCAGTTCAACCACGCCGTACTGCGCCTCACCGCTGCCGCTCCAACTTCGCCACCCTCCACCGCACCGAAGCTGTTCCTGCTACGCCATCCTTCGCCGCCTCGGATCTGCTTCCCCTCCGCCGACATACGGCCACGGCAACACAATCAACAATTTGGCCATGGGTTCGTCAAAGCCTGCACCCTCCAGAACATCGGTTTCCCCGGTAAAAAGAAGAAGATCGCTGCGACATGTGGAGGTGACCACACCGGCAACCGAAAAAGGTACTCCTCTTCCCTTATTCGTGCAAATCTTACGTCTCTGCTTGCATGGTATTCATCCCACAGAAGACACTAGTTGACCACTTCTTCTTGATGCTAGATGTTCCTAGTAACTCGCGATGCACAAGGTTTCTCCTCATATACTATTTCACCTTAGCTAGAGGTCCGTCACACCCCTGAATTTCAATTTCTGGCCAGTTGATTCCCAATTAACGGAAGCATTCCCCGGCGTAACAGGCGCTAGTACGCCTATTACGCTGGGGAAGCAGCGCCTTGGCGTTTATCTTAGGGGCGTGTGCGGCCTAGAGCTACTGGCGCCCGATCTGGAGGTCGGACGGGATTAAACGGATGGCCTGGGGGTGCTGCCAAGCACGGCGGTGGTGTGAGGTCGATGGGAGGGCGGGGCGGCGGAGGCAGGGGTCTGGGCCGGTGGTCGCTGGCAGTTCGAGAAAGATCCTCAACAGTGACTGGTGGGAGGTAGACGAAGGTCATCTGCCCGTTCCTTATAGATCAGACGGTTCATTAAAAAAATCGACTGACCTATTTATTTTCAGTCGACTGTTACATTAGATATGACCACATGTGGTGGTGTGCTGGAGGAGTACCTGCATTTCCTGTGCTCATATATTACAAAATCATACGGAGTAGAATCTAATTTTGTTTGCCATGCAATGTTGTAGAGCTATCATATGTCTCCTGTCATTTATTTTTCAGCCACCTGCTATCTGCTACTTTTATAGTGCACTAGTTCTGCACACACTTCACCCTTACTCTCACTATTGTGTTTTTATGCAAGGGTATTTCAGACCCTGCCTTGACAGAAGCAGAAAAGAATAGAGAGAAGTCGCTCCAGCGTGGTACGCAGTGTTGGAAATATGCCCTAGAGGCAATAATAAAAGCATTATTATTATATTTCCTTGTTCATGATAATTGTCTTTATTCATGCTATAATTGTGTTATCCGGAAATCGTAATACATGTGTGAATAACAGACATCAACATGTCCCTAGTGAGCCTCTAGTTGACTAGCTCGTTGATCAACAGATAGTCATGGTTTCCTGACTATGGACACTGGATGTCATTGATAACGAGATCACATCATTAGGAGAATGATGTGATGGACAAGACCCAATCCTAAACATAGCACAAGATCGTATAGTTCGTTTGCTAGAGTTTTCCAATGTCAAGTATCTTTTCCTTAGACCATGAGATCGTGTAACTCCCGGATACCGTAGGAGTGCTTTGGGTATGCCAAACGTCACAACGTAACTGGGTGACTATAAAGGTAGACTACGGATATCTCCGAAAGTGTCTGTTGGGTGACATGGATCAAGACTGGGATTTGTCACTCCGTATGACGGAGAGGTATCACTGGGCCCACTCGGTAATGCATCATCATAATGAGCTCAGAGTGACCAAGTGTCTGGTCACGGGATCATGCATTACGGTACGAGTAAAGTGACTTGCCGGTAACGAGATTGAACGAGGTATTGGGATACCGACGATCGAATCTCGGGCAAGTAACATATCGATAGACAAAGGGAATAGCGTACGGGGTTGATAGAATCCTCGACATCATGGTTCATCCGATGAGATCATCGTGGAGCATGTGGGAGCCAACATGGGTATCCAGATCCCGCTGTTGGTTATTGACCAGAGAGTCGTCTCGGTCATGTCTGCTTGTCTCCCGAACCCGTAGGGTCTACACACTTAAGGTTCGGTTACGCTAGGGTTGTAGGGATATGTATATGCAGTAACCCGAATGTTGTTCGGAGTCCCGTATGAGATCCCGGACGTCACGAGGAGTTCCGGAATGGTCCGGAGGTAAAGATTTATATATGGGAAGTCCTGTTTCGGGCATCGGGACAAGTTTCGGGGTTATCGGTATTGTACCGGGACCACCGGAGGGGTCCCGGGGGCCCACCGGGTGGGGCCACCCATCCCCGGGGGCCACATGGGCTGTAGGGGGTGCGCCTTGGCCTGCTTGGGCCAAGGGCACCAGCCCCACAAGGCCCATGCGCCTAGGGTTTCCAAGGGGGAGGAGTCCTACTAGTGGACACAAGGACACGTTCCGCACCAGAGTGGTACGGCAACCCTGTCTTGGAAATCATGTTGTTAGACAACGGTGAACCTTCGAACTATGAAGAAGCGATGGCGGGCCCGGATTCCGACAAATGGCTAGAAGCCATGAAATCCGAGATAGGATCCATGTATGAAAACGAAGTATGGACTTTGACTGACTTGCCCGTTGAACGGCGAGCCATAGAAAATAAATGGATCTTTAAGAAGAAGACAGACGCGGATGGTAATGTGACCATCTATAAAGCTCGGCTTGTCGCTAAGGGTTATCGACAAGTTCAAGGGGTTGACTACGATGAGACTTTCTCACCGGTAGCGAAGCTGAAGTCCGTCCGAATCATGTTAGCAATTGCCGCATTCTATGATTACGAAATATGGCAAATGGACGTCAAAACGGCATTCCTTAATGGTTTCCTTAAGGAAGAATTGTATATGATGCAGCCGGAAGGTTTTGTCGATCCTAAGAATGCTGAAAAAGTGTGCAAGCTCCAACGCTCGATTTATGGGCTGGTGCAAGCATCTCGGAGTTGGAACATTCGCTTTGATGAGATGATCAAAGCGTTTGGGTTTACACAGACTTATGGAGAAGCCTGCGTTTACAAGAAAGTGAGTGGGAGCTCTGTAGCATTTCTCATATTATATGTAGATGACATACTTCTGATGGGAAATGATATAGAACTCTTGGACAGCATCAAGGCCTACTTGAATAAAAGTTTTTCAATGAAGGACCTTGGAGAAGCTGCTTATATATTAGGCATCAAAATCTATAGAGATAGATCGAGACGCCTCATAGGTCTTTCACAAAGCACATACCTTGATAAGATATTGAAGAAGTTCAATATGGATCAATCCAAGAAGGGGTTCTTGCCTGTGTTACAAGGTATGAAATTGAGCTCAGCTCAATGTCCGACCATGGCAGAAGATATAGAAGAGATGAGCGTCATCCCCTATGCCTCAGCCATAGGTTCTATTATGTATGCCATGCTGTGTACCAGACCTGATGTTAACCTTGCCGTCAGTTTGGTAGGAAGGTACCAAAGTAATCCCGGCAAGGAACACTGGACAGCGGTCAAGAATATCCTGAAGTACCTGAAAAGGACTAAGAAAATGTTTCTCGTTTATGGAGGTGACGAAGAGCTCGTCGTAAAGGGTTACGTCGACGCTAGCTTCGACACAGATCTGGATGACTCTAAGTCACAAACCGAATACGTGTATATTTTGAATGGTGGGCAGTAAGCTGGTGCAGTTGCAAGCAAAGCGTCGTGGCGGGATCTACATGTGAAGCGGAGTACATGGCAGCCTCGGAGGCAGCACATGAAGCAATATGGGTGAAGGAGTTCATCACCGACCTAGGAGTCATACCCAATGCGTCGGGGCCGATCAAGCTCTTCTGTGACAACACTGGAGCTATTGCACTTGCCAAGGAGCCCAGGTTTCACAAGAAGACAAGGCACATCAAGCGTCGCTTCAACTCCATTCGTGAAAATGTTCAAGATGGAGACATAGAGATTTGTAAAGTACATACGGACCTGAATGTAGCAGATCCGTTGACTAAACCTCTCCCTAGAGCAAAACATGATCAACACCAGAATTCCATGGGTGTTCGATTCATCACAATGTAACTAGATTATTGACTCTAGTGCAAGTGGGAGACTGTTGGAAATATGCCCTAGAGGCAATAATAAAAGCATTATTATTGTATTTCCTTGTTCATGATAATTGTCTTTATTCATGCTATAATTGTGTTATCCGGAAATCGTAATGCATGTGTGAATAACGGACACCAACATGTCCCTAGTGAGCCTCTAGTTGACTAGCTCGTTGATCAACAGATAGTCATGGTTTCCTAACTATGGACACTGGATGTCATTGATAACGAGATCACATCATTAGGAGAATGATGTGATGGACAAGACCCAATCCTAAACATAGCACAAGATCGTATAGTTCGTTTGCTAGAGTTTTGCAATGTCAAGTATCTTTTCCTTAGACCATGAGATCGTGTAACTCCCGGATACCGTAGGAGTGCTTTGGGTATGCCAAACGTCACAACGTAACTGGGTGACTATAAAGGTAGACTACGGGTATCTCCGAAAGTGTCTGTTGGGTGACATGGATCAAGACTGGGATTTGTCACTCCGTATGACGGAGAGGTATCACTGGGCCCACTCGGTAATGCATCATCATAATGAGCTCAGAGTGACCAAGTGTCTGGTCACGGGATCATGCATTACGGTACGAGTAAAGTGACTTGCCAGTAACGAGATTGAACGAGGTATTGGGATACCGACGATCGAATCTCGGGCAAGTAACATATCGATAGACAAAGGGAATAGCGTACGGGGTTGATAGAATCCTCGACATCGTGGTTCATCCGATGAGATCATCGTGGAGCATGTGGGAGCCAACATGGGTATCCAGATCCCGTTGTTGGTTATTGACCGGAGAGTCGTCTCGGTCATGTCTGCTTGTCTCCCGAACCCGTAGGGTCTACACACTTAAGGTTCAGTTATGCTAGGGTTGTAGGGATATGTATATGCAGTAACCCGAATATTGTTCGGAGTCCCGGATTAGATCCCGGACGTCACGAGGAGTTCCGGAATGGTCCGGAGGTAAAGATTTATATATGGGAAGTCCTGTTTCGGGCATCGGGACAAGTTTCGGGGTTATCGGTATTGTACCGGGACCACCGGAAGGGTCCCGGGGGTCCATCGGGTGGGTCCACCTGTCCCGGGGGGGCACATGGGCTGTAGGGGGTGTGCCTTGGCCTACATGGGCCAAGGGCACCAGCCCCACATAGGCCCATGCGCCTAGGGTTTGAGGGGGAAAGAGTCCTAGGAGGGGAAGGCACCTCCTAGGTGCCTTGGGGGGGAGGGAAACCCCCCTTGGCCGCCGCACCCCCTAGGAGATTGGATCTCCTAGGGCCGGCCACCCCCCCTTGGCCCTCCTATATATAGTGGGGGGAGAGGAGGGACTTCATACCTGAACGCCTTGGCCTTTGGTTGCCTCCTTCTCCCTCCCCAACACCTCCTCCACCTCCATAGTGCTTAGCGAAGCTCTGCCGGAGTACTGCAGCTCCACCAACACCACACCGTCGTGCTGCTGCTGGTGCCATCTCCCTCAACCTCTCCTCCCTCCCTTGCTGGATCAAGAAGGAGGAGACGTGGCTGTTCCGTACGTGTGTTGAACGCGGAGGTGCCGTCCGTTCGGCGCTGGTCATCGGTGATTTGAATCACGTCGAGTACGACTACATCATCACCGTTCTTTTGAACGCTTCCGCTCGCGATCTACAAAGGTATGTAGATGCATCTAATCACTCGTTGCTAGATGAACTCCTAGATGATCTTGGTGAAACGAGTAGGAAAATTTTTGTTTTCTGCAACGTTCCCCAACACGCAGTTAGGCCAAAGATGTTTCAAGGCTTTAAAGGGTGTAGTGTCAGCAAATGGAGACGAGGAACATAGCTCTGAAGTTGATGATCTCGCTCGCCGTGAACCACCAACCCAGGTGCTTGCTTTAACTTCACGGTGTCATATGTGATTGCATGTTGCATATGGTGTCTAGCTTGTATTCGAAAGGCCAAAGTCGGTAAGATAAGGAAAGATATTTTTTACATGAACCACCATCCCGTGAGCACCAGAAGACAAATAGCTAGTCAGGGCACTGGCCGAGCCAGTGACAAGCCCAGCAAAGATAGGCATCACCTGGAAGCCAACTAAAAAGCTGTGATGGTGGCGAAGCAGCCCGCCTCCCACCAGGCTCTCAGGTCCTAGATGATCATGCTCACCACTCCAGCCGGATGTCTAGCTTGTATTGCTTCCAATTTGGTTAAATTGCATCTGCTTAGCTTACACATTATACCTTTGAATATGACATGCCTTTCTGTTTTTGGTACATACTAGTACATCTGTGTATTAACCATGTTCTTACATCAAAGTAATGTTCTTGTCTATCCCTCAATCACTTATGACGAGGCAGGCAGGCAAGGGGACTACTCCTCATTTAAAGAATGCGGCGTCAGCCTCTCGACATGATTCTCAAGAAACAGAAATGCTAGATGAAGATAGTGAACGTAGCTCTGTAGTTGATTACAGCATTTCCCCTACACTAGCATCGCAGGTGCTTACTCTAACTTGGCAGCGTGATATGTGGTTGCATGTTGCATATGGTGTCTAGATTGTAATTCTTCCAATCTGGTTAAACTGCATGTGCTAGTCTGCTTAGCTTATACATTATACATGTTAATGTGACATGCCTTCCTGTATTTAGTACATAGTACATCTGTCTATTAAGCATGTCCTTACATAAAACTATTGTTTTTTTGTATCCCGCATCAATCAACATGACGAGACACCTTTAGTATATGTAGTGCGATATTAGTTGCATCTTTCATATGATTTATAGCATGCGCTGCTTCTAATTTATTGAAATTCCATTTATGATGGGACGCTTTTAACTTGGCAGAGTCATATTGGTTGCATCTTTCATGTGGTGTCTAGCTTGCATTGCTTCTTATTTGCTGGAATGGTTTCTGCTTAGTTTACACAAACAGTTGTGAACATGCCATGCCGTCCTGTTTTTCGTACATATTCCATCCTGGTATCATGTATTTGCCTTACATCAAAGTAGTGATTGTCAGTATCATGCATGAATGAGTTCTGAAGAGAGAATTTTATTGCTTTTTCTTGTCGGTTTTACTTGACAATTCAAAATCAATAAAGCGGAAGGAAGTTAGCAAGGCAGCGGATAAAGGTGCTCCTTCCGAACGGAGGGCCTCTACAGTTTCTACTCCTCCACACCCCCAAGATGATTTCCAAGACAACACATGCATAGACACTCAACAAAGCTGTGTTTATGATGAGTACGTCTCCCCTAGTGCAGCATCACCGGTGCTCCCTCTAACTTGGCACTGTTATATGTGGTTGCATGTTATGTGTGATGTCTAGCTTATATTGCTTCTAATCTTGTTGAATTCCATCTACTTACCTTACACATTATACTTGAATAAGACACATGTTCCTGTTTCTAGAACATATAATATCTGTCTATTACACCATGTTCTTACATCAAATTACTACTGTTGTGTAACCTGGAACAATCACTTATCATAAGACACTTTTGACTTCGAAGTGTGATATAGGTTATATCTCACATTCTTTTCTAGCTTGTACTACTAATTTGTTGAAATGGCACTTATGACGAGACAGTTTTAACTTGGTAGAGTGATATTCGTTGCATCTTTCATATGGTATCTAGCTTTCATTGCTTCTAATTTGTTGAAATGCCTTCTCCTTAGTTTACACATCATAAGCTGTGAATATGCAATGCTGTGAATATGCAATTGCACTAATGACGAGAGACCTCTAACATGGTAGTGTGATGTTGTTTGCATCTTGCATATGATTTATTTATTGTACTGCTTCACATTTGTTTAAACGCCATTTATGATGAGACATTGTTAACTTGGCAGAGCGATATTTGTAGCATCTTCCATATGGTGTCTAACTTCCATTGCATTGCTTCTAATTTGGTGAAATGTCTTCTTCTTAGTTTACACATCATAGTTCTGGTTATCTCTTCCGTCCTGTTTTCATACATATTACATCCTCCTATCATGTGGTTGTCTAACATCAAAGTTCAGTTCATCTGCATCACGCATCAATTTGTTCTGAAGAACTAAATTGTTATTCGTTTTTCTTATCGGCTTGACTTAACATGGCACAGAGAAAGAGGAAGAAACATAGAATGGCAGGGAATGAGAAGCGGATGAACCCTGCAGATTCTGCTGGTACTGATGGTGCAATAGAAGGTCAAAGTCCAACGGAAAATTCTACAAACACGGCATCCCATGCTATACGAGTTGCAAAAAAAGCCAAACAGAAACAAATAGCTGCCACCAAACAGGCAGAGACAGCCCTAGTTCTTGCAACACCTACCACAGTACTACCAGCTGCACGACTTACTCGTGCGTCAACTGAGCTAGCAGCACATTCCCAAGCTCCCTTGCCACCTGACACTACTTCCCAAACACTCTTGACACAAGACGAGTTGGCAATATCAGATGAACCTTGTGAGCTTCAACAACAAGAAGGTAGTTGCTGCAGTCAAGTTATAGTTGCATGCTTCTTTATATGTAGTCTCACAGTTTGATGTACACTAACACTTCCTATGTTTGTTGTTGGACTAGCACCTAGGCGCAAGAGGAAACAAACATCAGGGATAATGCTCGATAGGTTAACTAAATCTAGAGGAGGAAGAATGGAGATCCGTTTTGAGGCAGGTTTAAAAAGGCCATGTGATGCTACAGAGACAGCCAAGTAAGTATCAGAGGGAGAAGTTGTTGTTAGGTGTCATGTACGTATCCTCCCAACATGGATTCAGTACATGAATGACAAAGACGAAACCTAGTTCAACACCTTCCTCGACCATTTATCTGTAAATATGGTTATGTATGGAAACTAGTAATATCGTCTTGCTCTGTCCAATACTTTCTAGGTTGCTGATAATGAGACTCCCATAATTTTCAACAGATGAGATTCAAGTTGGATAGCCAAGATGATGCAACCAGACAAGCTTGCACCCATGTTTTCAAGTCTGCTCTGTGACAGTATCGGTATAACTTGAGGAAAACTCACTTTGAAGGCAAGGCTAACAGTGAACTTGCCCAAACATCTCCAGTGGAAAATATATCTGATGAAGACTGGAGAGGCCTCGTTAAACACTGGTCCAATCCGAAGTATCAGGTACATTATATATATGTCATCAGATCACATGTTGAAGTCCTATTTACGCATGTGCCACACAAATCTATCTTCTTGTAGGTGAACTGTTCAAAGAATAAGGCCAACCGTATGAAAGTGAAATTCCAACAGACGATAGGATCTCGTAGCTATATTGCACACTGTGAGGCTCTTGTAATCAGCTGTTGTTTCACTCTTTTTGTTGTACCATATTATCAGATCTATATTGACTTGTTCCAAATGCAGAGGAAAGCCCGGAAGGACCAAAAAGTACCTGAACCAAATGATGTGGAAATCTTCAAGGACTGTCACACCAGCAAGAAGAAGGGCATGACTACACCAGTCAAAGCCGTTGTTGTAAGTCCTTAATCCTCATGCCTTTTAACTACTACTTACTCTGACTTGTGCCTTGAACTGCATGGTTTGCAGCCAATGTCTATTACTCTTTTCAATTTTATACACAATTGTCTTAGCGTATCATTGCACCTTACAAGGTTTAAAAGAGAGGAGTGATGTTCCTTTGATCTTAACCTGTAATCTAGTTCCGTGCTGGACTTGCCCACACAATATTACAATTGCATGTTTGTCTGTTCTTAGTTGTTTTGTGATATGAATGATGTCATACTATGCTTACCGTATTATAAACTTCGTCTCTTTATCCTTAGCCCTCAATACAATGTGAAGAAATAGACAATACATTAGCGATGGTACATGGTCATATGTTTGGAACCTGGTTTTATTATGTACTTTGCAATAAAATACAACTATTATTTTACATGGATTCACTAGAATAAGTTCTGTATATAGAACAAAGCTATTTTGTTTGGTTTTGCTGCCTCCTTAATATCTTCTGTTCTGGTACTACTAATGTAAAACCTCAACTTTTTAGCGAGCTATGGAAAAATGGTGGAACCGCCACCTTCTGAAGGTGGCGAGGCAACTATAACCGCAATGTCAGCTCTTGCTGCAGTGGGTCAGTACCTGTCCACTAACAATGCCAAAAGCATGTTCCTGGGTAATACTGGGTTGGTTGTTAAGGCAATATCGTCCAAACTGCCTCATGATCAAGATATGCAAGCTCAAAGCAATCTTGTATCTACGCTCCAGACACAAGTCCATTCCCTAACAGAGACCCTTTGTGAAACAAGGAGAAACATTGCTCAATGTCGTCAAGATATGCATGGTTTTGAAACTAGACTATCAGACATTTGCTATGTTGTTCAGGAGCCTAGGGGAAATGAAGGCGAGGGTTATGGTGCTCCATCAGACAATACAGCATGAAAACATAACAGTCAGGTCAAATGAACCGAGCTTCTGAACTTCTGGTGGTGCATTTATCTGCTAGACTGTTAAGTTTTATGCCAACCTTCCTTTTGTTATATAGTTGTAATTTGTTTTGGTGCGATACAAAATTTATTCTTAACGTGCAGCCACCGGCTGAAGAAAACAGCAAGCCATTTTTGTATAGTGTAGGGTGTTCCCTATATTTGCACTGGTGGCGATCTTTGATGCTGAATGGATGTAATCTGTGCAATCGCCTTAATAGCCTAGCGTCAGTTTCGGCCTTATTTATTTCCTAGTCTTCTTTTTCCCTGGTTTGCTAGTGGCCGCAACTACCATGGGCCATATACGGGCCATAGGATCCATGGGTCTCCTACGGGCCGTCGATAAATGGGCCTTTAATCGGTGGGCCTCGGGCCGTCGGATAAATGGGTCTACCTGGGTCGTAATCGGGTGTAATTGGTATCGGCCCAGCACGGTAAGAGGCCATAGGAAAACAAAGGCTTAATTCTATCACAGGCATAATGGGTCGTTAATGGGCCAGAATAGAGGACGGGCTAGAAATGGCGCAATGGGTTAACAGGCCAGAAACGGGCCGACTCTTGCCATGGGCCGAATTTGGCCCATTAGGGTAACAGGCCAGTAACGGGCCGACTCTTGCCATGGGCCGAATTTGGCCCATTAGGGGAACAACCCAGTAACGGGCCGACTCTTGCCATGGGCCGAATTTGGCCCATTAGGGGAACATGCCAGTAACAGGCCGGAACTAATCGAGGGCCGAAAAGGAGCCCAAGAACGTATGGGCCGTCAAGAGGCCAAAAACTAACACGGGCTGGAAACGGCCCATGTAAATCATGGGCCATTAACGAGTATAAAGAAAATTACTGTTCATTATGGGCTAGAGTCACCGTGGCCCTGTAAAGGGCCAAAAGATAAGAAGGCCTCATATGGGTCAAAAGACATCGTGGACCATACATGGGCCGAAAGTGAAATGGGCTGGTGTTATATTCGACGGCCCACATGACGTTGTTGGGCCGATTTCCATTAGGGCCTAACGGGCCGTGAGTTAATGGGCCGTAAAATGGGCTATTTGTGAATAGACCGTTAACAGGCTTTTCATGGGCCAGCCCATTAACTTTTTACCAAGTCAAACGGGCCGGCTTTGTAAGCTAAATGGGCCAGTGGTGGGCCGTGGCACGTGTCGACATATCATAGGCGCCTATCTGACCCACTGACGAGCTGACACGTGTTTTGTCCGGCCAATAAGAATTTTACATGTGGAAATTTCCCATTGGTCGGGGCTGTTAATGGGTTATCGTATCCAAAACCCGACCCGATAGCTTAACAGCGTTCCGTTACGATGGATGCCACGTGTCGGTCACCCTTGACAAAAGCACTTCTGTGACGCGTGATTTATCGTCATGGAAGTGGACACTTCCGTGATGATAATTTTGGCAATGTCATGGAACACTTCTACGACAGCACAGGTATGACTATGTTGATTCTGTCATAAATTTGTCATGGATGTACATGCATGACAGAAAACGCGACCTACTGTGACAAACATGTATCATCACGGAAGTGTATTTTTTTGTAGTGTATAAGCCGAAGGTGTGCATCACAACATCAAAATCTTCGGTTAGCACATCATTCATTTTCTTCAACCATGTCATTGATGCCTTTGCCATGGAATTCATCCATAGGTATGATCAATTACCCCCCATGGATTTATTTTGTTCCATGGATGCAACATAATTTTCTATATCATGACAGGGTATTACCAAATCACTATACATTTGGTTAGTTACGTTTTTGTTGCTAATACAAAAGGGCTGAAACGGCTATACATACTTTGGTGGGTGAATTCTACATGGACCTCATGGGAATGGCCGATACTTATATATTGCCCTAAGAATATCTAAGAATGGCCGGTGTGGTATTCTAACATCGTCCTTAGTTTGAGTAGAGATTGAGATAAGTCCTTGCAAAGGAATTTGTCAAATTGATGCCATTGAAGATATTATGCATAGACCAATTCATCAAAATTGCAAAGTGAACTTATGTTTTCATTGGGTGTGCTTTGGCTTATTAGTTTTCAGAATTTACGTAAGGCCAAATCATGGTTGATTTTTTTATTGAGCATCATATTGACATCATGCATAATATTGTTTTTAGCTTGGTCTCTCTAGTACCATGGAGACTATATATTGATGGTTAAATTTGTAACAATGGCCAAGGTGTTGGTGTTGTTTATTTATCTCCATATGAAGCTATTTTGTGAAGCCTCATGTCGCTTAAAATATTTTTGCACAATGATCAAAGCTGAATATGCATTGTTATTCGGGTTGGAGCTTTGTCTTGCTATAGGTGTTATACATATTGAGGCTTCCGGTGATTCGTTATTAGTAGTGCAACAAATATCCAAGGGTTATCAATGTTTTGATGAATCACTTATAGTTTATCTTTTGGTATGTCTAGATGCAAGATTTACCTTGGGTTGCTTTAAAATTGTTCATATATCTAGACATGACAATTCGAAAGAGTTGGCACAGCAAGCATCTGGCTCCTATGTTAACCATGGTGTATTACATTTCTATCAATAGCCGATGCTAGGTCTTGTCAATATAGGTAAGGCCGAACCGAAGCCCACCGCTTCGGCCACTAATGAAACTTTTATGCAGGCGAAGTAAGGATTGGAGGAAGTTCATTCTTAATTATCTGCAAAATCCTAGCAAAAGGGAGAACAATATGGTTCGGAGGATGGTTTTGGTCTATGGAACCTTATCATCGGATTGTTATAGAAGCTGAGAAGTTTTCACCCAAGTTTGCCTCAAGAGGTTCAAACAAGCAATGGCCGATATATACTTATCGTCCTAAGAACATGCAAAATGGCTGATGGAGTGTTGACATCGTCCTTAGAAAAATCATCGTGCAAGTTATTTTTCGGCACACAAGTTTGCCGAAAAACAGGGGGCATGTGTTGACACCAGATTTTGACACAGCCGAGAACTTAATAAATATGGCCTCAAATGAAAACGTTCTCAAAGTGAGAAAGTTTCGTATCATCAAAAGGATAAACTTTGATATTTGGGTCATAGCCATCCGATCTCATCTCTAAGGCCGAAATTGTGTTCGAATTACTGAGATTTTGTATCCAGGACACTTTTCGGCTGATTACACCCCCAAGACTGCCCTATATTGAAAACTGATCTACATGAATTGTCTTTGTCTCGTTGAAACTACCAATTTTGATATAAAGATCGTCTCAATCCGAGGCCATATGCAAAAGTTAGAGCCCGCATAGCGCGACCCTCCAGTGAGCAAGAATATGACGCCCGGAACCAGACACATATGTGGGTATGTCTGATGTGCTGCGTGAATAATTAGCTGTCTTGCACGAGCGATTTGACCCTCGAGATGACCTCTGATGAAAAAACGGTCAACATGAAAGTTGTTCGTCTCGTCGAAACGGTCAAGATTGCTTTTGGACTCATTTCCATCCAAGGTCTTTTTCCACCACAAAAAATACCCGCAAGGTACAGCTAGTTTAAACCGAATAGTTTTGGAAAGTTCGGATAAATCAATCCGAATTTGACTAGGGTTTTGGACGTGAATTGATGTAGTTTTCTTGTAAGGAAAGCCTAGATGAATCTTTTGCTTGTACAGGAAGTCCAGCCGCCTCTTATATATGCTGGGGTGACGGCCGATTGAAACAACACCAATCGAACAAACACATCTACTACTTTTTCATGTTCATCTACTTTTTATCTCTCCTTTGTATCTTTCTTCTCGTTCTTTGCTAGTTCTTCATGCTGGAGGGCTGCGGATCCACGAGGCTCTAGGGGTGAGTGAATCGACCTGGAGCAGCCCATAGCCACCGCGAGCCCTGACGGGGTCCCTCCCGGGCAAGCGGGGCTTCGGGTCTACAAAAGCATCTACCGGCTGTCCTGCGTATCGCGCTGCCGGTCACATCTCCTTCGACGCGAGCTGCGGTGCATCACCCCCGGCGTCGAGGGTACATGGTGACGTGTTCGTGTGCAAACAATTGGTTAAAGATTGAGGTCCATCTTAAAAGGCTTTGAAAAATGGTTTAACTCAGTGGCCTGGCAGCCCATGAAAAGCCTCGATTTAGGGCCTGGCAGCCCATGAAAAGCCTTGCATATTTTTTTTGGCTTTGCTGTTTTTAAACATCTTTTGATAAGGGATTTATGAATACTTTCTGATAAACCAGTGTTTATTACAACCCGACATGGCTTTCAACGCTCAGTTGTCAGTACATGATCAGTTATAAACCGGTAATAAGTTACTCCGGTCTGGTTTTGACTTAAGGTCACCAGCATTATTCGAACAAACCGGTGGTTATCATAACCCGGTATGGTTTTTCTATGAACCGCCAAGAGGAAAAGGAGTCATCAATACTCCAAATTGGTGTTTTCACCCTTACTATACCAACGGCTGGACAGCCAAACAAGATACATCAAAGGAGTAAGATAAATGAAAGCCATAATGGGTTGCTCATATAAATCACAAAGGCATGGCAAGTTTTCCGTATCAAGCGAGGCAAACATGCTCGATGGCATGACAGATCAAGTGTTCACGCTATCCTATTACAAGGCGCTTTAAACAGCCCAAATTGAACAATTGTTTTAATTCAGGTGGTAGACTGCAACTGGTAAACCAGCCTCCGGTTTATGACTCCTCCTCTGGACAGTTTGAAGATTGAGGGTCATCTTGCGCGGTTGCATTCTCCTCATCCCTACCCAGTCGCTAGAAATCAATCGTTGACCAATTGATTCTAGTTAAGGCTTGAAAAATGGCTTCTTCATGGATAAGGTTGGAAGGGTCAATGTCAGGAGCATAATTATGCTTACGAATTGGCGGCACAAGATCCTCTACATTATGAATCAGCGCGGGCTGTCTTTTCCCTTCAGCGTCGTAAACCGGTTGAAAATGAGATAGATCTGTGTCATCCGCCAATTTGCTGGCTATAGGCCGCATCTCCTTTGTCAGCCTTGGAAGATCATCGTTGTTGAAGTTGGTGCCATCTTCCTTCACGCTGGGGTAGCCTTGGCTGATATCTGCCGGTTCAAGATCTGGAATCCACGCCTTGGCCCGGATTAGCAAGGTCAGCGCACCTGACCTTGCGGCTGATCTCTTCAGTTCATCCAACCGGGCAGGTAGCATGGCCAGCTTTTCGATGGTTTCTTTGATTAGTGTTGGTGGAGGCTTGTTATAAGCTGCAGTGCAAATGGCTCGTTGGGATCTAGAATACAGTTGTTCTATCAAAGTATAGGCCGCTTTAAGCTTCATCCGCATATCGGAGCCCAGATGAGTAATGCGGGTCCTTGTCATGGTAAAGCATCAGTAAACCGGTTTTTGATAAGATGTTATGGATTGGAAAAACTTCATATGCAGATACTTACCAAAGACAGCAGAGGTCATGGCGTTAATCTGCCGTTTTAACCCGGTCAGTTCTTCAACCACCGGTTTCAGGGCTGCTTCTGCGTCTTCGGCCTTCTTTGTTAAACCGGCCTTTTCCGTCTCCCAGTCTGCATGCTCTTTGTTAAAGGTTTTTTTCAGCCTTTCCATGGATGCTAAGGCATTTGTCAACTCCTCCTTGGCCTTGGAAGCCTCTGCTTGCTGAGATCTGACGTTCTCCTGAAGGTCAGCGGTTTGAGCATCGCTTTTACTCAGCTCGGCCTGCAACGACAAGATATATCAACAATGAGATATGTATATTTGAAGTACCAAGCGCATAACAAGTTATGCACTTTGTACTTGGGGGCTAATGCCTATTTGCTCTATCATCAAAATTTTCTTTGCAAGTCTCAAGTATAATGCAAGCATTATCCTTGACACTTGGGGGCTAATGTACATCTGTTCAAATGGATGCATGGATTAAAGACCCGGTTCACCTTGGAAAGATAAACTGTCCCTTGAGAACTACATAGGCGAAAACTACAGGAATACAATGATCACATCTGGTTTACTTCAAACGATCAGTTGGTATATGGAGGACAAGTTTGCAAGAGTTAAGGTATTATAAAGTCTCGGTTTATGATTGCCATCATAAACTGGCCATTGGAGGCTACTTGGGTTGGTACTTGTACTTTGGATTTAAGAAAGGAAAAGTGATGAAAATACCTCATAGCGCTCCTTCATCAGGTTCACCAAACCGGCTTCATAATCATGGTTTGAGTGCAGACGGTTTAGAAAACCGGAGTGGAGTTCTTGAGCGCTGAGATGGGCATAGCTTGACAAGTCGGTGCTCCATTTGCCTTTTTCCATGGCAGCACGCTATTCCTTGGCACTATGTTTCGCCAATATAACAGGATGGCCAGGAGAGGTGTGGCTCATACCGGTAATGATAACCTCGCCTTCTTTGTCTCCAGCAGCCTTTTCTGGAGTTGATGGAATGTCAGTAGTCCTTACTAGACTTGAAGGTCTGTCAGTAGCCCGGATTGGACTGGCCGGTTCACCATCTGGTACAGCAATTTCAACTTCTGCTGGTTTATCAACATTATGATCTGGAGGGGGCGGTTCGTCAAATGTGGCTTCAGTATTTGGACCCTCCGGTTCTGCAGTCTGCTCCGGTTCAACAACCACATGATCTTCGGGCGGGTTATTCACCCGAGCCTTCTTACTAGGTCTGGCTTTGGCTCTAAACAGAACAAGGTACAAAGGTTAATATAGCATATAGAGTGTGAAACATTAAAAGATTGGATTGAAATACTTACCCAGCCATGGTTATGAGAGGAGGGAGTTGTGTTGCTTTTGACTCGCCAGAAGATGAAGGAGGTGTCACCTGATAATTCGAATCAGACGGATTAAGAGGTTGTCGTAAATAGCCTGCCTTGGGATAAGAAGTGTCAGAAGTGGGTGAGACCTCAGATCAGCGCTTTCGAACCGGGGTGTCTGGTAAACCCATCGAAGTGACCTTTTGGCCGCTGTGTCGGGTTGTGCGGCGAGCCTCGTGCTGCTGCTGCTTCAAAATAAATGTTGGATCCAAGTGAGCAAGGGGATGAGAAAAGCTTACTTTCCGGACCGCTTGATGGATTTTTTGTGTTGGCAGAGATTCTGAACCGGAGGAAAGGATAATTATCTCTGCATCGTCAGCTTTGCTGCCTTCAACGTCCTCCTGATAAGTATCATTGTCAATGAGATGCATGAAAAGTGAACCAAGTGAATCAAGTTCTACCTCAACTTCCGGTTCATCCGGGTCGTCATCCAGTTCCATGCTGATGCGTTCAGGTGCCTTCCGTTTTGTGGTTTTCTTGACGGCTTTTGTTTTAGGATGGGAAGGCTTTGCCGCTTTCTCTTGAGGCTTTTTCTTCCAGAACGGATCATCACCTTGTTTAAAAATAAGCAGAAGGGTATTCAGAGATTGCACAGTCTAAAGATATCAAGTGTAAAGCGGAAGAACAATACTTACAGCAGGCGGTTTGTTTTGCGTGTAAAAAGGGGCTAATCCGGTTTGGCGACAGACAGCTTCCGATTCGTTCAATATTTTCTTGACAGCTTCAGTGACTTCTTCATCTGTTAGCTGAATATTGACATGACGTTGGGAGTCTTCTACTTCACCAGTATACTCGCACATTAAGCGGGAGCGGCGACTTAGCGGCAAGATACTCCAGGATATCCAGCAATGGACAAAGTCTACACCTGTTAAACCATTGGCCAAGAAGGCTCTCAGCTTGGCGAGTTGAGGTGCATACGGGGCCCGTTCCTGGGCACTTAGTCGTTGTGGAAGTGGGTGAGTATTGGCAAGCCGGTGGGCACGGTAACCCGGCAGAGGATTCTGATCTTCAGGGGAGGTGTCTTTACAGTAGAACCAAGTTTGATTCCACTCTTTGGGGTGACTGTGCAGCTTGGCATGAGGAAATTCAACCTATTTTCTTTTCTAAATGGAGACGCCACCAAGTTCAGTATTGGGTCTGTCTACAAATTCAGTGCGTCGGTTTAGATGAAAGCAATCCCGGAACAGCTCAACAGTTGGCTCTTCTTGTAGGTACACTTCACAGTAAACTTGAAAGTTGCATATATTGGATACCGAGTTGAGTCCAATATCTTGAGGGTGGAGTTGAAAGCTGGCAAGTACATCCCGGAAAAGCTTTGATCCGGGCGTTTTGAAACCATGGCATGTGTGATCAACAAACACCACTACCTCACCCTGCTTAGGGGTGGGAGGATTTTCCGGTCCAGGAACTCGCCACCGGATCGCATTCTTCTTTGGTAAGGTACCAATCTTGACCATTCCATTTAGTTGCTCCTCGGTAACCTGGGAGGGAGCCCAGTTGCAGGAATAAAACTGCTTGGCCATTGCAAGTGAAAAGCTGGAACGAAATGTTGGTTTACAATTCATTCATAGTAATGCATAAGGTACAATAGGACAAAGGAATCCAAGTATGTGAAATTTGTAAACCAGAGACTGATACAATTATGAATGACAAAGCGATAAGAAGAAACAGAGGTATACACCTGCTATTAAACCGGAGTATGACAACGGAGATAAAGGGATTGCCGGTTTACAAGGGGACTAATGGTATATAATAGATTACTCTCTACAAGGGTAAACCGTCTATGTGATATAGAAGGTACAGATCTAAGGCAAGAATGACTAAGTAAGGTAAAACAGGTTTCACAAGACTGTATTGAAATTTTGGATCCACCGTAAGCTAGGAAAAGGAAAAATATTGAGACTTAAAAGCTTGGTCCTGAAGCAGTTCATGAAAGGTCCAGATCAAGTTACGCTGTACTTAAAGATTGGATCAAATGGTTGAGATAAGGAGTTTCATAGCTACTATGCGGAACACATCAAGATCAAGGTCTACCGTCTATGGGATGACGAAGAACACGAGGAGAGCAACAGGAATCCGCATGAACCCTAACGGATCTACAGAGAAAAGAGGGGAAACTTACAGCAGTGGTTGAGGTAGCGGTGATGCGCCGCATCTTTCTGATGCAACCAGGTTGATGCAGCGCCCAACGGAGAGGCAGAGGCGGAGTTCGATGACGGCGGCGGCGCTCGGGTGCAGGGCGTCGCGAGGAGGAAGAAGAAGCGAAGAGACAAAGGGGGAAAAGAGAATGACCTTCGGTCTTATTTATAAGGCGAACAGATAAGCAACAAGTGCGTAAATCGAGGAGCTTAAAATGGATAGTTAATAAGGATGTCGCCTCGATGGTTGGATACTCATTAATGAAGGGCATCTTCGGCTTTAATGAATAGGTGACATCATGGCAGTTTACTGCGGATCTAAAGGATGGCATCACGGCGGTTTACCAGATCCATGCGAAGGTGTCAGGGCAAGAATTTTTCTAAGTGTTGAAGATTGACATGAACAAGTTCAAATCAATCTGGGGCCTATTGTTGGGGATATTACTATTGGACGTAAACCGGCCAGGAGTAGCCGGGTTAACTTTATGAAGATTAGAAGCCCATGAAGACATAAGGATGATGGCGCTTTACGAAGGCCCAAAGCCCAAAGGCGGGTTAAGGCCTGTAGATGTAAACCGACTCTTTTATGTAACTTGTATTGTAAGTTAGAAGGAATAGAGACCGAGCCGGATATGTTTATGATCCGGCCTCGGGACTCTGTAAACCGGCGGGCGTCAACCTATGTATATAAAGGGACGACCTGGCAGCGGTTTAGGGAAGAGACAGCACACAACAACTCGAGAGCCAGGCAAAGTGGATTCGCTCCCTGGTCATCGAAACCCTAGCAATATCAACACAACTAGACGTAGGCTTTTACCTTCATCGAAGGGGCCGAACTAGTATAAAAACCCTCATGTCCCTTGTCCGGTTTAACCCCTTTAAGCTAACCCGTAGCGATGGCTCCACGACTAAGTCCTTTCACGAGGACATCTACCATGACAAAACCATGACAACGCGGGTATGCCTCTCTTCTCTCTCTATCGGGATATGACTTGGAATGAAGGATTTTTACCCAGCGGTCGATTTGAGTCATTTCTTCCTCTTGTAGCTCCCTAGGACCATCAGTGGCAACGAATGGAGTGCGGTGGCTGAAGATCTATCTTCTCGTTGTCACCATCAATCTCCATGCGTGAAGCTAGTTGCGTTTGAATCCGTGGACAGTGGGAGGAAGTTTCTAGCATGTGTAGAGAAGGTTAGACCCTCTTTCGTTGTTACAAATCATTTGTTAGATGTGATTCATACACTGTCACGGTCCCAACCCATTCATACCACACCTTCAACCAAATGCATCCTAAGACAGTGTCACAATTTGTATCTAGTATCTAAAATTGTTGCCATCTCATCAGCGGTGCCATTAGAAAATTATTTGGCACCGCTTTAGCAGTTTGTGCATTCAACTTTGGTCCACACATCCGAGCAGCCAAGCAGTAAAATACTAAGTCTTTATGGCATGAAGGAACTGGGCATCGGAGCAACTAGGTGCTCCGGAGTCTAGGTCCCTGATTTTTTTCCACTGCATCGGCTCGCCAATGCAGGGCACCGGTGCATGATGTAGCAATAGTTGTCTTTACACCAGTTTTGGCATACATAGTGGTTGTACTTAGTGCTATTAGTTCTTTGTTACTAAATTTGTGCATGTACACACTTGTTAGTATCAATTTGCTGTCATTCAAACATTGTCGCTATGTTGTTGTAGTTATATTTATCTTTCTCATAAAATATTCAATTTGTTATATATTGTACATGAGCAAGAACTTATAGCTTTGTTGTAGTTAATTATAGCTTCTGATATTTCAGAATTTGGTTGTTGTCTCAGTAGCAATTAATTCATTTGCATATCGATCTTTTTGAGAAGATATGTAATAATTAACATGTTTCTTCAGTTTTTCAAAAATAAGCATTGGTGATTTTCTATGTTGCTATAAACCCATTTCCCGTACAATTGTTACTGATCTAGTTTTAAATATTATAGGATGAACGGAAGTGTTCTTACCTGGAGTGGGTTGATCAAGAGTGGCCAGAGTCTTTGAAGATGTGCCTAGCAAAACTCTGGAGCATGTATGAGGAAGATAACAGAGGTAGGCTTAGAGAAAGTGTTGTCAACGCTGAAGAATATTTGAAGATGCGGGATAAAAAGAGGAAGGTGGAGAATGAGCTCAGATTTTTTAAATCAGACTTTGCTAAGATGGTGTTGGCGAAGGAGGAGGCACTTTTCAAGTTAGCCAGTGCAAAACAGGTTCTTACTGAACTGAAAGCGGATGTGGATAAGACGAGCCTGGATGATCTCGATTAGGGAAATGAATATATTATTATAATATTGTTTTTATGAAGTTGAACTAGCTATATATGTTGTACTGTGTTGTTTTCAGGTAGCTATCGTATTGTGATGTTAAAATATATTTATGTGCCTGATATGAAATTGGCAAACAGTTGTTCGATATGAAATGTGAATTTCCGTAATACTGAAATTATTACTTGTAAGCTAATAAACCTGCTAAATGTGTCATGGAACTTTGCAAACGATTCTAGCAGTAAAAGCGCTTGTGACGGATAGCCCAATGCCACATAGTTTTCTTCATCAAATCATGTGTGATGTAGTTGATAAAAGCAAACGGTTAACCAAGGCAGAGCGTGTGTGATAGTTACACCTATCACAGACGAACGAAAACGTTTTTCCTGGATTGACTGTGTGGGATGTACATAAGAACGAAAACATATTCCTTGGATTGACTGTGTGTGATATATATATATGAACGGAAATGTTTTTCTGGGATTCATCGTGTGGGATGTACATACGAACAGAAATGATTGGGTTTTGATGCCTTGCCCGATCGCACATGAGCTCATATTGCCCTAGCCTGTGTCCCGGGAGGGCCTATCCCCGACGGTTTCTGGGTCGTGTGGGAAGGACCCCCTATCGCCCACACTCACTTGGCGACAGTTCCAAATGCCGTCGCGGAAAGGGGTTAAAAACCGTTTGTATAGCACCGACGCGTACCAGTGACAATAACGTATATCATATCATGTCTTGACCATATCACATCACAACATGCCCTGCAAAAACAAGTTAGACGTCCTCTACTTTGTTGTTGCAGGTTTTACGTGGCTGCTACGGGCTTCTAGCAAGAACAGTTCTTACCTACGCATCAAAACCACAATGGTGATTTATCAAGTTTGTTGTTTTAACCTTCAACAAAGACCGATCGCAGTCAAATTTAATTCAACTAAAGTAGGAGAAACAGACACCCGCCAGCCACCTTTATGCAAAACTAGTTGCATGCCTGTCGGTGGAACCGGTCTCATGAACGTGGTCATGTAAGATTGGTCCGGGCCGCTTCATCCAACAATACCGCCGAATCAAAATAAGACATTGGTGGTAGGCAGTATGACGATCATGGCCCACAACTCTTTTTCTTCTACTCGTGCATATCATCTATGCATAGACCTGGCTCGCATGCCACTGTTGGGGAATGTAGCATGCAATTTAAAAAAAATCCTACGCTCACGCAAGATCTATCTAGGAGATACATAGCAACGAAAGGGGGGAGTGTGTCTACCTACCCTCGTAGGCCAAAAGCGGAAGCGTTTGACAACGCGGTTGATGTAGTCGAATTTCTTCTCGCTCCGACCGATCAAGTACTGAACGTTCGACACCTCCGAGTTCTGCACATGTTCAGCTCGATGACGTCCCTCAAACTCTTGATCCAGCAAAATGTCGAGGAAGTAGATGAGTTCTGTCAGCATGACGACGTGGTGACGGTGATGGTGAAGTGATCCACGCAGGGCTTCGACTAAGCACCGCGAGAATATAACCGAGGATGTAATCTGTGGAGAGGGGCGCCGCACACGGCTAACAGATGTTGTTGTATGTTCTAGGCGCCCCCTCCCTATGTATATATAGGTGGAAGAGGGAGGGGAGCAGCAAGGGGGTGCCCCAAGTAGGAGGAATCCTACTTGGTAGCCTCCCTAGTTCGGCCTCCCCCCTTCCATAAGTTTCGGAGGGGAAAGGAAGGAGGAGGGAGGAGGGAAGGAAGGGGGAGGCCGAATCCCTCCCCCTCCTTCTCTCTTCCCCTCTTTCCTTCTCCTCTGGTGCGGCCCATATGGGGGGCGCAGCAGCCCCTTCTAGCTGCTGTGTTTCTCCTCTTGGCCCATTAGGCCCATATCTTTTGTCGGGGATACTCGGAACCCCTTTCGATGACCCGATATGTACCCGATACCCTCCGGAACACTTCCGGTGTCCGAATACTATCGTCCTATATATCAATATTTACCTCTAGACCATTTCGAGACTTCTCGCCATGTCTATGATCTCATCCGGGACTCCGAAAAACATTCGGTCACCAAATCACATAACTCATATAATACAAAATCATTATCGAACGTTAAGCGTGCGGACCCTACGGGTTCGAGAACTATGTAGACATGACCGAGACACCTCTCCGGTCAATAACCAATAGCGGAATCTGAATGCTCATATCGGCTCCTACATATTCTATCAAGATCTTTATCGGTAGAACCGTTATGACAACATACGTTATTCCCTTTGTCATCGGTATGTTATTTGCCCGAGATTCGATCGTCGGTATCTTCACGCCTAGTTCAATCACGTTACTGGCAAGTCTCTTTACTCGTTCCGTAATACATCATCTTGTAACTAACTCATTGGTCACTTTGCTTGCAAGGCTTCTTATGATGTGTATTACCGAAAGGGCCCAGAGATACCTCTCTGATACTCAGAGTGACAAATCCTAATCTCGATCTATGCCAACCCAACAAACACCTTGGGAGATACCTGTAGAGCACCTTTATAATCACCCAGTTACGTTGTGACGTTTGATAGCACACAAGACATTCCCCCGGTATCCGGGAGTTGCATAATCTCATAGTCGAGGAATATGTATTTGACATGAAGAAAGTAATAGCAATAAAACTGAACGATCAATATGCTAAGCTAACAGATGAGGTCCATCACATCATCTATAATCTATAATACCTAAATAGTTCATCCCCACTAACTTAATTCTCTTGACATGCAGCCTATCCACCTCATCAACCTATCAACCTCAGCTATTCTGCCATGTCATCGCCTCTCTACAACCTTCCTCTAAAAAAGTGGCCATTCGGTTTTTGTCCTGTGGTTTGTTTTTCTGCGCGTTCAGTTTTCTATTGCTAGCAAAGTGGCAGCCCATAAGTCTAGCATACATGGCAGCCCATCCGTTTCCAATCGTTCTGTTTTCTGCCACTAGCAAACTGGCAATAAAGCAGCCCATCATAAATCCACCAGAAACAACTGGACGGGAACTGATCTAGGCGATCAAGAAAAAAATGAGTCGTCCTCTCCCCTTCCATGCATCTTCTTTTGCCCTCCCTATAAATTAGCTTGAACTCCACATGATCCCAATAGTGCTTCTCCTTGCGATACATACAGTGGTCATCGCCTCCATTTTCTGTAACAGATGAGCCACTCTGAAAAACCAGATGCATCGTATCCTCCACCTCCCAGGCTCCCACCACATTTTCCCTAATAACAAAGCAGCGCTTCGTCTGCGCATCTCATCTTCGACCGCCGGCCGGCCGCCGCCGGAATCCAGCTCTGCAATACACGACCTGGTCACCACTCAAACATGTGGCTCGATCTCGACGGAATCAGGCCTCGACCTATTTAGGTGGGGTATTCCGGCGCGATCTCGACGAGGCATGGGGCGTGTCTTCGGCCGATGTGTGTTTATCGCCTTCAAGATTTCGTCTTCAAGGACAGGCAACAACTGCGGCGCACAGAGCGTCGAGCGATGGTGTCTCTCTGTGACCAGGGTTGGTTGCGGGTGTTCTTCTTCTTCATCTGCGGCTTCGTCGTCCTTTGCGTATTGTACTATTGCAGGAGTACTACCTTAATACAAGTCCAGTAATACTGCGGTGTATACCTTTCAGAAACCCTTAAAAAAATCCTTCCAAAGAAGTGAAATTTTCGCCGGGTACCATCAGCGCCTATTCTGTTTGTTCCATGCTTCAAGGGCTAGAATTCCTGCTATTTATTTCCCATGGCCATTGTAACGTTTAGTCCTAGAACATCTATAGTTTGCAGACATAGTTTTCCTTCTGCAAATGAATTTTATGTCATTGTTTCTGAAGGAACCCACCTTTTAAGTTAATTAATTAAGTATCTCTGCTCCTTTACTACTATGCTTTGTTGAGAGATGCTTACTGAATTGCTTAACACAAGTTTTAATGCCGTGAATCAAACTAGCAGCTGTGCAATTATTTTTTATATTAATAAGCATTTGATAGCTCAAGTGGTGCTATTCCAACACACTTAGATTTCGGTGGTGCTCTTGCTGATTGTCTTAATGCCACACTTTATTAAAAGGGAAAGCTTGCAATTCCCTTTGCCTTCTTGTCTCCATGTATAGGGTACCTTCCTTAACCTGCTCAAGTAGAAGCTGATTGATATGTTGCTTTCACCTACATCGTTATTTATTGCAGGCACCTTCTTCTATTTTCTCTCAGCTGCAATATTTATTGGATCTGTCAATTGTGAACTTCCATCTCTTTATTCTACATGCACAATGTTACTGATCTCTGTCCAATCTCAGTGTGTGATCTAATAACATGCACAAGATATATCAAAATGGCAATTCCTTTTGTCGCATCTCCATTTGAGAATCCAGTTCTTAGTGTACAAAATTATTAATGTAAATGATACGAGATTACTTATGAATAACACTATACTTGCTATCTTTGTAATTATATTGCTATTATTGTGTTCATTCCAAAAAAATCATCTTAAGATCATATCCATATTATTCAAACAAAGTTATTCCATTTATGCATTACCATGCGCGTAGGACTAAGAATTCCCGCAGCAACGCGCGGGGGAATTATCTAGTTCTCCTAATGATGCGATCCTGTTATCAATGACAATTCATGTCCATGGTTAGAAAACCTTAACCATCTTTGATCAACGAGCTAATCAAGTAGAGGCTCACTAGGGACTCAGTGTTTGTCTATGTATTTACACATGTATTGTTTTTGGTCAATATAATTTCTAGCATGAATAATAAACATTTATTATGAATAAGAAAATATAAAATAATAATTTTATTATTGCCTCTAAGACATATTTCCTTCAATAAAGTGTAGTTTACCACTAAAAAAGACTCCAATAGTTCCTTTATCTCTAAAATAACTGTCATTTACAAGAAGTTGGGGCAAAAGAATCTCTCCAACAGATCTTGTAAACTGGCCTAAACTTTAGATAATCCCGTAAAAGTGGCATTTTCTCCTTGAAAGATTATCTTTTTGGCGGGGTTGCAACTGCCTGAAACTACCGTGCGGTGTTCTTGAAACGCCGCCGCCCCAGCGAAACCTCGCCGGAATGCCGCTATGCCGGGACACCGATGCGCTGCCACGTCGGGACACCGAAAACGCCGCCAGTCGCACCACCACCTGCCGCTCATGTCGCCAACGGCCACGACCCACCCGCGTCACTGCCCGTCGGTGGCCTTAACTCGTATCACCGGCTGGCGGGCCTTAGGACATTTAGCTTGTTTTGTTTAACAAACAATGGAATAGAAAATAGATTCAGAGGATGAAGTTTATGGGAATTGACAAAAATTACTCCCAGCCAACTATTCCTAAACGTTAGGGGAAGCCAAAAAATGATTTTGCAGGAAGATTTTTAGGAGAACTATTGGAATTGCTCTTATTCGGATAAGCCGGAAAATGACTTGGTGTACTGTGACGCTCCACTACTACGCTCTCTGTGCCAAAAAAAAGGATGAACATGCGGTGACGAGGGATTAGAGATCAATAATGCATGTTTTTCTTGGTATGCGATTTATAGTATGATTCATAGGTAATTTGGACTACAGCTCAAGTGATATCATCTTTTGTGCCATATAGCGTGTGAAGCTGTGTCTCCACTCCAAACTTGCTACAGTAGCACTTGTGCCTCCTCCGCACTAAACACACATCGGCAGTTGCTTCACATCCTTCATTCGCATGAAGCCTAGAACTACACTACATTCACAATGCCATTGTATCACCTTTGTGTGCCAAACTGCCGATGCAACTTCGCTTGATTCAAACTCAAACACCACGACAACAGCACCGACGAGCACCGCAACAACCCCAAGGCAGCTCCAGGTGCTCAGATGCTAAAATTGCTAAACCCCATAATGATGGTACCAATTGGAGGTTATCTCTAACCCCACACGCTAAGATTCCTGCTCCTCCACTGCCCACGCCATACTCAACTTAATATAGTGACGCTCCATCGCCACGACACGGCAAGACGCCAAGACCGACGAGGTCGTGGGCATCGGTTCTACCAACGAGTCAACAGTGTGGAACACATGGAAAGAAGAGGATGATGGGGCGATGAATATATGTGTTGGCATATATTCACGCAGCCCTATTCTATCTCCCATAAAGCAGACTCGCGTCCACACGATCCACATATACTAGCATAGTATCTTCCGTAGTGGCGCACCACCCTAATAAGGTTGTAGCTACGATCCATGGAGCGGCAACTTTTGCACCTGACCGCCGCTGTCAACCAATGCAAAAAATAGTAATGGACACGGGCGGTTTCTTTAATTTCTTGCGTGCTAGCTTTACGCAATTCAATACGATGGCGTTACTTGCTCGATTCCACGAGCTTTGCTTAGTTTGCCCAGCATGAGTTGCACGCGAGCCACCTAACCCGCAACTTTTTGGTTCTTATGTACACTCACTCGTTAATGTCGGATTTTAAGTTAATTAGCATGTGACATGGTTACATGCAAAGATAGGTAGTTGACAGTTTTGATTGGGTTTAGTTAGGTCTCAGTCAAATGACATAACTAAAAGAGAAAAGGGGAAAAATTAAAAGAAAAATTGACACGAATCTCTACATAAGATCTCACGAATATAGCATCAACTAAAACTTGGTTAAGTCTCAGTCGATTGCGATTTAGCAATCCCGTTTGACGATTTGCATGCATCGATTGTCGAGCTCATTCAAGCTATCTTCACTTTTTCCAAACTATAGGGGTCGCTAGTTCTCAGCTGTATGATCTTTGATGAAATTTCAAGAAGTTATAAAAGCTGGGTTCTAAAACTACAGTGTCAATACTCTCGGGTTGTATTTAGGAGGTTGCATTGATTGGCACTTCAACGGACAACAACATGACAGGTCCTAGAACATGACTGTCATGTGGCTCTAACCGTGCTTTCCGCAACAGAAAGAGACATGACGATTTTTTTTGGAAGCCTTGTTGAGGAAGCGAAGCGGCACATCACTTCAGGGAGAGATACAAAGCTCACAAACATCTATCTCAATCAAAACAGAGTTAACCCAACTTGCTTTTTTGACAATGTAAAGTTTTTCTCCCCGTACACTTAAAGCGGGTTTCCCACTAATCCGCCCAACTCGCTTCCTTCTTTCCCACCTCCTTTTATTATGTTGCTACAAGTTTGGAACCAAAACGATATTGTATTTCCATTAAGAAATTAATGAAAGGGCCAAGCCTGGTTGAGAAAAAATAGACTTAAGAGGAGTTCGGAATAGCAGAGTTTGTTACACCGAACCAACGGACTGTGTTGGATAAGTAGATGTATGACTCATGTCACCAATCTAAATAATCGCCTTGTGAACACTTTTTATTATATGAAAGGACTCTGGCTTGTAGAATAAATTTCTTGACCTACAAGATTCGGTAGTACATGACATTTTAATCATGTTCTTTTTTGTTTTATATAAAGGAATTTCCACACCATGAATAGGCCCAAAAGGACATGCAACAAAAGTAATATGACTTTTTTTAGGATGGGGGATGTGCGGGAGGGGAGGGTGGGGATTCCCCACAGTTTGTTATATACTCCCTCTGTTCGGTGAAAAGTATACGTTTGGTTTCAAAATTTGTCCATAAAAAAGTGTACTTCTATCTTTCCAATGCATTTTAAAGTAGAAAATAAATACTTCTCTCTAATCACACGGTAATCAAGACCAATAACAATCTACACATGGTCTTCTTAATTTCTAAATACACTTAGCTCATTGGGGTTGAGTAATTAAAGAGAAGAGTGATGGTGGCTTGCATCTTTCAAATGCATTTTTTACTTCACTCCATAATGTGTCCTAAAATGACTAGATGTATACTCTTCATCAGACAGAGGGAGTAGCAATTAGAGAGAGGCTTGTTAGTCTTACATGAGTCATTACAAGCATAGGCGCATGCGGCAATAAGAAATAAGATATAACACTAAGACAAATATAACACTTGGACCTATATTACTCCCGAAGTTGGAGCTTGGCTCTAGGACGCTAAGATGTGGTTTCAGAGGGGCGAACAACTCTATTGATCATTATTCTATTTATTCTGACCTCCGTACTTCGATTTGAGATATTGGACATAGAATGCCACTCTTTAAAAAGGAAAAAAAAGAGTAATCAGCTGTGACACGAAAAAACGAATCCTTTTATAGCTCATCATTTATTGGCAAAGATAGAAAAAGTCAATATGAAGAAGGAGAAAGAAACAATAGTAACGTGGAAGGGAAAGACGTTCAGGTTTAGGGGGTGGTGGAGAAGGGGGAGGAGATGGTCTCCTCCGAGTCGTTTGCCGACCAACTCTTCAAACAGACAAAAGAGAATACCATCCCTCCGTTCGAGTGTGATCCGATTTTTTTCTCAGCTTCTTGTGGACAATAAATTTGAGAAATAAAGTTTTTTACCTGTAAAAGAAAACATCGGCCTATGTGTATTATTTACGTTTATTAGAAAACACATTGGCCTATACGTACCAAAATATAAAGTCTAGTGCGAACCAACCTGTGGTTGGATGGTTAGAGGGACAGTGGTATTTTCAACCCATCAGGTTTAAGTCCTGATTCTCGCATTATTTCTGGATTTATTTCGGGATTTCTGGTGATGCACACTTCATAAATCTCAAGACGATATGCCGCCTCAGTCTCTCGGAGGTGCTTATAGATGTGCATGTGTGCCTCTATAAGGATGAGTATATGCGCGTATGTATGAGCGCTTGCGTCTGTACTGAAAAAAAAAGTCTGGTAGTACTCTGAATTGGATGTGTATCCGACTCGCGAGAGGTGACAGAATCCGTACCCAACTGAACTGCATGCCCAAAATCCCTGCAAAAAGGAAAAAAACTGCATGCCCAAAAAAACAAGAAACGAAAAGAAAACTGCATCCCCGCCGGATTGCGCGCCTATAATAGCAGCGGCTGAAGTGGACGGACTCCCAACCCAAAGTCGTCCCGCAACGACAAACCGACCCACCGACCAAGACGAGAGCCGGTCGACCGACGACTCGGAGGAGACCGTCTCCTCCCCCTCGTCCACCGCCCCCTGAACCTGAACGTCTTTCCCTCTGAAGCCTGAATCCGCGCCAGAACCCCGTAGAATCGGCCGCCCCGCTCCGCTCGGCTCCCCTCCCGCCTCCTCGAGCGCGCGCAATGGGGGCCGCCTGCGACGACGCCGTCCAGCAGCTCGCCCACCTCCTCGACCAAGGTTAGCGCAAGAGCGGCCCTTCACCCCTTCTCTTCTCCCCCGGTCCTTACATTTCCACGTTTCGAGTTTTGGTACACACACCATGCGTTTGCTCGGTGCTGACTGCTGAATGCTGACTGGCTTGTGCCTCTTGTTCTGGGTTTTCTGCAGTCGAGGAGCCGCTGAAGAAGACGTTCCAGGTATGCTGGATCTTCCTCCTCTCTGTTCTCCAGCTTTTGTATGCATGCCTTTGCAGTACTCTGTTTTCTGCTTCACTTGGACTGTAGAGTGTAGACAATCACTTAGTTCAGCTCAGAGGTCTGCAAACCCAATCTCAGTTCAAATGGATCAGGGAAGATGGATTTTTAGATGACGGAAACTTTCATTATCGCCGGCCTCTGCATCATAATATTACTTATTACATTGTTTATATTGAACAAAAAACAATTTCTCATCTTGCCGAAAAGTAGGGGAAGGTCAAAAACAAGGACCACTTGTTTGGCGATAGATGGTTGGTTGATATCAGTCACTATCTAATCTCCAAGTCTGCTGGCCACTTTTGTTTGCAAGTTGGAACAGAGCATTTAGTTGATAACATGCTGGATCAAGGGTGGTTTACTGAATATCGATGAGCTACTGCTATAAGCAATCTGTATGTATATGGTATACATGATATGATATGATAGATTTTCGGTAGGGAGAGTTGCCGCGCTATTGCTTGCCTGTGGATGCAAGGTATTCTTTTGTTCTTTGGTGTAGGCCACACGTTTGGGATTTCTCCGGGGGGTAATTTTGAGTGGTTGGACAATGAAGTGAGGGGTGTGTCTCATCTCTCATGGAATTGTTCTGATCTCACCTCCACTGAGTCAACTAGTGGACGGTGAGGTGTTCGCACTCGAAGCCTCCTGATCTTTTATTGGGGGCATCGAGTCTCCCAATTAGTTGGTAACAGTGTATTCCTCACTAAAATTTCCTTGCCGTCTGGGATCTGGCCAGTACAGATTCCTCTAGCAGAGGCTCCAAGTTCTCCGGCATAATTTCATTTCCGCGCTTTTTAGTCTGCTAGTATGGTGGCACTGGTCTCAGGTTGCTACACATCCTATCCCAGAAAATTGCTTGCATTTTCTATGCTTTGTGGTTACTGAAATGCTCCCTGAGACCAAGGCTTTTGCACGCCCTGAGTGCTGATCAGTAGGAGATGTCAACTTATTCCGGAGCAGAATCTCTTATCTAGTGGAGCTGGAATCAAGATGGACAGTGCTACTTGCAGCATAATTATTGTGCTGAAATTCTCCATTAGGCAGGCAAAGTACTAGCACATGGAACTACTACCAAGTAATATAAGCACCCAAGTTCTTTTATAGGGGAAATGAGCCAATTCCGGTCTCAGAGAATATATCTGGCTTTTCAAAGTAGCCAATGCATGCGAATTCGTTATGTTTATATTTTCATACTTGTGGAAGATCTATAATTGCTCATCGTACCATGAATGCGCACTATGCATAGTCTATTTCTGGGGCTTGTATGGGAAACGAATATTGATTCTTTCACTGATAACGAAACCCGACTTTTAAGGGCTAAGATTCTATATTCCTTCTGCCATAACAAAACCTGACTTTTATAGCATAAGATTCTGCCATGGAAAAAAGGATAAAAGAAAGTCAAGATAAGCATATACCTGCCACTTACATCTGGAATCCCGTCTTCTATGATTGAACTAGCATCTGATCATGTCTGCTTACTCTGTTTGCAAAGTTCCCCTTCTAATTTTAGGAACACTTGATGTGATCCTGCTATTATCGGGATACTATCATATGTAAACACTAATAATGACTACAAGTGCTTACAACAATATGAAAATAACACAATGTTTTGGATTTCAAATTAAGCTCAGTGTTACATACTACCATATCGGGAGGACTGGAGGAACCACTTTTTTTCCAAAGCGGACAATTTTATTAATGCATCCAGCTGATACAAATAAAGTAAACCTGACCTCTGCAACAACATGATGAACATAGTGTTGAGGATGCAAACAGCCATCGCGCACCACAACACTAAGGAAAAGAAAGAGGCCAAAAAGAGCAATACCCACAGCTCCTTCAAAGAAAATACCACCTGCACCTCTTAGCTTCATGGCAAAACTACCAGAACTACAGTTGGTGTAAGAATACCATACTTTAAAGATTTCAAAATATTCTGAGTGTTACATACAGCCATATTGGGGAGAACTATAAACCATATTTGGTGCATTTCAGCTCTTTCAGTTTTCCAAAGATTTTGTTACTATTACAGATCGTAAAGTAGCTTTTGATGCGAGTTGAGTTCTCAATTACACGAATTTCTCTTTCCAGAATGTGCACCAGGGATGTCCATCAGAGACACTAGTGCGCTTCCTTAAAGCTAGAGAGTGGCATGTAACTAATGCTCATAAAATGGTAAGGTCTTGGCTTATATTTTCCCCTACGTGATTAATGCTGAAGTAAATGTTCCATGGATAACTTCACTGATTAAGTATGTTTTGTTTTTGCTAGCTTGTGGATTGTTTGAATTGGAGGATACAAAATGAAATTGACAGTATACTGGAGGTGAGCAACCATTCTTCTGAGACACTCTTGCCTGTCTTAAGCCTGTTAAGTCGATTTTTCTGTTTACTTTTTCTTGTTATTGATCATCTGCATGTGTTGGACAATTGCAGAAACCTATAACCCCAGTAGACTTGTATAGATCGATACGAGAATCACAGCTTGTTGGGTTATCGGGATACTCAAAGGAGGTATATAGCTTTCTTAAGCCAATTATCTTTTATTTCCTTCCATTGTTGGGTCCTATCCTTTCACTTTTCTAGAACTTGTTTCATCATAATGTGTTTCCTAACATGCAACGTTCGACATAGCTAAACCTGATGTAGCTATTTGGTCCCTACTTCCAATGCTGTGCACCACTACTTATTTATATGGCTGTCTTTTGATACTGCTATACCCTTGAATTATCCGTTGCAGATAAGTTTCTGACGGATAGCATAAGATACGTTCACCTTCAAAAACGTAAGATATGTCTATTGCACTAGTAAAGGATATGTATATCGAACAATCAGCGGTAACAAATTTGAGAAAGGGTCCAGATTTGAACTTCTTTGATCAGAAAATGTTTGGGAGATTGGCGTCTTAAACCCCTGATGACACGATTTTGCATTCTGAAACTATAGGTCTCTATGAAAACACTACCTTGGTAATTGTGGGTCTTTATGACATACAAGTAATCGTGTTCAGACCATAATTAATTGTACTATAGATAACCTTCAAATTATTTAATACTCTAATTTTCCTTTGCATTTGCCAGGGCGTCCCAGTGTTTGCCTTTGGTGTTGGACAGAGCACATATGACAAAGCTTCGGTAATTGACCATATACTTCTTTTGCAAATCAGATGTTTTCACTTTCTCCCTGTGAATACAGTTCTGATGAGTGTTTAGTTTGTCAGCTTGCATCCATGTCAATTAAAGATAATTATCAAATTGCAATATTAATGGAATTGGAAATGTATTTCTACTGGATTATAGGCATGAAGATTCAATCTGTCGTTCTTTATGTGCTTTAGAATGATAGTATGTTGCATTTTCAGGTCCATTACTATGTGCAATCTCATATTCAGATCAATGAGTACCGTGATCGTATTATTCTGGTGAGTGTGCAACTAATCTTTACATGGCCAAGATCATCTAGTTCATTTGAGACTGAATAACACCTGCTTTCCTTGCTTATGTTCCATAGCCCATGGCGACGAAGAAGTTTAGACGACCTATAACCACCTGTATAAAGGTTCTTGATATGACTGGTCTGAAGTTGTCAGCACTGAGCCTATTGAAGGTATGACCTGCATGAACATGTCATATTTTTACGCTTTTATGGCTACATACAGAAGTGGAAAATACATGGGTGTTTATGACATCCAAAGGTGACAGGGACAAGAACCGTTTTTTTAGAAAGCTAAATATTTGCATAAGATCTGCATGTTGTGTACGCTAGTCCATATTTATGATGCTATCTGTTGTTGGATTGCAGATTTTGACTGCAATATCTGCTGTCGATGAACTGAATTACCCTGAAAAGGCCGAGACCTATTATATTGTGAATGCTCCATATATATTCTCAGCGTGTTGGAAGGTATTGATGCCTAAGATTTTTCATTGTACCAGTAATTTAGTAATTTTTGTTTTGAAGACCCAATAGTAATTTAATTTTGTTACTAGGTTGTGAAACCTCTACTGCAAGAGAGGACAAGAAAGAAGGTTCATGTTTTGAGTGGTCGTGGGAAAGATGAGCTCCTAAAGGTAAGATTACTTGCTAGTGCTATTTTCATCACTCGTTGCTCATCAAGACATTACTGCACTCTAATTAAGCAAGAGAGATAAGAGAATGAGACCTCCATGGACCATTTATTTGGACTATGCAGATTATGGACCATTCCTCCATCCCCCATTTCTGTCGACGCGAGGGTTCATCAAAAGCTTCGTTGAGCAGCATCGATGACTGCTTCTCGCTCGACCACCCTTTCCACCAAGAGCTCTACCATTACATCGAGCAGCAGGCGCTGAATCAGGAACTCATCAAGCAGGGTTCTTTGCACGTAGACATCCCCGATCAAGACCCCGATGACGCCATGATTGTGGAGGTCATCCAGGCCGAGTTTCACAAGCTCGGTGAACAGAATGGGTCTGCCAATGGCGACCAAAACTAACGGTGTCCGTGATGTCAGCGGTGTGGCACGACAGATGTGTGTTGCTGTGATGAAACTGATGATCCATTTCGGTGTTTGCGATGTTTGCTTGACCAGCCTGCTGTTGTTTGTGGGGTGACCTGTTCCATGGTGCAAGACTGAGGTAGAAGAAGCAACCGATGTATACTAGATAGAAATAACCACCTATTCACCTGTTGTATACTTTGGCAATGTGCTGTCATATGTATGTCCTCTAAGCTAGGAGTAAATCATCCTGTAACATGGATGCAAAAATAATCTTGAGAGTACCATCCTTCAATCAGAAATAAATGGTGCATCTTGACCTTTGCCATCTGTTGCCACTTCCCAGCTTGGTTCCTGTGCTGATTCCTGTCTTGTGATGTACTTTAAGCTTCTGATACTTGCATTTCAGAAGATGTTGCAACTTAACTTACAAAGGACAAACACAGTTACACAATTACATATCAGTAAGTAGCATTCTAAAAAATGACTTGGATCGTCCAGTCCACTGCAATTCCACGGCCATTGATAGCCCTATGATGTAAGCTTCTGTGAGACGAGAGCCTTCTGGCAGCTGCTGCAGCAACGGTTGTCGCCGCTGTCGATGTTCTTGCTGTCCAGGTACCAGCCGGCGAGCATGTCGAAGACGAGACCAGCGCCGACACCGACGGCCAGGTCAATGGTGTAATGCCCTCTGCACGCAAGCAGCCTGACGAACTGCAGCAGGTTGAGCGTGTCGTAGAGCACCGCCAGCCTGCGCCGTCCCACGCGGCGCATGTCGATGGACGCGATCACCGCTCCGGCGACGTGCCCAGAATAGAAGAGGAAAAAGGACACGTTCCCCACGGGGAAGTCCATCCCGGAGCCCAGGAACTCCGCCGGCAGGGGCAGCTGCGTGGAGCACCCGAGCAGGCCACGGCAGGTGAACATCATGAGCGTGGCGATGGCGGCACGCGGCCGCTGCTCGGCGAGGACGGCCCACAGGATGTATGCGGCCTGCATCGCGACGAACACCTGCACATGAGAGGGTCGCATGTCACATTCAGCATGGATTCCGTCATGGCAACACTAGCAACTAGTGGCAATTGGAGCGGGGACCGGGTAGCTATCTAGCCAGATGCAGTATCTTATCAGGAAATCCATGGGTATGTGGAGAATGCATGACGATGATATTCTTGATCTTATCCGAAAAGTTGGATGGTAGTGGTTTTAGGGTGAGCTAGCTCACCCAACACGGGCAAGGCCAACGCTCCAGGATGGACCGGTGCCCCAGCTGCCAAGTCGGCTTGGATAGTTGAACCTGAGAAAAAGATGCCGCTTGCAGCGCTAGACGGGATCCTGCAGAGGAGGCTGGTTCTCCCGTGAAAAAAGTGCAAGGCAGCCAATGGGAAAGCGTTGCAAAACACCATTGCTGAGCTCAACAGTACCTTGCTACCTTTTTGTACAGAGAAAAAACTACCAAACCTGAGAACACTACTACTGCTTCCGTTGGATGAAGGTAGAACTAAACAGTAGCTTCAGTTACCTTTTATCTAGGTGGAGCATGGGGCACCAGTATAGTGATGCCACCATTGAGTTTCTTGGTCCTTTGCTTTATGGCTACCAGCTAGTTTTGCTTCCCTCACCACCCGGAGCGAGGAAACAATTCACAAAGATTCACTTGTTGTCACAATACCAGAGCCTAGACATCATCATTCCTATAATTAAAGCAAGAGATGTTGATGTGCAACTGCCACCGATGCGTATTAAAATTTTTATCAATTGTATAAATAGGAGTGTACTAGTTCAAACTGGGATTAAACTGCTCCGCCGACAGCGGGTGTGAAAGTTCTACGGAAAATTTAGATGCAGGAGGTGGCAATGGTATGTTCGTGTAAAATGTGAGACAAATTGCATCTACAAAATACGAAAAGGAGAGCAAACTCTGCACGAAAAGACAAATGGTTACGTGAAATTCGTGAGCCTGTTCAGTTTCCACTTTCTGGTGTGCGTGGCTACAATGTAGCCTGTTCTGCTCAACGGAAAGCGCTGGTTGCCTTCACGTTTGGTCGATGAGAGGGTAACATCAAGAGGTCAAAAAGCAAAAGGGGAAAAATTGCTGGTGGAGCAGATGGGCAGATCGGCAGGAGCTAGGTTCATTCGCCGATCAGATCTAGGCATGGCAGGGAAGTGCGCTCACCGTGTTGAGCGCAGCGAGGAGCGAGTTGAGCCAGGGGCGGGCGGCGATCCCGGCGTGCATGGCGGCGGTGGCGTGGAAGCCGAGGTCGAGCGGCGGCGCGGCGGCGGGGACCATGGGGATGGTGTACTCCACGCCCATGAAGAGCAGCAGCCCGCACGCGAACAGCGCCGGCAGCGGGTGCCGCCGCAGGATGCCGGCCACCCCGGACGGCGACAGCCAGTCCATCGGCCTCCTCCCGCCCGCCAGCCTCTCGCCGCCAGCGCCGTCCCCCATCGCGGCGCCGTCGGCCGGCAGCGGGTGGACCTTCTTGCCCTTGCCCGCGCGGCGGCGCGCGTCCGGCCCCGCGTGGCCGTTCGCGGCGGAGGCGGTGGCGGCGACCCGGTCGTTCGCGGCGGTCAGGCTGGGCGGCGGCATGCGCGCGAGGACGCGTCGGCTGGCCGCGGGGCGCGTGGGCGGTGGGCCGTTTTCAGCGCGGGTGCGCGTGCGCGCGCGTGAGTGACGCGGTCGGTGGTGGGAATTTTCTCTTTTCTTTCGTCCGATTGGATTGGTGGATTTCCCACCTTGAGATTCGCGGTGCTTTTGTAAGCGTTTTTTTCTCTCCGACGGCTGCGGCGCGTGGCGGAGGTCCCGAGGAAAGAGAGAGAGGCGGGTGTTTAATGCAGAGGCCCGGCGGTTTAATACTAGCCACAATGGGTAGTACTCTCTCCCTTCCTAAATATTTGTCATTTTAGAGCCTGCGAACACGTCCGGAGTTAAAGCATCTCCAGCCGTTGGTTCAGGTGGCTCCAAAAATCGCCGCCTGGTGGCGAACCGGCGCTAAAATCGGCCATAGGGTAATTGGGTTCCCAGCCGACGCCCCCAGGTCGGCCCCGTGCGCCTGTTTTAAACTTTTTTGAATATTAATTCGACTAAAATTCGGCAAATAGGACAAAATATTCGGCGAAACAGTAATACTCCGGCGAACTAAAATAGTTTTTTACATAGATAAAATACTTAGAAAAAAATACACAAGAGGCCGCGACTACGGGCTGAATAACACGCTGAGAGAGGCGAAGTCGCCACCGTCGCTGTCGCCGTCGTTGTCCTCGTCGTCCTTCTCCTCCTTCACGCGGCCGCCCTTGCTGGACCCCTGCCCGGGGTCGCCCCGGCGGACCGGTGGAGGCGCGTCGTCGTCGCTGTTGTTGTCGAGGACAATGACGCCTCCCTCGTCGCGGCCACGGCGCCGAGCGACGAACTGCTCTAGGGCGAGGCGTTGGCGCTCCAGCTCCGTCCGCGCCCACTTCAAGGCCGACGTGCCGTCGAGCTCCGTCTTCACGGCAGCGAGCCATGGCTTCGTCTTCACGGCGGCGAGACCCGACTCCGTCTTCGGCTTGACGACGCAGGGAGGAGCCGAGGAGGAGGCACGCCCGCCCTCATTGATGACGATGCCGGCGTTGCGGGTGCGCCGGTCGAGCGGCGTCATTGCGGGCTCGGGCTCGGCCTTGGCCTTGACGCTGAACAGCGCCGTCGACCCGGAGGAGTGAGAGAAGGAGCGGGAGAAGGAAGAGGAGGAGCCAGCCCTCCTCGGCATCGATTGGCCGCCGCTCCGGCGGGGGACCGGGGCGGCAGGGTACGTCAACGGCGGCTCGTTGCCGCCCTCGAGATGCTGGAGGACGGCGTGGAGCGTGCGGCCGGGGGTGCCACACCACAGGCGGCGGTCGTCGCTGTTCTTGGTCCCTCACACCCCTAACGCGTTGTTGGTGGAGGCCAGCCGCTGCACCTGCCGGCGCTGGAAGTAAGCTACCCACACCTTGTGGTTGCCGGCGGCGTACTGCGGGAGGGCCCGCTGCTCCTCCGTCAGCGACGCCCGCACGCGGTCGACCTCGTCGGCGAAGTAGTCGGCGCGCGTGGTGACGTCGGGCAGCGAGGGGATGGGGACGCCACCGGCGCTGAGCTTCCACCGCCCCGGGGCGCGCATGTCGAGAGGCGTCGGGACGTTGGCCTAGAACACCAAGTGGGCTTCCCACTTGTGGAACGAGTGGCTGCCGAAGGCATTGGCCGCCGCCCCATCGCTAGGGAACCTCTCGCCCATCGTGGCGACTGGGCATGGGGAGAGAGGGGAGAAGCATCGGCGACGGTTACGCACGGGGAGAGAGAGGAAGAGCTCGGCGGCTGTGGGCGGGGTGTGGCCACAAGCGAGGGGAGGCGCTACTTTATAGCGGCCGAGGGTGGGCGCCGTGTGTATGCGTGGCGGGAGGGGGCGTTGTTGCGCCGCCCGTGAGGAATCAATGGAAGGCTGACTGGCGGCGGCCTTGGCATTGATTTCCCGCGGGAAACCGAGACGGGGGTCGCTGACTCGGCGGGTCTATGACGCCCCTGATTCAATCGTACACTAATCATACACGTAAATGTGTACGATCAAGATCAAGGACTTACGGGAAGATATCACAACACAACTCTAGACATAAATTAAAATAATACAAGCTTTATATTACAAGCTAGGGGCCTTGAGGGCTCGAATACATAAGCCTGAATACACAAGAGTCAGCGGAAGCAACAATATTTGAGTACGGACATGAGTTAAACAAGTTTGCCTTAAGAAGGCTAGCACAAAAACAACATCAATCGAAAAGGCAAGGCCTCCTGCCTGGGAGCCTCCTAACTACTCCTGGTCGTCGGCGGTCTTCACGTAGTAGTAGGCACCCTCGGGGTAGTAGTAGTCATCAGTGGTGTCGCCTGGCTCCTGGGATCCGTCATCTGGTCGCAATAATCGAGTATGGGAGAAAAAGAGGTAGCAAAGGAACCGTGAGTACTCATCCAAAGTACTCGCAAGACTTACATCAGATCTAAACTAAGCATGCATTTGTATCAAAGAAAATGGGTTGTATCTGTGGACTAAACTGCAGAATGCCAAAAGAGAAGGGGAAAACCTAGCTTATCGAAGACTAGCATCTTCAGGCATCTTCAAGCATCTTGCAGCATATAGAAGAGTACAGATCAACATAATGTAAAGTAGTAGTGTTATCAACCTCGGCTAGAGATCCTTTCTCGACTCCTTGCGAGAAAGCAATCCCAGAGCCATACTATCCATTTCTCATATCCATTTCTCATCTCAAGTATCCAGTTCTAGTTGTATCGATCGGGATACAACTCCAAGTGTCCGTTACCGTAGGACAGGCTATCGATAGATGTTTTCTTCCCTGCAGGGGTGCACCAACTTACCCACCACGCTTGATTAACTCCGACCGAACACACTTTCCTGGGTCATGCCCGGCCTCGGCCAAACAATACGCCGCAACCCGACCTAGGCTTAATAGAGAGGCCAGCATGCCGGACTAAACCTATGCCCCCAGGGGTCTTGGCCATCGCCCCAGGAACTCCTACATGTTGCGTGGGCGGCCGGTGAGCAGACCTAGCTACCACCTTAAAAAGCCAGGAGCTTACCAGTCCAACCTGGCGCGCGCCGCTCAGTCGTTGACGTCTAATAAGCTTCGGCTGATGCATACGATGCAGAACGCCCATACAATTCCCACGTGATGGTTAGTGCTATCAGGCCAGAGGCCCCTCGGATCAAATATCCAAACCGTTATTGCATTGGCAGTGCGGTCATGAGCAGAGACTCACGAAAGATGTGACCCCGTCGCCCTGTCTCGAGTACTTGCGGCAAGGGCTAAGAATGCCCGGCCACGCCTCGTAAGTATCTCGCGGGCACCTTCCAGGTCAACCCGACTCCACATCACTCGCTATTAAGCTCGCACGGGTACCCCTCAGGGCCGACCCGTCTTTAGTAACATGGCTCAGTGTAAAGTCATAGTAACCATAGTAACTGTGTGTCTAACACCAAGGGGGGAAACCCGAGGAATCACCCCCGGTGAATTCCACTCGATGTTATCATCAGGGTGAACGTAAGAGGATCCACCCTCGAGGTTCACACTTGAGGGGTTGCACAACAGAGCCGTCACGGAAGTGGTTAAGGTGGAAATCACCCTCGATGACCTCGACCGTATAGCTACACTACAGAGATCTCATCAGGAGTGATGTAAGTGGTTCCACCCTCGGCACTCGATGGTAACTCTACAGAGTTGTACAACTAAGGGAGGGTGATGTGTGGTGTCGGAGCCTGGACGTCGATCACATTGATCGAGTCATCAAACATAAAGCGAGGCATCTGGGACAAGGTGGGGTCACTGATGGATCTCTAACCAACCTATACTAAGCAGTTTAGGATAAGCAGGTAAGGTATGAAAGCAGGTAACAAAAACAAGCTATGCATCAGAGTAGGATCATACAGAAAGCAGTAGCAGTTCTAATGCAAGCATGAGAGGGAAAGAAATGGGCGATATCGGAATGCTCAAGGAGGGTTTGCTTGCCTAGAAGCTCTGTTGAAAAGGAAGAAGGCTCGTCAGAGACGTAGTCGATCACAGGGGCGGCATCGGTCTCGGGGTCTACCGAAGAGAAGAGGGGGAAGAACAGTAAATACAAAGCAAACAGATGCATCACTAAGCATTACATGATGATAGGCAGAGCTAGGTTTGTCCTAATGTAGTACTACACGTTGCACATGGAGGGGATAAACATCCGAGGATGAATCCCCGGCGTTAGACGAATTCCGGATAGGTGGAAGAGGGGGAACGGTTCCATGTTCAGCATGCTAGGGGCATGTGACAGATGAAAGGACCGCGTATTTGGATTCGTTGGATTTTTCTGAGCAACTTTCATGTAGAAAACATTTTCATCCGAGTTACGGATTAATTTCTATGATTTTCTAAAGATTTAAAATTTTCCGGAATTAATTAAATTAACAGAAATGGAATATGATGTCAGCATGAAATGTTGATGACATCAGCAGTCAAAAGAGCGGCTGACCAGGTCAAACCTGACCAGTGGGGCCACTCGGACCCACATGTCAGCCTCTGTTAGCTTAACAGTGGATTAAACTAATTTAACAGGCTAATTAGAGGGCTGGGCCCCTGGTGTCAGCGACTAACTAACAATTAAAACTAATTAACAGATTTATTTATGTATAAAACGTTTTAAACAAGTGGGGGCCACATGTCAGCCTCACTGGGCAGCCCAGTCAGTAGTTGACTGGGTCAACCCGGTCAACTGGGCCACCCGGGCCCACTGCTCAGCGACCTAGGGGCGGGGCCCACTGTGCCACGTTGGCGTCGGCCAGAGACGCACCGGAGATGGCTCCGGCGAGCCAAAACGCGGCGGCCGAACGCTGGAGCAGCTTGGGTTTTCGCCCTAGTGCACCAAAACGCGTGGTTCTACTTGTGTTTGAAAGCTGAGGCTGCCGCGCATCGAGTGGTGCCTCTGGACCGACCGGAGATGGCCGGAGCAGGGAGCTGCAACATCGCCGGTGGTGGTGACCTACGGTGGCTCGGCGGAATCGAAGACCTAGCGCGCGTGCGAGTGATCTAAAGCATCGGCCGCACCATTGGGGTGCCCCAAGCACAACGGTGTGCTCGGACGGCCATGACCACGAGGAAAGCTACGGCGGCGAGCTCATCTGCGGCGACCGAAGCACGGCAACAGAGGAGCTCGGTTGGGCGGCGTGTGCGAGAAAAAGGAGAAGGAGGGGAAGCAGGGGAGCTCATCGTGCGGCGCAAGACAAGCCGTTGACGGGTTAGTAGCTGCAGGGGTAGCCGAAATCGAGGGATCTCGTCAGCGACAGAGGCGGAAGGGGGCGAGGTCGTGCGACGTCAGCGGTGCTTCCCAGCTCCACCTGAGGGTACCAGACGACGGAGTCGACCCCGGCGGAGCTCACCGATAGAGTCAGCAGGCGCGAGGCTGCCGGTGGCCGCAACAATGACGAAGGGCGGCGGCAATGGCGCTCGGAGGTGGATGGAGAACAAGGGGGAGAGGCAACGCGCATGCGGAGAGGGTGAGGGGATTCTGGGAGTGGGTGGAGGTAGGTGGGGAAGGACTCGAGGAGCCGAAGGGGAGGCGCGGGGCCTTATCCCCTCGTCGGAGCCGGCGAGGTGGTCTGGCGGCGACCGCGCCCGCGGTCGCTCGAACAGG
>NC_041392.1:563688576-563847166 GCF_002162155.2 Triticum dicoccoides | reverse complement strand
GGGCTGGGCTGGTTCGGTGGGTTATGTGGGCCGGCCCAGGTGGGTTCGGTCCAGGAGGGGGTTGCTCTTTCCTCTCCCGTTTCTTTTCTTTTTCTCTTTTTCCAGCAGCTTTTTCTTTTTCTTTTTAGCCAATAATGACTTTGCAAAAATATGCCAATGGCCAAAACAATTCCAATGAATTAAAGTGCATTGCCACAAAAAAAATTGGGGCCTTTAGGAGTTGTCCAAGCATTTTTAGAAAATGAAAAGGACATCTTATATACTACTGGACCAGATAATAAATTCCCTTGGGGCAATTTGGGAATTCCAAAAATGTTGGCTTCAACATGACAAATATCTAGGGATTATTTGCCATAGGATGAACTATTTTATTTGCATGAAAGAAGAAGCAAATATTTGACATGCAATTTGAATTTGAATTTGAAGCAGATTTTGGACAAGTGGCATTTTGGCATGATATTCTGATGACATGACCTTCATTAGGGGGAGATTACTGTAGTGCGATGCCGGGGATGTTACAAATCTCCTCCACTACAAGAAATCTCGTCCCGAGATTTAAGTGCGGAAGTAAAGAGTAACTTCGGGAGAACTGACCCTTATAGGGTTAATTATCTCGTGAACAATTCAGGGAATGTGACAGAAGTATCTCTCGAGTTGAAATTTAAGAAAACGTCGAGAGCAAAATATGAAGGTACAATAAGAAGTTTCAAGCGAATGGACAAACGATCGATACTTGAACAAAGTGTGAGAAGGGTTCAGAGCATCGGGAATAGATCATCTCTCGGAGGGTGGCTCGTGATAACACACAAAGCCAAGAGCATAAGATACTTCGGCATAAAGGATATACAGGAGAGTCACGTTCCGATCCTGTGGAACTCTGGGTTATGGGCCCACCATGTGGGTTAAAATAGAAGGAGCGATGACATCTCGCGCGGTCATGATAGCAAGGCATGTCGGAGGGTATCCTGTCAGTTATGTCGGCAACAACGTCGGTACCAAGGGCGAGGGACGAAGAGAACCATTTTCCTGCTCGTTGAACGAGGCGGGCCATTAGGCAAAGTTCTCTTCCATCGGTGGCTACCGGAATGTCATCAACAATAGTAACAGGGTGTTACTAACAGAGTGATACAACGAGGTGTTTACATAAGCAGGGAATACTACTGCTTATATAATATAGATCACAATAAGGTTTAAACAAACCAATGGAAAGGAAAATGTAACTGTCAGATTAAACAGGACAATGGAAAGGAAAATGTGTTTTAAACACATATTTCAGGGGTATATCCTTCCCAAGGACAAGCAGAGCATGATATCCATGACAGGATAGAAGTATAAAACCGTTTAGGTAAGGGGAAAGAAATTTCTTGACATTACCCATACAACGGTGTTTGGATAATTGATAAAGAAAATCTAGTATCGTGCTTCAAATGTTCTTATTGGAGATCGATTACCACAGACATGCTTCGAGATAGCATTGACATGGTTTCAAGCAAAGGTCGGACTTTGGATACACCAAGGATCCATCAGAAACAACTTAGAAAATAAGTCATACAATTTTAGCAGGAAAAAGATGAGGGTGTGGCCGACAGGCTCAGCCACAATCCATCGACATGCCAAAAAGGATGTATTTCCAAAATTATATGAACAAGTTTGTGTTGGGGAAGGCAAGAATGTTGTCGATGATAACATAAATCATTGAGGGGAAGGATTGTATTTCTCATCATGAATTCGATTGATGTCTTGGAAAAGCTCAGAATGTTGATGATGATCATGACACATTTGTCGAGAGATTTCATGAAGATGTAATCGATCGGCGATGACATCCAGTCAAAGGAATGATGAAGCGAAAGGTTATTGGAACCATCGATACGACACAAACTCGAAATTAAGCTTGTTGTTCAAGGCGAAATGATAAGATGAGGAAGATTGACGTAAGCTTAGCTCATCGTCGGAAGTTGCTCCAAGCATAAGGACCAGGTAGCACAGTTAAAAGTTGACATGATAAAAATATAGTCGATCAGGCTAGGAATGATGTGATGGGGTATAAAGCTTCCCCGTATCAAGTACTAAGTGTAATGTCAGAAGGTAAATCAGAGTAGAGGTTGGACGGGGGGAAATGATTTGCAGAGGATAAGAAATTTTAACTTACCCAGTAAATGGGATCAAGGAGGAAATATGGTCGGGACCATAACTACAAGGGATCCAATTCACGATACCGGAAGAATTATTCAAAGGATTAAATACCCTTGCAAGAAGCTTTCATGATAAGTTTCACACTGTGTCTGTGGGCATGAACACAAAGGTTCAGGGTCGACTCCCACTTCTACAATGCATAACCTTTCATTTTACTTCTCTCTCTTAATGAAGCTGTAGTATTGAAATTTTATCTGACGAAAAGCCAGTAGAGTATAACCTGCATAACTTTCGAGTTCACACAGATTAGGGAAGGCATAGGTTCAACCCATCGGGGCATCTTAGGAACATATATCATAACTTTCAAGAATAAATAACACAAGCTCGGTAGTAGAGAATGCTTGAGAAAGCGGAGGATACAAGTTACCAAAAGCATTATGTATCCAAGGAAAGGCTCACAAGCTTATTGAATATGAAGGACGTTGTCAGATAAAATCCGAAAAAGGGGGTCTGGTGGTCCACAAGGGATCTGATGTGAGCATCAGTACTCAACCAGAGGAAGAAAGAATGCAAGGAGATCAGATTATAGAAACAAGTGACTAACTCAAAGCTCAATTGCAAAGGAATTAAGAATTCCAAGACAGGGGATCAGAAGCAATGCTCTGATTAGGGATGGATAGGTAGAATAGCCTTAGGGGTACAATCGATGGCGATTTGATTGGTCGAGATCCAGCTCATGTTAAAATGGCGTCTGAGCCGGAAGGATGAATTCTAGGATCTGATTGAGGATTGCGAGCATTCGCAACATATTGTATCAACGGACTCAAAATGATAATGACAAAGGCTGACAATAAGATTACTAGACTTATGGTTTTAACCATAATGCAAGCAAGTAAGAAATTCAAGAACAATAGGCTATTGAGGATTTTCACAAGAACAAATGGTATTGCAAATACTTTTGTGAAGTACATGAATCAACTGAGGATGAGCGGATACTTGATAGGTGCACAAAGTTATACGTGGGGGTATTCAGATGACAAGGAACTGCAAGGCAGTAAGCTCAAAGGATTCTCGGAAAAAGGAGAGCAGTTCAGGGCATCTTGTAATAACAAGATCAACAAGGAATGATTTTATGAATGACAAGTGTATGTAGTTATCCATGAGGATATATCGGTGGTAGGGAACTGCAAAGAAGTGGGCACAGGGTCTCGGGACTCATGGAGGAGTATCTTCCGAGTCTTCTGATGAAACAGTCGGTCATCTGTGGTGAAGGGGCTCTCCGGGATGAAGTGGTTACGAGAACCTAATGTCAAGTTAGTAAAAATTTAACCCGAATGGAAGAGAGATCAGAGTCCCAGATTATAGACGAGGAGTAAAAGATTCTAATACCACCCAATGGTGACGTGGGCCCGTAGGACACACAGCCATGTTAGTAAAAGTTTTTTGTAGTGACTAGACTCGACTTCGACCAAGCAGTTGGAAAAGGGGGCTACCTATAGGCAGTCGGCTCTGATACCAACCTGTGACGCCGCCGATTCAATCGTACACTAATCATACACGCAAATGTGTACGATCAAGATCAAGGACTCACGGGAAGATATCACAACACAACTCTAGACACAAATTAAAATAATACAAGCTTTATATTACAAGCCAGGGGCCTCGAGGGCTCGAATACATAAGCTCGAATACACAAGAGTCAACGGAAGCAACAATATCTGAGTACAGACATGAGTTAAACAAGTTTGCCTTAAGAAGTCTAGCACAAAAACAACATCGATCGAAAAGGCAAGGCCTCCTGCCTGGGAGCCTCCTAACTACTCCTGGTTGTCGGCGGTCTTCACGTAGTAGTAGGCACCCTCGGGGTAGTAGTAGTCATCAGTGGCATCGTCTGACTCCTAGGATCCGTCATCTGGTCGCAATAATCGGGTATGGGAGAAAAAGAGGTAGCAAAGGAACCGTGAGTACTCATCCAAAGTACTCACAAGACTTACATCAGATCTAAACTAAGTATGCATCTGTATCAAAGGAAATGGGCTGTATCTGTGGACTAAACTGCAGAATGCGAGAAGAGAAGGGGAAAGCCTAGCCTATCAAAGACTAGCATCTTCAGGCATCTTGCAGCATATAGAAGAGTATAGATCAACATAATGTAAAGTAGTAGTGTTATCAACCTCGGCCAGAGATCCTTTCTCGACTCCCTGCGAGAAAGCAATCCCAGAGCCATACTATCCATTTCTCATATCCATTTCTCATCTCAAGTATCTAGTTCTAGTTGTATCGATCGGGATACAACTCCAAGTGTCTGTTACCGTAGGACGGGCTATGGATAGATGTTTTCTTCCCTGTAGGGGTGCACCAACTTACCCACCATGCTTGATTAACTCCGGCCGGACACACTTTCCTGGGTCATGCCCGACCTCGGCCAAACATTACGCCGCAACCCGACCTAGGCTTAATAGAGAGGCCAGCACGCTGGACAAAACCTATGCCCACAGGGGTCTTGGGCCATCACCCCGGGAACTCCTGCACGTTGCGTGGGCGGCCGGTGAGCAGACCTAGCTACCTCCTTAAAAAGGCAGGAGCTTACCAGTCCAACCCGGCGCGCGCCGCTCAGTAGCTGACGTCTAATAAGCTTCGGCTGATGCATACGATGCAGAACACCCATACAATGCCCACGTGATGGTTAGTGCTATCAGGCCAGAGGCCCCTCGGATCAAATATCCAAACCGTTATAGCGTTGGCAATGCGGTCACGAGCAGAGACTCACGAAAGACATGACCCCGTCGCCCCGTCTCGAGTACTTGCGGCAAGGGCTAAGAATGCCCGACCACGCCTCAAAAGTATCTCGCGGGCACCTTCCAGGTCAACCTGACTCCACATCACTCGCTATTAAGCTCGTGCGGGTACCCCTCAGGGCCGACCCGTCTTTAGTAACATGGCTCAGTGTAAAGTCATAGTAACCATAGTAACTGTGTGTCTAGCACCAAGGGGACAAAACCCGAGGAATCACTGTTGGAAATATGCCCTAGAGGCAATAATAAATTGGTTATTATTATATTTCCTTGTTCATGATAATCGTTTATTATCCATGCTAGAATTGTATTGATAGGAAACTCAGATACATGTGTGGATACATAGACAACACCATGTCCCTAGTAAGCCTCTAGTTGACTAGCTCGTTGATCAATAGATGGTTACGGTTTCCTGACCATGGACATTGGATGTCATTGATAACGGGATCACATCATTAGGAGAATGATGTGATGGACAAGACCCAATCCTAAGCCTAGCACAAAGATCGTGTAGTTTGTATGCTAAAGCTTTTCTAATGACAAGTATCATTTCCTTAGACCATGAGATTGTGCAACTCCCGGATACCGTAGGAGTGCTTTGGGTGTGCCAAACGTCACAACGTAACTGGGTGGCTATAAAGGTACACTACAGGTATCTCCGAAAGTGTCTGTTGGGTTGGCACAAATCGAGACTGGGATTTGTCACTCCATGTAAACGGAGAGGTATCTCTGGGCCCACTCGATAGGACATCATCATAATGTGCACAATGTGACCAAGGAGTTGATCATGGGATGATGTGTTACGGAACGAGTAAAGAGACTTGCCGGTAATGAGATTGAACAAGGTATCGGGATACCAACGATCGAATCTCGGGCAAGTATCATACCGATAGACAAAGGGAATCGAATACGGGATTGATTGAATCCTCGACATCGTGGTTCATCCAATGAGATCATCGTGGAACATGTGGGAGCCAACATGGGTATCCAGATCCTGCTGTTGGTTATTGACCGGAGAGTCATCTCGGTCATGTCTGCATGTCTCCCGAACCCGTAGGGTCTACACACTTAAGGTTCGATGACGCTAGGGTTATAGGGAAAGTATGTACGCGGTTACCGAATGTTGTTCGGAGTCCCGGATGAGATCTCGGACGTCACGAGGAGTTCCGGAATGGTCCGGAGGTAAAGATTGATATATAGGAAGTATGGTTTTGGCCACCGGAAGTGTTCCGGGCATCACTGGTAGTGTACCGGGACCACCGGAGGGGTCCGGGGGTCCACCAGGTGGGGCCACCAGCCCCGGAGGCCTACATGGGCCAATAGTGGGAAGGGACCAGCCCCTAGGTGGGCTGGGGCGCCTCCCACCAAGGCCCAAGGCGTCCTCAAGAGGAGAGGGGGCAAACCCTAGGCGCAGATGGGCCCTAAGGCCCACCCTAGGTGCGCCCCCCTTTCTCCCCTTGGCCGCCTCCCAGATGGGATCTGGGGGCTGCTGCCACCCCTAAGGAGGGAACCCTAGGTGGGGGCGCAGCCCCTCCCCTCCCCCTATATATATTTGAGGTATGGGGCTGCCCAACACAGGTGATTTGCTCTCCCTGTTGGCGCAGCCCTACCCCTCTCCCTCCTCGTCTCTCGTAGTGCTTGGCGAAGCCCTGCTGGAGTCCCGTGCTCCTCCACCACCACCACGCCGTCGTGCTGCTGCTGGATGGAGTCTTCCCCAACCTCTCCTTCTCCCCTTGCTGGATCAAGGCGTAGGAGACGTCATCGGGCTGTACGTGTGTTGAACACGGAGGTGCCGTCCGTTCGGCACTGGGATCATCGGTGATTTGGATCACGACGAGTACAACTCCATCAACCCCGTTCACTTGAACGCTTCCGCTTAGCGATCTACAAGGGTATGTAGATGCACTCTCCTTCCCCTCGTTGCTAGATTACTCCATAGATTGATCTTGGTGATGCGTAGAAAATTTTGAATTTCTGCTACGTTCCCCAACAGTGGCATCATGAGCTAGGTCTATGCGTAGTTTCTATGCACGAGTAGAACACAAAGCAGTTGTGGGCGTCGATTTTGTCAATTTACTTGCCGTTACTAGTCTTATCTTGATTCGGCGGCATCGTGGGATGAAGCGGCCCGGACCGACCTTACACGTACTCTTACGTGAGACTGGTTCCACCGACTGGCATGCACTAGTTGCATAAGGTGGCTAGCGGGTGTCTGTCTCTCCCACTTTAGTCGGATCGGATTCGATGAAAAGGGTCCTTATGAAGGGTAAATAGAAATTGGCATATCACGTTGTGGTTTTTCACGTAGGTAAGAAACGTTCTTGCTAGAAACCTATAGCAGCCACGTAAAAACTTGCAACAACAATTAGAGGACGTCTAACTTGTTTTTGCAGCATATGCCTTGTGATGTGATATGGCCAAAATGATGTGATGAATGATATATGTGATGTATGAGATTGATCATGTTCTTGTAATAGGAATCACGACTTGCATGTCGATGAGTATAACAACCAGCAGGAGCCATTGGAGTTGTCTTAATTTATTTATGACCTGCGTGTCAACATAAACGTCATGTAATTACTTTACTTTATTGCTAAAGCGTTAGCCATAGTCGTAGAAGTAATATATGGCGAGACAACTTCAAGAAGACACGATGATGGAGATCATGGTGTCATGCCGGTGACAACGATGATCATGGAGCCCCAAAGATGGAGATCAAAAGGAGCAAATGATATTGGCCATATCATGTCACTATTTGATTGCATGTGATGTTTATCATGTTTTACATCTTATTTGCTTAGAACGACGGTAGCTTAAATAAGATGATCCCTTGTAATAATTTCAAGAAAGTGTTCCCCCTAACTGTGCACCGTTGTGAAGGTTCGTTGTTTTGAAGCACAACGTGATGATCGGGTGTGATAGATTCTAACATTCGAATACAACGGGTGTTGACGAGCCTAGCATGTACAGACATGGCCTCGAGACACATGCGAAACACTTAGGTTGACTTGACGAGCCTAGCATGTACAGACATGGCCTCGGAACACGGAAGACCGAAAGGTCGAGCATGAGTCGTATAGAAGATACGATCAACATGAAGATGTTCACCGATGTTGACTAGTCCGTCTCACGTGATGATCGGACACGGCCTAGTTGACTCGGATCATGTTTCACTTAGATGACTAGAGGGATGTCTATCTGAGTGGGAGTTCATTAAATAATTTGATTAGATGAACTCAATTATCATGAGCATAGTCTAAATTGTCTTTGCAAATATGTTGTAGATAAATAGCTCACGTTGTAGCTCCCTGTTTCAATATGTTCCTAGAGAAATATTAAGTTGAAAGATATTGTAAGCAATGATGCGGACTAGGTCCGTAGTCCGAGGAGTGTCCTCACTGCTGCACAGAAGACTTACGTCTTTGATGCACCGCTCGATGTGCAAATCCCTACAATGTCGTCTGTGGATGTTGTGAACACCTGACAGACACATCCTGATGACTACTTGATAGTTTAGTGCACCATACTTTACGGCTTAGAATCGGGATTCCAATGACGTTTTGAACGCCATAGAACATATGGGATGTTCCAAGAGCTGAAATTGGGATTTCAGGCTCATGCCCGTGTTGAGAGGTGTGAGACCTCTAACAAGTTCTTTTGCCAACAAGATGGAGGAGAATAGCTCAGCTAGTGAGCATGTGCTCAGAATGTCTGGGTGCTGCAATCACTTAAATCAAGTGGGAGTTAAACTTCCAGATAAGATAGTGATTGATAGAGTTCTCTAGCCACTATCACTAAGCTACTAGATATTCGTGATGAACTATGACATGCAAGGGATGGAGTTGATCCCGGAGCTGTTCACGGTGCTTAAGACCGCAAAAAGGTAGAAATCAAGAAGGAGCATCAAGTGTTGATGGTTTAACAAAGACCACTGGTTTCAAGAAGGGCAAGGGCTAGAAGGGAAACTTCATGGATGGCAAACCAGTTGCCGCTCCAGTGAAGGAACCCAAGGTTGAACCCAAACCCGAGACTGAGTGCTTCTATTGTAAGGGGAACGGTCACTGGTAGCGGAATTGCCCCAAATGCATGGTAGATAAGAAGGCTGGAAACTTCAACAAAGTATATACGTGTTATTAATGTGTACCTCACTAGTACTCCTGGTAGCACCTGGGTATTGGATACCGGTTCAGTTACTATTATTGGTGACTTGAAGCAAAAGCTACGGACTAAGCGGAGACTGGCTAAGGGCGAGGTGACGATGTGTGTTGGAAGTGTTTCCAAAGTTGATGAGATCACCATCGCACGCTCCATATACCTTCGGGATTAGTATTGAACCTAGATAAATGTTATCAAGTGTCTACGTTGAGGATGAATATGATTAGATCATGTTTAGTGCAATACGATCATTCATTTAAGTTGGAGAATAATGGTTATTCTGTTTACATGAATGATACCTTTCATGGTCATGCACCCTATGTGAATGGTTCATTGAATCTCGGTCGTGGTAATACACATGTTCACGCCAAAAGATGTAGAGTTAATAATGATAGTACCACTTTCTCGTGGCACTACCGCTTAGGTCATATTGGCGTAAGATGCATGAAGAAACTCCATGTCGATGGATGTTTGGAGTCACTTGATTTTGAATCACTTGACACATGCGAGCCATGCCTCATGGGCAGGATGACTACGACCCCGGGTACAATGAAACGAGCAAGTGACTTGTTGGAAATCATGCATGCCGATGCGTGTGATCCAATGAGAATTGAAGCGTGCGGTGGATATCGCTATTTTCTTGCCTTCACTGACGATTTGGGTAGATATAGGTATATCTACTTAATGAAGCACAAGTCTGAAACGTTTGAAAAGTTCAAGCGATTTCAGAGTGAAGTTAAGAATCATCATAACAATAAGATCATGTTCCTACGATCTGATCAAAAGGGGATTTTCTGAGTTATGAGTTTGGCAAACACTTAAGACATTGTGGAATTGTTTCACAGTTGAAGCCACCTGGAACACCACAAGGTAATGGTGTGTCCAGACGTCGTAATCGAACCCTATGAGATATGGTGCGATCTATGATGTCTCTTACCAATATACCGTTTTAATTTTGAGGTTATGCGTTAGAGACAGATGCATTCACTTTAGATAGGACACCATCTAAGTCCGTTAAGACAACGTCATATGAACATTGGTTTGGCAAGAAACCAAAGTTGTCGTTTCTTAATGTTTGGGGCTGCGATGCTTAAGGCTTCAGTCGGAGAAGCTCGAACCCAAAGCGGACAAACACATCTTCATAGAGTACCCAAAGGTGATAGTTGGGTATACCTTCTATCTCAGATCCAAGGGCAAATTGTTTGTCACTAAGAATGGGTCCTTTCTCGAGAAGGAGTTTCTCTCGAAAGAATTGAGTGGGAGGAAGATAGAACTTGATGAGGTTGTCAAACCTTTATTTCAACAGAAAGTGATGCAACACAGAAATATGTTTTCTGTGGCGCCCACATCTGTTGAATAGGAAGTTAATGATAGTGATCATGAAGCTTCGGATCAAGTTGCTATCGAACCTCGTAGGTCGACAAGGATATGTACTACTCCTGAGTGGTACGGTAATCCTGTCTTAGATATCATGTTGTTAGACAACAATGAACCTATGAACTATGGAGAAGCGATGGTGGGCCCGTATTCCGCTGGTTAGAAGCCATGAAATCCGAGATAGGATCCATATATCAGAACAAAGTATGGACTTTGGTGGAATTACCCGATGGTCGGCAAGCCATTGAGATAAATGGATCTTTAAGAAGAAGACGGACGTAGGCGGTAATGTTACCGTCTATGAAGCTCGACTTGTGGGAAAGAGTCTTTTCACAAGTTCAAGGAGTTGACTACAATGAGAATTTCTCACCCGTAGCGATGCTTAAGTCCGTCGGAATCATGTTAGCATTAGCTCTATTTTTCGATTATGAAATCTTACAGATGGATGTCAAAACAAGTTTTCTTACCAGTTTTCGTAAGAAAAGTTGTATGTGATACAATAAAAGGTTTTGTCGATCCTAAGGATGCTAAAAGGTATGCTGGCTCCAGCAATCCTTCTATGGACTAGAGCAACCATCTCGGAATCGGAATATATGTTTTGATGGAGTGATTAAAGCTTTTAGGTTTATACAATGTTTGTTAGAAACTTGTATTTACAAGAAAGTGAGTGGGAGCACTACAACATTTCTGATAAGTATATGCGGATGACATATTGTTGATCCGAAATAATGTAGAATTTCTGGAAAGCATAAACGGTTGTTTGAAGAGTGTTTTTCAAAGGAAAACCTGGATAAAGCTGCTTACATATTGGGTATCAAGATCTATAGAGATAGATCAAGACACCTGATGGTGCTTTCAAAGAACACACACCTTGACATGTTTTTGAAGGAGTTCAAAATAGATCAGTCAGAGAAGGGGTTCTTACCTGAGTTGTAAGGTGTGAAGTTGAGTAAGACTCAAAGCTTGACCACGGCAGAAGAAAGAGGAAGGACGAAGGTCGTCCCCTATGCTTTTGTCATAGGCTCTATACGGCATGCCATGCTGAGTACCGCACCTGATGTGTGCCTTGCCACATGTCTGGCAAGAGGGTACAAAGGTGATCTAGGACTGGACCACCAGATAGCGGTCAAGATTGTCCTTAGAGGAATAAGGAAATGTTTCTCGGTTATGGAGGTGATAAAGAGTTCGACATAAAGAGTTACGTCGATGCAAGCTTAACACCTATCCGGATAGCTCTGAGTAGAGATACCGGATACGTATAATGAAGCAATAATTTGGAATAGCTCCAAGTGGAACGTGGTAGCAACATCTACGATATAAAGTTTTGCAAAATACATAGGGATCTGAATATGGCAAGACCCGTTGACTACAACCTCTCTCACAAGCATAACATGATCAAACCCAGAACTCAAGGAGTTGATGTGCACAATGTGACCTGTGAGTGTTTATCACATAGTGATGTGAACTAGATCATTGAGTCTAGTAGACTCTTGGATGTTGGTCACATGGCGATGTGACCTGTGAGTGTTAATCACATGGCGATGTGAACTAGATTATTGACTCTAGTGCAAGTGGGAGACTGTTGGAAATATGCCCTAGAGGCAATAATAAATTGGTTATTATTATATTTCCTTGTTCATGATAATCGTTTATTATCCATGCTAGAATTGTATTGATGGGAAACTCAGATACATGTGTGGATACATAGACAACACCATGTCCCTAGTAAGCCTCTAGTTGACTAGCTCGTTGATCAATAGATGGTTACGGTTTCCTGACCATGGACATTGGATGTCGTTGATAACGGGATCACATCATTAGGAGAATGATGTGATGGACAAGACCCAATCCTAAGCCTAGCACAAAGATCGTGTAGTTCGTATGCTAAAGCTTTTCTAATGTCAAGTATCATTTCCTTAGACCATGAGATTGTGCAACTCTCGGATACCGTAGGAGTGCTTTGGGTGTGCCAAACATCACAACGTAACTGGGTGGCTATAAAGGTACACTACAGGTATCTCCGAAAGTGTCTGTTGGGTTGGCACGAATTGAGACTGGGATTTGTCACTCCGTGTAAACAGAGAGGTATCTCTGGGCCCACTCGGTAGGACATCATCATAATGTGCACAATGTGACCAAGGAGTTGATCATGGGATGATGTGTTACGGAACGAGTAAAGAGACTTGCCGGTAATGAGATTGAACAAGGTATCGGGATACCGATGATCGAATCTCGGGCAAGTATCATACCGATAGACAAAGGGAATTGAATACGGGATTGATTGAATCCTCGACATTGTGGTTCATCCAATGAGATCATCGTGGAACATGTGGGAGCCAACATGGGTATCTAGATCCCGCTGTTGGTTATTGACCGGAGAGTCATCTCGGTCATGTCTGCATGTCTCTCGAACCCGTAGGGTCTACACACTTAAGGTTCGATGACGCTAGGGTTATAGGGAAAGTATGTACGCGGTTACCGAATGTTGTTCGGAGTCCCGGATGAGATCACGGACGTCACGAGGAGTTCCGGAATGGTCCGGAGGTAAAGATTGATATATAGGAAGTATGGTTTTGGCCACCGGAAGTGTTCTGGGCATCACTGGTAGTGTACCGGGACCACCGGAGGGGTCCGGGGGTCCACCAGGTGGGGCCACCAGCCCCGGAGGCCTACATGGGCCAATAGTGGGAAGGGACCAGCCCCTAGGTGGGCTGGGGCGCCTCCCACCAAGGCCCAAGGCGTCCTCAAGAGGAGAGGGGGTAAACCCTAGGCACAGATGGGCCCTAAGGCCCACCCTAGGTGCGCCCCCCTCTCTCTCCCCTTGGCCGCCTCCCAGATGGGATCTGGGGGCTACTGCCACCCCTAGGGAGGGAACCCTAGGTGGGGGCGCAGCCCCTCCCCTCCCCCTATATATATTTGAGGTATGGGGCTGCCCAACACAGGTGATTTGCTCTCCCTGTTGGTGCAGCCCTACCCCTCTCCCTCCTCGTCTCTCGTAGTGCTTGGCGAAGCCCTGCTGGAGTCCCGTGCTCCTCCACCACCACCACGCCGTCGTGCTGCTGCTGGATGGAGTCTTCCCCAACCTCTCCTTCTCCCCTTGCTGGATCAAGGCGTAGGAGACGTCATCGGGCTGTACGTGTGTTGAACATGGAGGTGCCGTCCGTTCGGCACTGGGATCATCGGTGATTTGGATCACGACGAGTACGACTCCATCAACCCCGTTCACTTGAACGCTTCCGCTTAGCGATCTACAAGGGTATGTAGATGCACTCTCCTTCCCCTCGTTGCTAGATTACTCCATAGATTGATCTTGGTGATGCGTAGAAAATTTTGAATTTCTGCTACGTTCCCCAACAATCACCCCCGGTGAATTCCACTCGATGTTATCATCAAGGTGAACATAAGAGGATCCACCCTCGAGGTTCACACTTGAGGGGTTGCACGACAGAGCCGTAACGGAAGTGGTTAAGGAGGAAATCACCCTCGATGACCTCGGCCGTATAGCTACACTACAGAGATCTCATCAGAGTGATGTAAGAGGTTCCACACTCGGCACTCGATGGTAACTCTGTAGAGTCGTACAACTAGGGGAGGGTGATGTGTTGTGTCGGGGCTTGGACGTCGATCACGTTGATCGAGTCATCAAACATAAAGCGAGGCATCTGGGACAAGGTGGGTCATTGATGGATCTCGAACCAACCTATACTAAGCAGTTTAGGATAAGCAGGTAAGGTATGAAAGCAGGTAATAAAAACAAGCTATGCATCAGAGTAGGATCATACATAAAGCAGTAGCAGTTCTAATGCAAGCATGAGAGGGAAAGAAATGGGCGATATCGGGATGCTCAAGGAGGGTTTGCTTGCCTGGAAGCTCTGTTGAAAAGGAAGAAGGCTCGTCAGAGACGTAGTCGATCACAGGGGCGGCATCGGTCTCGGGGTCTACCAGAGAGAAGAGGGGGAAGAAACAGTAAATACAGAGAAAACATATGCATCACTAAGCATTACATGACTATAGGCAGAGCTAGGTTTGTCCTAACGTAGTACTACATGTTGCAGACGGAGGGGATAAACATCCGAGGATGAATCCCTAGTGTTAGACGAATTCCGGACAGGTGGAAGAGGGGGAACGGTTCCATGTTCAGCATGCTAGGGGCATGTGACAGATGAAAGGACCGCGTTGGATTCGTTGGATTTATCTGAGCAACTTTCATGTAGAAAACATTTTCATCCGAGTTACGGATTAATTTCTATGATTTTCTAAAGATTTAAACATTTTCTGGAATTAATTAAATTAACATAAATGGAATATGATGTCAGCATGAAATGTTGATGACATCAGCAGTCAAAAGAGCGGCTGACCAGGTCAAACCTGACCAGTGGGGCCACTCGGACCCACATGTCAGCCTTTGTTAGCTTAATAGTGGATTAAACTAATTTAACAGGCTAATTAGAGGGGTGGGCCCCTGGTGTCAGCGACTAACTAACAATTAAAACTAATTAATAGATTTATTTATGTATAAAACGTTTTAAACAAGTGGGGCCCACATGTCAGCCTCACTGGGCAGCCCAGTCAGTAGTTGACTGGGTCAACCCGGTCAACTGGGCCACCCGGGCCCACTGGCCATCGACCTAGGGGCAGGGCCCACTATGCCACGTCGGCGTCGGTCGGAGACGCGCCGGAGATGGCTCCTGCGAGCCAAAACACGGCGGCCGAACGCTGGAGCAGCTCGGGTTTTCGCCCTGGTGCACCAAAACGCGTGGTTCTACTTTCGTTCGAAAGCTGAGGCTGCCGCGCATCGAGTGGTGCCTCTGGACCAACCGGAGATGGCCGGAGCAGGGAGTTGCAACGTCGTCGGCGGTGGTGACCTACGGTGGCTCGGCGGAATCAATGACCTAGCGCGCGTGCGAGCGATCTAAAGCATCAGCCGCACCATTGGGGTGCCCCGAGCAGAACGGTGTGCTCGGACGGCCATGACCACGAGGAAAGCTACAGCGGTGAGCTCATCTGCAGCGACCGAAGCACGGCAACAGCAGGAGCTCGGTTGGGTGGCGCGTGCGAGCAAAAGGAGGAGGAGGGGAAGCAGGGGAGCTCACCATGCGGTGCAAGACAGGCCGTTGACGGGTTAGTAGCTGCAGGGGTAGCCGAAATCGAGGGATCTCGCCGGCGACAGAGGCGGAAGGGGGCGAGGTTGTGCGACGTCAGCGGTGCTTCCCAGCTCCACCTGAGGGCATCGGACGATGGAGTCGACCCCGGCGGAGCTCACCGATAGAGTCAGCGGGCGCGGGGCCGCCGTTGGCCGCAACAACGACGGAGGGCGGCGGCGATGGCGCTCGGAGGTGGATGGAGAACGAGGGGGAGATGCAACGCGCATGCGGAGAGGGTCTGGGGATTCTGGGAGTGGGTGGAGGTAGGTGGGGAAGGACTCGAGGAGCCGGAGGGGAGGCGCGGGGCCTTATCCCCTCGCCGGAGCTCGGGAGGTGGTCCGGCGGCGACCGCGCCCGCGGTCGCTCGAACAGGAAGTCGACTGAGGGAGCGTGGGGGGGGAGGGGGGTTGGGCTGGTTCGGTGGGTTAGGTGGGCCGACCCAGGTGGGTTCGGTCTAGGGAGGGGGTTGCTCTTTCTTCTCCCATTTCTTTTCTTTTTCTTGTTCTCTTTTTTTCCAGCAGCTTTTGCTTTTTCTTTTTATCCAATAATGACTTTGCAAAAATATGCCAATGGCCAAAACAATTCCAATGAATTAAAGTGCACTGCCACAAAAAGTTTGGGGCCTTTAGGAGTTGTCCAAGCATTTTTAGAAAATGAAAAGGACATCTTATATACTGTTGGACCAGATAATAAATTCCCAGGGGTAATTTGGTAATTCCAAAAATGTTGGCTTCAACATGACAAATATCTAGGGATTGTTTGCCATATGATGAACTATTTTATTTGCATGAAAGAAGAAGCAAACATTTGACATGCAATTTGAATTTGAATTTGAAGCAGATTTTGGACAAGTGGCATTTTGGCATGATATTCTGATGACATGGCCTTCATTAGGGGGAGATTACCGTAGTGTGATGCTGGGGATGTTACAGGCCCCGCAGTTTGTTCGCGCCAAAATCGCTTTCCCCGGCGCCCCACCAGCGCGCCGGGTTGGCCCTGGGTCCGTCGGCGCTAGTTTTGGCCCAAACCGGCAAAAAACAAGCTCTTGAGGGCGCGACTGGGTCAATTTTTGGGCGCCGGCGCTAAAAAATCGTCTGGGGAGAGGGTTGTTGGGGACGCAGCTGGAGATGCTCTTATGAGGGGTGCCGGCCAGCCCGGTGGTTTGAGGCCCGTTTGAGAAAGGTTTGAATTGCCCAGTTGTAGATGCTCTAAGTCCCATGAGAATTTAGCTAAGCTATGAGATACCTTGTTTGCCTCTTGGACATAACAAAAAGGTTTTTACCAATTTAATGAGTACTTACCAAGTTGCTTGGTGATTTCAGGGTTCTCCGGGTTTGGAAAACGCAAAAGAAACAGAAGTAGAGGTTAACATGATTTCATCTCAATAACTGAAGCGAAACGCTTGCGTACGGCACGCCGGCCGAGTGATTCAGCTGGACGCACGATGCATGTAGGATGAAAACGTGATCCAACCGTGCACATGCGTCTGCGCCCTCTCCGCCACACGCCCCCGCCCCACCTCTCAACCTTATCCTCTTCCTTCCTTCACAGCGTTCCACAGCACCTCCTCTGTCATAGCCCCAGCGAGCACTCCTCCCCTCTCACATCACGCGCAACTCCTCCATGGCGTGCTGCTCGCATGCGTCGTCACCCTGACAGTCTCAAGGTTTCTTGCGTGCTGCTATGATAGGGGGCCATAGCCCGCGAGCTCACAGGCTAGGGCGGCCATGGCTTATGAGCTTGGGGCAGGCGACGACTGAGGGAGACTACGAGCTGCTATGGTCGGTGCTGTCGCGTTTTTGCTACGGGGAGCAATCTCATCGGAGCAGCGAGCACCCAGAGACAACACCAGTGTTGCAACCTGCATTTGAGGAAGCTACTACCGGCGCGGCAAAAGCTTCAACCTGCGGGGACATATGCTGGAGCCGGCCATTTTCACAGCAAAAAGCTAAAACCATTGTCTCCAAAAGCTTCAATCGGCGTGACAAAAAGCTTCAATAGTGGTTGACAGACGCCGGGGCTGGCCACTGCCAACAGAAAAAAGCTTCAACCGGTGTCGCAAAAAGCTTCATCCATGACGACAGACGTTGGAGCTGGTGAAGGAAATATGCCCTAGAGGCAATAATAAAGTTATTATTTATTTCCTTATTTCATAATAAATGTTTATTATTTATGCTAGAATTGTATTAACCGGAAACATAATACACGTGTGAATACATAGACAAACAGAGTGTCACTAGTATGCCTCTACTTGACTAGCTCGTTGAATCAAAGATGATTAAGTTTCCTAGCCATAGACATGAGTTGTCATTTGATTAACGGGGTCACATCATTAGAGAATGATGTGATTGACTTGACCCATTCCGTTAGCATAGCACTTGATCGTTTAGTTTGTTGTTATTGCTTTCTTCATGACTTATACATGTTCCTATGACTATGAGATTATGCAACTCCCGTTTACCGGAGGAACACTTTGTGTGCTACCAAACGTCACAACGTAACTGGGTGATTATAAAGGTGCTCTATAGGTGTCTCCGAAGGTACTTGTTGGGTTGGTGTATTTCAAGATTAGGATTTGTCACTCCGATTGTCGGAGAGGTATCTCTGGGCCCTCTCGGTAATGCACATCACTTAAGCCTTGCAAGCATTACAACTAATGAGTTAGTTGCGGGATGATGTGTTACGAAACGAGTAAATAGACTTGCCGGTAACGAGATTGAACTAGGTATTGAGATACCGACGATCGAATCTTGGGCAAGTAACATATCGATGACAAAGGGAACAACGTATGTTGTTATGCGGTTTGACTGATAAAGATCTTCGTAGAATATGTAGGAACCAATATGAGCATCCAGGTTCCGCTATTGGTTATTGACCGGAGACATGTCTCGGTCATGTCTACATAGTTCTCGAACCCGTAGGGTCCACACGCTTAAAGTTTCAGTGACGATTTGTATTATGAGTTTATATGTTTTGATGTACCGAAGGTTGTTCGCAGTCCCGGATGTGATCATAGACATGACGAGGAGTCTCAAAATGGTCGAGACATGAAGATTGATATATTGGAAGCCTATGTTTGGATATCGAAAGTGTTCCGGGTGAAATCGGGATTTTACCGGAGTACCGGGAGGTTGCCGGAACCCCCCAGGAGGTAAACATGCCTTAGTGGGCCTTTACGAAGAAGAGGAGAGGTGGCCAGGGCTGGGCCGCGCGCCCCTCCCCCTAGTCCGAATAGGACAAGCAGAGGGGGGCGGCGCCCCCCTTTCCTTCTCTCCCTCCTCTTTCCCCCTCCCGAATCCTATTCCAACTAGGAAAATGGGGGAGTCCTACTCCCTGTGGGAGTAGGACTCCTCCTGGCGCGCCCTCTCCCTGGCCGGCCACACCCCCCTTGCTCCTTTATATACGGGGGCAAGGGGGCACCCCATAGATACAACAATTGATCAAGTTGATCTTTTAGCCGTGTGCGGTGCCCGCTCCACCATAGTCCACCTTGATAATACTGCAACGCTGCTTAGGCGAAGCCCTGCGTCGGTAGAACATCAAAATCGTCACCACGCCGTTGTGCTGACAAAACTCTCCCTCAACACTCGGCTGGATCGGAGTTCGAGGGATGTCATCGGGCTGAATGTGTGTTGAACTCGGAGGTGCCATGCGTTCGGTACTTGATCGGTCGGATCATGAAGACGTACGACTACATCAACCGCGTTGTGCTAACGCTTCTGCTTTCGGTCTACGGGGGTACGTGGACAACACTCTCCCCTCTCGTTGATGTGCATCACCATAATCTTGCGTGTGCGTAGGAATTTTTTTGAAATTACTACGTTCCCCAGCAGTGGTATCAGAGCCAGGTTTATGCGTAGATGTTATATGCACGAGTAGAACACAAGTGAGTTGTGGATGATACAAGTCATACTGCTTACCAGCATGTCACACTTTGGTTCGGCGGTATTGTCGGATGAAGCGGCCCGGACCGACATTACGCGTACGCTTACGCGAGACTGGTTCTATCGACGTGCTTTGCACACAGGTGGCTGGCGGGTGTTAGTTTCTCCAACTTTAGTTGAACCGAGTGTGGCTATGCCCGGTCCTTGCGAAGGTTAAAACAACACCAACGTGACAAACTATCATTGTGGTTTTGATGCGTAGGTAAGAACGGTTCTTGCTAAGCCCGTAGCAGCCACGTAAAACTTGCAACAATAAAGTAGAGGATGTCTAACTTGTTTTTGTAGGGCATGTTGTGATGTGATATGGTCAAGACATGATGCTAAATTCTATTGTATGAGATGATCATGTTTTGTAACCGAGTTATCGGCAACTGGCAGGAGCCATATGGTTGTCTCTTTATTGTATGCAATGCAATCACCCTGTAATGCTTTACTTTATCACTAAGCGGTAGCGATAGTCATAGAAGCATAAGATTGGCGAGACGACAACGATGCTATGATGGAGATCAAGGTGTCGCGCCGGTGACGATGGTGATCATGACGGTGCTTCGGAGATGGATATCACAAGCACAAGATGATGATGGCCATATCATATCACTTATATTGATTGCATGTGATGTTTATCTTTTATGCATCTTATCTTGCTTTGATTGACGGTAGCATTATAAGATGATCTCTCACTAAATTTCAAGATAATAGTGTTCTCCCTGAGTATGCACCGTTGCCAAACTTCGTCGTGCCCAGACACCACGTGATTATCGGGTGTGATAAGCTCTACGTCCATCTTCAACGGGTGCAAGCCAGTTTTGCACACACAGAATACTCGGGATAAACTTGACGAGCCTAGCTGTCGGGGGTTGGGTGCGACATATGCCAAAGGATGGCTTATCATGGTGGGGGCGAGTAGAACGTCGCCGGTGCCTGGAAACGGGATGAGGCGTAGACATGCATGCCGGCGAATCTTACCCAGCTTCAGGGCTCTCCGGGGAGATAATACCCCTATTGCTGCTCTACGGGGTCTCCGCATGATCACTATGGCAAAGTGTTTACACAATTGCTCCTTGAGTTGTTTTCTGGAGGTAGGAGAGGGCAAGGCTAGCTCTCTTCCTCCTATATGATCTGGTCTAGAGCTAATGGATTCCAACCCTTTGCATGGGTGCCCTGGGGGATTTATATAGGCATACCCCCCAGGGGTACAATGGTAATCCGGCTGGACGCGGGCCCAGCCGTCAGTGCCTCCTGCCTTCGTCTTCTCCGCCGACTACTGGGGCCCGCCGACTCGCTAGGTACGGAGCCAACAGGCCGCGTCCGCCGCGGGCGGGTCTTGCCGGCTGCTGATTACTGTAGCCATGTTTCTGATGACACGAGCTTGGTCATGGAGTCGTGGCAACAGCCCCACCGCCTGGCGGGCGATCACTATTGCCACTCTCCATCACATCTGATTAATGCCGCGTGGGCCCCGGGGGAGGAGCCGGCCGACTCCCGACGGGTCTGACTTGTGGCGCACTTGCCGTCTTTTGGGATACCGCTGGCCGATGGGACCCACCGCCCAAAGGTCGTACAGACAAGCCGTCGTGGGCGCATGATTCGGTCCACCGGTGCTGATGTTAGGGCCAGCATGGCAACAGTGCCACGCCACACGGAGATCTCAGTGGGTACGACGTACTGTGACCATGCTCGCCTTTGGTAAGGGGTGGGAGCAGTCTTCACTGTAGCCACTCCCCTGTCCTGTCCCTCTTGATGAGGACATGGGGTTTTGCTGGAGTCGCGGGCCGACTCCCCAAGGCCGGCTTCTTGGGAAGTCGTTAGTCAGGAGTCGATTTGTCCTGAAGTCGTCCCTGGGACTCGGCCGCGAGTGGCTAGACGGTGGCCTTGCCGCTGACTCCTCAGAAGGCGGCTCTTTGTCCTGAGGTCTTGAGGGGCGCAGCCTGCCCCGATGTCTTGAAAGGTTCTGGGACTCGGGTTAGCCTACCCGTGGCCCATTACTCCGACAGTAGTCCCCGAAGCTGATGAGGCGCCGCGGACGATCGGCCGAGGAGCCTCAGCAGTTTCTCTTCCTGGGTGCCTGAGACATGGATCTTGCTTGACTTCTGCCGGGCTGGCTAGAAGGAGTCGGACTCGCCCAAGTCTGACTGCACAATATTTCGAACATCGCGGCGGGATCCAAGTAGCGTGCTGGCTAAGCCTCCAGGCCGCCGCCCGTTCCAGGCCTGTCACGTGATAACACGCGGCCGGGCCAGTCTGCCAGCCTACGCGCGTGACGGGACATGCCCGTAGGCAGGGCCCGCCACTACCGTGCCTCGACGCCCGAGCGGATCCGTTGTGGCCCAGGCGGACGGTTGGGATTCCCGTGGAGTTACTGCGCGCAGTAACTTTGTCGCAGAAACGTGGGGGTCGTGGGTGCAGTAAATCCCACGACCGCCCCCTCGGCTTCGCAGCCCATGAGGCTATAAGTAGGGGGGAGGGGGCGCGGCAGAGCACGCGCGCCCCTCCTTCCCACTACTCCTTGCTCTTCTCCTTCTTCTTCTTCCTCGCCCCGCCATGCGCCCAAGCTCTGACTAACGCCGCGGCGATCAGCTCACGACGAGTTCTTCTTCTGCCGCCGCGCCTCCCTCGGTGCGTTCCGGCACCTGGGACGGCTCAAAAGTTCACGATGACCACATCGAGTTCCTTCGCAAGACTCGTCGGCTCCCCGGCGAAGATTACATGCGGGTGCGTCTTGCACTGAGGGAGGAGATTTTCCCAACGCTGGAGGAGGGCGAGCGGGTCATCTTCTGCTCGCACTGCCTGCGCGGATTGGGGCTGCCGGCGAGCAGCTTCTTCCGCTCTTTTCTGGAGTTCTATGGCCTCTAGCCGCACCACCTCACGCCCAACACGGTGGTGCTACTGTCCGCCTTTGTGGCCTTGTGCGAAGGCTTCCTCGGTGTCCTCCCCACCCTCGAGCTCTGGGGGGAGTTCTTCTACTCCAAGCTCGGCACCTAGGCTGCAGGCGTGCCGGCTCAATGCGGCGTGTTCATCACCGGGCGGAGATCGGGAGCCGACAACCCCTTCCCCACCATCAAGCTGATAAAGTCAGTGAAGATGTGGCAGCCATCGTACTTCTATGTGAAGAGCGTCTTCGCGGGGGGCGATTGGGTCAACCTGCCGGCCTTCGAAGCCGGCCCGCCGGCTGGGAGACTGCCCAACTGGTCGTTCCGGGCCAAGTCGCTGATGCCTGCCGGAGCCGGCGCCGTCGCACGACTCCGAGTGCTGACGTAGTCGGAGGGCCTGACGGGTCCGGACCTGCTGGCCACCTTCGTGGCGCGCCGAGTTCTCCCGCTCCAAGGCCGCCCCCACATGATATGCCAAATGAGCGGGCGCCGTGACCCGAGTCAGATGTGCACCAAGGACATGCCTCACGAGGAGGTGGCCTGTATGGTGAACTACCTCTCGGATAGCAAGCTGCTGGAGGACTGGTGGTTCGGCAAGGAGCCATACTCCCGCGCCAACCCCCCACCTACAGTGAGTTGCCTTTTCTTTCTTCGAGTTGTCTTCTTTCTTGCCGAGTTTTTTTTGTGCGACCTGACCAGTCGGCTTTGGTCAGAATCCCCTCCTCCATCCACCAGCCGGCACCTCGGGGCCGGCCCACGAGTTCCTTGCCGACCGGGCGGAGAGCGACGTCGACGACCCTGATCTAGGGGCGGCGGCTTTGGAATACGACGCCGAAGGAGGAGGCGGCCTGTGGCTCGGGGCCAGTCTAGAGGATTGGCCTAACGATGATGAGGAGGTCGCCCCCCGCCCCCGGCCAGGAGCCAGCCATCCCGGCGCGGGCTCTTCTGCCGCGTCGGGTGCTCCAAGCGTCGGGAAGAAGCGCAGGGCCGTGCTGACTTTGTTCGGCAGTCGGCCGAAGAAGCCCAAGAGTTCGGCTGCAGCGACCAAGCGGGACGAGGCGGCCGCGAAGGCCGTCCGCTTCCGCAAGGAAGTAAAGAAGCCGCCACTGGTCTCCGTGTGAGTATTCCGTCTCAATGCTTTATTCTTTCTTTATGGCTTTGTCTGAGTCTTTTACTTGCTTCCCTTGCTTCAGGGCTCCCCTCACTCTTGAGAGGGTCGTCGCCGCCTCCGTCATGGGGTCAGCGGAGACGTCCGCCACCACTCAACGGATTGACCCCGCTGCTGACCTCCGGGAGGCGATGGAGCGAAACACGCAGGAGAAGCGTGACGAGGAAGAGGCCGCCCGCCTGGAGAAGGTGGAGGCCGATAAGGCGGAGGCCTCCACCAAGAAGAAACTGGCCGAGGCCGAAGCCGTCGTCGCGACGAAGTGACAGGCTGAGGAGGCCGCGCACCGCCAATCGGCGGTGTTCATCACCCTGCTAAACTCTGCGCCGCCGCCTCCGGAATTCACGGGGCAGACTGGGGAAGCCGGCCGCGAGAACCTCGTCATGGAGAAGGAAGGCGGCGACTCCTCCACGCAGGACGTGATCGTTCCGCCGCCGCCTCCACCGCCGTCTGGGAGCGCGCAAGGTAAATAGCCAGCGGACCCTCCGGTGCCGCCGACTGAAGACGAGGCCGTGGCGAGGCTACTCCTTCAAGTCGGCTCGCCAACGTGCCGCCGTCTTGAGAAAGCGACCTTGGCGCCACACCCCCTGGAGACCGGCACCGCCAACTCGGCGATCCCGGATGCCGAAGCGACAAGCGCCGCGCCCGTTGGGTGGGTGCGGGGAGGCGGCATGGGGCCGCTGAACCAGGCGCTTCTGGACGTCCAGACGAAGCTGCGAGCTGAGGGCGACGCGATCCAGAATTGCACCAAGGCATACCTGGCGTCGCGAGCGGCCGTCCGGGTATGCTTTCTCTTTGGTCCTCTTTTTTTCTTGTTTTTGTTCCTCTCTGTGGGGGCGCGCCAGCGCACCCACTGGGTGTAGTCCCCGAGTTTCGGGTCGGCTGCTGAGCAGGCGGCCCGGAACTCTAATTGGTGAGTTCCGGGTACTTACTTTTGTCTGAAATATTTTGTCGCAGGACTACCACAACCTCCGTGTTACTGCCTTCAACCGCAACGTTGAAGAGCTGGGCAAGCGGACCGCCGACTTGTCGGAGAGCCGGAGTGAGTCCTTTTTCTTCTTTGCAGGGGCGCGCTGGTGCACCCGCGGGCCGTAGTCCCCGAGATTCGGGCCGACTGCTGAGCAGTCGGGCCGGATCTCCCCGACGACCTTCTTTACTGATGACTTAATGCCTTCTTTCTTCCTTCTCTTCAGAAGCCAATGCTGTTCTTCAACAGCAGCTGAGCGAAGCCAACTCCGCGTTGCACGCCAAGGGGGAGGAGTGCAGCAAGCTCGCCACAGAGCGCGATTTGCTGGCCACTCAATTGGCAGAGCAGAGGGAGCTTCTTGCGAAGACGCAGAAGGAGGCGGAAGAGGCGGAAACCGCCCTCCTGGTCGAGTTCGCGAGCGAGCGCTCCTCCTGGACTGACAAGGCAATGCTGGCCTCCGGCTTCCATGAGATTGAAGACATTGTTGTTACTTTCTTTCTTCGAGCTGTCGATTATAAATCGTGCCGACTCCCGGTTTTTGACTTGTTTCTTCGTTTCTTCCGTCTTGGCAGACTTCTTCCCTGGGCACTCGCAGGCCGCCATCCAAGCCATCGAGGCTGACCGTGAAGGTCGGAGGGCGGAAGGTGCAGAGATAGCCGCCGATGCCCCCTGAACCCTTGATGAGCATATCCTGAGCATCGAGGCTCACCTTCGGCCGACTCACTGGATGCTACGCCGGCTTCAACGTGTCGGCGCCCAGGCAATTGCTGCCCTGTGGCCGGACATGCAGGCTCCATGCACCCCCAGTCGGACTGCCGGCTGGCTGGAGGTCACGGCTGGTCGTCTTGAAGCCTGGAAAGGTTCCTCGGCCCGAGCTGGAGCACGCCGGGCCTTGGAGTTCGTCAAGGCGTGGTATCCGGGGCTGGACCTAGACCGGCTGGCCACACTCCGGTCAGAGGCCCAGCCGGAGCTGGCAGCTGCGGAAGACGCCCTCGTCAAGCATGCTGCGGCGATCGCCGAGTACACTGACACCAGCATCTTCGTCCCCGAGCGGTCTGAAGACGGCGAGGAGGTACCGCCGGAGTGGTTTGGGATGATCCCAGACTACGGCAAGGACTCGACGGAGGTGATCGGTTCTAGCGCCGAGGAGGAAGGCAAGGCGGAGGACGGAGGCGAGACGGAAGAACCAGAAGACGGAGCGGATGGCCAGCCTCAGCTCGACCGTGCCTCCAGCAACGAGCCGCATGCGACCGAGCCGATTGCCGCCGGAGGCGATCAAGCCGAGACTGCCCAGCCGGCCACCCCAACGCCTGACGCTACCTCCTCCTCCGACCATCTGAATCTGTCTGCCGCATCTTAGGCTGCCGCCTTATCTTTATTTTATCTGCTTTAGTAGTCTCTGAAGAACTTGTTAATTCACACAATTCCACCCACGGGGTGTATTTTGAACTTCTGCTCGAAGATTCGGCCAAGGGCCTATGCTATGTAAATATTTATCCGAATTCTATTTTTTCTTGCTCATTGCTCTTTTGGCTTTTTTCCTTTGCCGCTTTCCCTTAGTTGCATGTCTTGCCAGTCGGACAGCCACTGTGCGGACTTCCATTGGATCAAATGCTTGGCTACTTTGGGAAGGCAAGTCTTTAGCCGTTTTAGAATTTTTTTAGCAAGTTGAATAGAAGGCGGTGAGCCGACTGCTTAATAGTCAGTTTGCGAAAAGAAAAAAGGAAGGCTGGAAGCCGGCTTAAGCTATGTTTTATGCTTTGAGTCCTTAGCCATTTTTCATGCGAATGCCCATTCTACCTTACTCCTGCCCACCGTACAGTCGCTCTGCAAGCTGCGGCTTCTGACAGGAGATGGCTTAGGCGCCACACACTACTTGTCCGGCTGCAGGAAGCATTTCATAGTGCAAGGCGACAAGTCCCCGGGCCGACCTGTCGAGCCCGGTGCCAAGTGGCATAACAAAGAGTAACATACTCGTAGGCATAACTTTTATCATATAGACAAAAGAGGGCAATCCCCGAGCTCATCTCGGGGGCCCTGAAGTCTTGGTACTTTAATACAAAAGGTAGCGTGGTACATACTGCATCAACTATAAAATCTTCGGAGGAGATTTGCATTCCATGGCCGCTCTGTCTCTTTGCCGGAGTCGTCCCTCTTGCGTGCTCGGGGCTTCTGAGCGTCAATCAGGTAGTAGGAGTCGTTGCCCAGCACTTTGCTGATGATGAAAGGGCCTTCCCAAGGTGCCGACAGCTTGTGCTGGCCGGCTGTTCACTGGATCAGCCGGAGCACAAGGTCGCCTTCTTGGAAAGATCTTGGCTTGACCTTCCTGTTATGGTATAGGCGCAGGCTCTGCTGGTAGATGCTGGACCGGCTGAGTGCCAACAGCCGGCCCTCTTCTAGCAGACCGACGCCGTCTTGACGTGCTTCTTCTGCTTCCTCCTCGGTGTACATGGTGACTCGCGGGGAGTCGAACTCTATGTCCGTTGGGATGACGGCTTCGGCACTGTAGACGAGGAAGAAAGGCGTGAAGCCGGTTGACTTGTTTGGAGTTGTGCACAGACTCCAGAGGACGGCTGGCAACTCATCAAGCCAGCAGCCAGTCGAGCGCTCCAGAGGCTCGACCAGCCGGGGCTTGATGTCGGATAGGATGAGGCCGTTTGGTCGCTCCACCTGGCCGTTTGACTGTGGATGGGTGAACGGACGCTAGGTCCAGTCGGATGCCCCGTGTTGCGCAAAAACGGGCCAAGGCGCCTTTGGCAAAATTTGTGCCGTTGTCGGTGATGATGTTGTGTGGTATGCCGTACCGAATTGTGATATCGGAGATGAAAGTCACGGCAGTCGGACCGTTCAGTTTCTTGATTGGCTTCGCTTCTATCCACTTGGTGAACTTGTCCACTGCGACAAGTAAGTGAGTTAAGCCACCTCGTGCCGTCTTGAATGGTCCCACCATGTCTAGACCCCAAACTGCGAAAGGCCAGGCAATGGGGATGTTCTTGACTGCAGAAGACGGCTGGTGCGGCTTGGAGCTGAACTTCTGGCACCCTTTGCATTTTTGGACCAATTCCTTGGCCTCTTCTAAGGCAGTCGACCAGAAGAAACCGTGTCGAAAGGCTTTTGCGACGAGTGCTCTTGAAGCCGCATGGTGGCTGCACTCGCCTTGATGGATGTCTTTGAGAATTGCTTGGCCTTGCTCTGGCTCTACGCAGCGCTGGTAGACACCAGTGACGCTGCTCCTGACCAGCTCTCTGTTGACTATGGTGTAGGTTGCCGATCGGCGTTGTACTTGCCGGGCTAAGGTCTCATCAGTCGGCAACTCTTTGTTTACCAGGAATTTGAGGATGGGCTGGGCTCATGAGGGTGCTGCTATTTCTTCGACTGCCAGAACTGCAACTTGGAAGAGGGCGGCTGGGCTGGGAGGCGGCGGGTTGGAGTCAACAACCGCTTGCTGGGTTAATGAAGTCCGCAGGCCGACTGGCGCGGCCTTTGGCCGAGTTCTGGAGTCTTCGAGCCCACCGCCGTAGTCCCCGGGCCGGGTACTGCAGTCCCTGGGCCGGCTTCGACTGTGGCGCCTTTGGAGCCATCTGCCAAAATCCTCGTACCTTCTGCTGGGGCTCTGGAGTCGGATCCGACTTCTTCGGGGGGAGCCGGCACAAAGATGGATTGTGATTCTGGTGAAGGCTTGACAGACGGCTTGAGGAGGCATTGAAGGGCGACGCCGGATGGTATTGCTTGGCGGGTAGAGTCGATTCGTGCCAAGGCGTCTGCTTGGTCGTTGTCGTTTCTTGGCACATGGAGGAACTCGCACCCCTCGAAATACCACCGAGTTGCTGCACGAGGAAATGGTAACTCGCCATATTTGCATCTTTGGCGTCCCAGTCGCCGGATGACTGTTGGACCACTAAGTCCGAGTCGCCATAACACAGGATCCGGCGAATGCCAAGTTCTTTGGCAAGCCGAAGCCCGTGAATGAGCGCCTCGTACTCGGCGACGTTGTTGGAGGCGGCAAAATGGATTTGCAGTGCGTATTTGAGCTTGTCGCCTTTAGGGGAAGTGAGGATGATGCCGGCTCCCAAGCCGGTGCGCATCTTGGAGCCATCGAAATGCATCCGCCAATGAGTGGAGTCGGGCGCTGGAGGTAGGTACTGGGTCTCGGCCCAGTCGACAAGAAAGTCAGCCAGTGCTTGTGACTTGATGGCGGTGCGGGGCTGGTAGTGGATGGTGTAGGGAGCCAGCTCTATGGCCCACTTGGCCACTCGGCCAGAAGCATCTCGGCTTCCGATGATCTCGGCAAGTGGGGCCGTGCAGACCATAGTGATTGGATGCTCTTGAAAGTAAGGCTTCAATTTCTTGGCAGTAAAGTGTACGCCATAGCACATCTTCTGGTAGTGGGGGTAGTTCTGCTTGGAGGCCGACAGTACTTCGCTCAGGTAATATACCGGTCTCTGGACAGGTAGTGCCTTGCCTTCCTCCTTGCGTTCCACTACAATGACCGTGCTGACTACCCGGCTGGTGGCGGCGATGTACAGGAGCATAGGTTCCTTAGGAGTCAGAGCCGCCAGAACGGGTGGAGTAGTCAGCATCTTCTTCAACTGGAGAAAAGCTTCGTCCGCCTTGTGGTTCCATTCGAAGAAAGTGGTCTTCTTCATGAGTTGGTATAAGGGGAGAGCTTTCTCGCCCAGCCGACTGATGAATCAGCTGATGGACGCCAAGCAGCCGGTGAACTTTTGCACGTCCAGTAGTCGGCTGGGTACCTCCATCCTCTTGATGGCCTTGATCTTTACAGGGTTGCACTCTATGCCGCGTTCAGAGACCAGGAAGCCAAGGAGTTGGCCGGCTGGTACTCCGAAAACGCACTTCTCGAGGTTGAGTTTGATCTGGAATCGGCGCAGGTTCTCAAAGGTCTCCTTGAGGTCTTCCAGCAGTGTTCCACGCTTTTCCGTCTTCACCACCACATCATCCACGTAGACGTGGGCATTTCTCCTGAGTTGCTTGAGGAGGCACTTCTGCATGCAACGCTGAAAGGTGGCACCGACATTCCTCAAGCCGAACGTCATGGTGAGGTAGCAGAAGGCTCCAAACAGCGTGATGAAGGCGGTCTTCAGTCTGTCAGCCGGGTTCAGCTTGATCTGGTGATATCCTGAATATGCATCCAAAAAACTCAACAGCTCGCATCCGGCGGTGGAGTCTATCACCTGACCAATTCTTGGTAGAGCAAACGGGTCCTTGGGGCAGGTCTTGTTGAGGCTCGTGTAGTCAATACACATTCGCCACTGGTTGTTCTTCTTCAGTACCAGGACCGAATTTGCTAGCCACTCTGGAAAGAATACTTCCATAATGAAGCCGGCTGCTAGGAGTCGGGCTATTTCTTCTCTGACAACTCTTCTCTTCTCTTCTGATAGGCGGCGCAGGGGCTGCCTGACCGGCTTTGCATCAGATCGGACATGTAGCTTGTGCTCGGCGAATTCCGTCGGTACACCTGGCATGTCTTTGGGGGACCATGCGAAGATGTCCCGATTCTCATGGAGGAAATCGACGAGCTCGCCTTCCTATTTGCTGTCGAGGTTTGCGCCTACGACAGCGTACCTCTCTGGGTGCTCCGGATCCAAGGGTATCTTCTTTGTCTCCTTGGCCGGATTGAACGAACCCTCAGCCTCCGACTCCTTTGGGTTGGGCGATACCTCTGGCTGCTTGCCGGCCATCGCCACAACCCGCTCAAGGAGCCGCTTCTTGGCCGCGATTACTAGGGACTCGGCTAGCCGACTACTCTTAGCCGCACAGGCAGACGACTTCCGGTAGTCGCCGGCTATGGTCAGAATCCCCCTGGAACTGGGCATCTTCATTTTGAGGTAGGCGTAGTGGGGGACCGCCATGAACTTGGCCAAGGCGGGTCGGCCGAGTAGTGCATGGTATGGGCTCTCAAGGTCCACCACCTCAAACGAAACTGACTCTTGGCGGAAGTGATCTTTGTCTCCAAAGAGGACGTCCATCAGGATCTTGCCGATTGGTGAGCAGGAAAGCCCAGGAACAATGCCATGGAACACAGTACGGCTGTTCTGAAGCTGTCTTTGCTTGATTCCTAATTTCTCCATGGTGTCCTTGTACAGGATATTGATGTTGCTGCCTCCGTCTATCAGAACTCACGAGAAACGAGTAGCTCGTCTATCCGTGGCAAAGGTGGCATCCAGGACCAAGGCATAAGAGCCCGGATTCGGCATCACCTCTGGGTGATCAACCCTGCTCCAGCTGATAGGCTTTTCGGACCAATGCATGAACTCTGGCGTCTCTGACGCTACTGCATTCACCTCTTGTCATTGCAGCCGCCTGCTGCGTCGATCATCAACCATACTGGTAAATACCACGTAGGCTCCATGTTCTTCGAGGTATTCGTGTTGTACTGCGCCGACTGGTCTGACAGCCGGCTGCTGGGGCGGTGTAGGATCGAAAGTATGTCTAGAGGGGGGGTGATTAGACTACTTGACCAAATAAAAACTCAACCTTTTCCCAATTTTAGTTCTTGGCAGATTTTAGCTATTGTAGGACAAGTCAAGCAATCATCACACAATTCAAGCAAGCATGCAAAGAGTATATTGGCAGCGGAAAGTAAAGCATGCAACTTGCAAGAATGTAAAGGGAAGGGTTTGGAGAATTCAAACGCAATTGGAGACACGGATGTTTTTCCCGTGGTTCGGATAGGTGGTGCTATCCTACATCCACGTTGATGGAGACTTCAACCCACGAAGGGTAACGGTCGCGCGAGTCCACGGAGGGCTCCACCCACGAAGGGTCCACGAAGTAGCAACCTTGTCTATCCCACCATGGCCATCGCCCACGAAGGACTTGCCTCACTAGCGGTAGATCTTCACGAAGTAGGCGATCTCCTTGCCCTTACAAACTCCTTGGTTCAACTCCACAATCCTGTCGGAGGCTCCCAAGTGACACCTAGCCAATCTAGGAGACACCACTCTCCAAGAAGTAACAAATGGTGTGTTGACGATAAACTCCTTGCTCTTGTGCTTCAAATGATAGTCTCCCCAACACTCAACTCTCTCTCATAGGATTTGGATTTTGTGGAAATAAGATTTGAGTGGAAAGCAACTTGGGGAAGGCTAGAGATCAAGATTCATATGGTAGGAATGGAATATCTTGGTCTCAACACATGAGTAGGTGGTTCTCTCTCAGAACATATGAGTTGGAATTGTGTATGTGTTCTGATGGCTCTCTCCACGAATGAAGAGGAGGTGGAGGGGTATATATAGCCTCCACACAAAATCCAACCGTTACACACAGTTTTCCAATCTCGGTGGGACCGAATCAACAAACTCGGTCGGACCGAAAAGGTAAACCTAGTGACCGTTAGAGATTTTCGGTGGGACTGACATGCAACTCGGTAGGACCGATATGGTTAGGGTTCGGGCATAAAGTAATCTCGGTGAGACCGATTACACAAACTCGGTGAGACTGAGTTTGGTAATAAGCTAACCAGAGAGTTGGTCAGATAAACTCAGTGGGACCGATTTGCTCTTTCGGTGAGACCTAAAAGTTACAAAAAGGAAACGGAGAGCTTACACTGCAATCTCGGTGGGACCGATTCGCTCTTTCGGTCAGACCGAAAAGTTACGAAAGGGAAACAGAAAGTTTGCAATCCCATCTCGGTGAGACCGAGATCCCTATCGGTAGAACCGAATTGCTAGGGTTTGGCAGTGGCTTATGACAAGTGAAACTCGGTGGCGCCGAATAGAAAGAATCGGTAGGACCGAGTTTGGCTTAGGGTTTAGGTCATATGTGGATATGGGAAAGTAGTTGAGGGTTTTGGAGCATATCACTAAGCACATGAAGCAAGAGGCTCATTAAGCAACACCTCATCCCTCCTTGATAGTATTGGCTTTTCCTAAAGACTCAATGTGATCTTGGATCACTAAAATATAAAATGAAGAGTCTTGAGCTTTTGAGCTTGAGCCAATCCTTTGTCCTTAGCATTTTGAGGGCTCCACTTTCACATCCATGCAATGCCAATCATTGAGCTTTCCTGAAATAGTCATCTTGGAATAGCATTAGCTCAATGAGCTATATGTTGTTATGAATTACCAAAACCAGCTAGGGATAGTTGCACTTTCAATCTCCCCCTTTTTGGTAATTGATGACAACATATAGATCAAAGCTTCGACAAATGATAATAAGCATGAAATATATCGTCGCTTTGAGAAGTATGTGACAAGTAAGAGCTCCCCCTAAATTTGTGCATATTGAAAATTTGCTTTGGACTGCAAATGCACAAAGAGTTAGAGTCATGGGTTACTCTTCCATGTCACATACATCTTGGTGGAGCGCTTAAAATGATAAGAATGAACTACATGCACTCATCACCAAGAATAGTGAATGATCACATAAGATAGATAAGATGATAATATTAAGCAAACATTAAGTGTAGCTTATGATCAAACACATGATCATCAATGTCTCACGAGCAATGACATAGTATCTCACACAAAAGCAAACAAAGTTCGAAAAACCACCAAATAAAGCAAGAGAGAATAAAAGCAACACTCTCTCTCGAAGCCTATGATCTATACATTTTCTCCCCCTTTGGCAACAAGTTACCAAAAAGTTCCTAGAAAATGCGTAGTGCTAAGTCGACACTCAGGCTTGATCTTCAGGTGGTGGTGGAGTCCGGAGCACTCCAAGGACGAAGCCTTCTGTAGACGTGGTCGGAGTCGAGGCTGAAGTGGACGCTGGAGCTGGTGGAACTGAGGCTGTAGCTAGTGCAGACGTGGTGGCTCTGGGGTCAGCAACTGGCACTGCAGACGACCTCGGACCTCGTGGCACTCTGGCAAAGGCATCAATTGTAGTCTTGCCTCTCCTCTCCTGCATGTCATCCTGGAGCTGCTCCACTGCAGTCTGAATCTCTGTCACTTTGACATCCAAGTCATAGAACTTTTGTTCCATGATCCTCTCTAAGCTTGCCTGGTTCTGAGTTAGGGTGGCTAGTCCTTGCTCAATCCGCAGGGTGGATGCAATCAAGTAACCAAGCTGCTCTTGTTTGGTTTTCAGGAAATATTCAGATGCCTCCTCTTGAGTAGGCATCTTGGCAGCTTTCTCCTTCCTCGCCTTCTCCTTCTTGGCTTGTGCTTGGGCAGATGATGGCTCATTCTCAATCATGACCACTTGATTATCTTCAAAGTCTGGATGGATGGGCAGGTGTTCCTTGTCCAATAAGTATATGCCCGTGCCCATCTTAGAGTTGATGAGCTCCTGAATCTGTGGGGCATATCCACGGCTCCTCTTCTGGTCTGCTGTTGTCCTCTTGATTGTTTCAATCATAAGGCTCATGACTTTGAATTTCTGTGGCACGTCAAAGATATGAAGCAAGTTGATCGTGTGGCCCCTGATCATCTTGTGATCTCCAGACTTGGGCAATAGGGTGTGCCTAAGAATCCAGTTGATGGTTGGCAGCCCTGACAGAAGATAGTGTACTGAGCCAAACTTGAACGTATCAAGTGCTTCATTTGGAATCTCCTTGTACATGTTTGACATTGAGTTGTGGTCCATCTTCTTCTTGGCATAAATGTCCAAGTCATCGTCATGCTCTTCTGGGGCATTAATCAGCTGAGCCCATTCAGCAACTGTAGACTGGTACCTCGTACCCTCTGACATCCATACAATCCTGCCATCTGGATAGAAATGGGCTGTGGAGTAGAACTGCATGATGAGTTCCTCGTTCCACTTTGTGAGCTTCTGCCCAACAAAGTCCTCTACTCCACATGCCTTGAAGCTGTCCTGCACTCCAGGGTAGTACTCTTCGTTGTCCTTGATGTATTGCCAATCAACCCATCTCATATCACAGACAATTGACTTCTTGTCTAGCAGCACTGTCTCATAAAAGTCTTGCTGCTCCTTGGTGTGAAACCTGTAGTCAACTGCAGTCCTTCTCCTTGAAGCATACGGGTCTGCTTCTCTCCACTTCCGGAGCCCTGAATCTCTCCTGAGTTTCATATCCTCAGCCACAGGATGAGCATCGTTGTGGTCTGGGATCTTGGGCTTGAGCTTTTTAAGAACATTCTCTTCTTCTTCTTCTGCAGCTTCAGGCACTGGGGCCTTGTTCTTCTCAGTAGCTGGGATGCTTCTTGTGTTCCTCTTTGGCTTTGGCTTTGGAGCTGGCTTGGCCTTGGAAGCAGCTGCCCCTGTTCTTATGGCATCACCCATCAGCTTGGGTGCCTTAGGTGCTAGTGCAACTACCTCTTCTTCTTCCTCCTCATCTTCCATGATGGAAGCCTTGCCAAGCACTCTGGCTACAGTTTTCTTCACCCTCTCTTTCCTCTTCTTGCCTTCAGCAGCAACTGGCTCAATGGGAGTGGGCTTCTCAGTTGAAGCTCTGGCCTTTGACATAGGCTGCCTGCCTGCTGGCCTTTTGATCTTCATCCCTGGTTTTATGCCCTGTGCTGGCTCAACTCTCTTGGAAGTTGCTTCCTCTTCTGCCACATAATCCTCATCTTCCGAGTTTGAGGTTCTCTTCTTTCTCTGTCTTGTGGCAGCTTTAGGCAGATTGCTAGGGGTGCTCCTGCTGCCATCATCTGAGGAACTTGAGGGACTAGTGCCCTCACTCATCTGCACTTGCTGCTCTGACAAGTTCTGGCTATCACTTTGGTCTGACATGATGCAAACTCTGACTGCTGACCCTGTGAATAGGTTATAGATGAGATAGAGTGGATGAGCATCACAAAATGCAGAGATTTTTGCAAAAGAATAATTCAAAAACTTAGTTTTAGTTTCCCACTGAAAGCATCTCGGATCTACCGATTTCTAAACTCGGTGATACCGAAGCAGTTTTGGCACCTAAACTAGTGAACTCGGTCAGACCGAGTCACAGTTCGGTGGCACCGAGACTGCTAGGGTTTCACAGAGTTCCAAAATTGGTCACACCGATAAGTAATTCTCGGTCAGACCGAGTCTCACTTCTGCAATGGCATACGCCAAATCGGTGGGACCGAGTTTTTCAACTCGGTGGGTCCGAGATGGTTTCAGCGGAAACCTAACCCTAAAATTTTCGAATTAAACCTAATCTACGAGTTCATTGACTGGATAGAAGTTTAACAAACGTGGCAAGAATCATGAAGATCACAATGTGCTAAGAATCGGATTGGGGAATAGCACAAAGATCGAGTCCATACCCTAGTTCGGCGGAGACTCGCTACGACGGCAACGGCGGGGTTGAATTTCCGTTGACGGCGACGGAGACCAGCGACTGGAGGCAGCTGGCGGCGAGGAGCCGATCCGGAGACCAAGTTGGCAGAGCAGGCTATCGCGCGGGCGAAGGGGTTCGGAGAAATTTCCAAATTTTTGCCCGTGACTGTATATAGCCCGACCCTGTCGGTGTGACCGAGTGGAACAACTCGGTGGCACCGAGATGCAAAACTGTATATAGTTGTTGCAACTCGGTGTGACCGAATGGTTCAAATCAGTTGCACCGAGATCGAAAACCTAGATCAACTTAATGATCTCGGTAGGACCGAAAGTAGGGTATCGGTCAGACCGAGAATCATAAAGAGGTTTTGGAAGTTTAAGTCTATGACAAATCGGGGACTCCAAGCGCTCCTCACACAGAGTGGTTCGAATCTGACTTGATCAAATTTTGTGATGTAGCATGAATAGAGTTTGAGACGAGAAAAGCATAGATAGCTAGAGGAGGTTCTTAGGCATTCTTGTCCATCCACTTGGCAAAAGGAAATAAAACCAAACAATCAAAACAACAAGTGGATGTCCTCGAATGAGTAAAATATGCAACCAGCATGCTCACACAATAAGATGGCAAATGAAATATGTGACAAGGCATGCACAACCAATTCTAGCATCTATCAAGCAATTTGCGATGACAAGGTCATCTATATATGAGTATATTGACTTAGGAGTCAAGTGAGAACACTTGATCATAGGTCATACTCATTGTTTAAGCTCAAGTGGGGTTACCACTTTTACATAAAGCATTGTTGTGTTCACATCTTTAGAGTTGCTTTAGCTCAAGTCTTAGAGTAAAGCTCCCCCTAGATGTGATATCCCCCCTTAGAGGGATGAACTAACCTCGGGTTTTGTCGATGATGACTTCATGTAGATGTTGAAGATGTGGATGCTCAATGTTGATGTAGATCACTTGGAGCTATCCATTTGAGTGAATTGCACTTTCAATACCTACATGGGTTAGTCCCACAAGGAACAAACAAGGATATCCATAGACATAGAGTGATGCACACACAACATGATGTCCATGAAAACTTTTAGGTTACCTTGTCCCTTGTCTTACCAACAAGAGGGTTTGTGACTCCTTGAACTAGTGCAAGATGTGTAAGTTGATTGCACTTGTTCTTGCCAAAATGATAAGAGTGAAGTATGTTGGCGGAGTCACCCTCAAGAACTCTCTAGTTCTTCTTCTTTTGGATCCACACCATCTTGATGGGAATCCTTGGAGTTGTAGTCGTACTTGATGAAGTGGAACTTGAAGTAGTCTTGGGAATCCACTTGACTAAGGTCTTAGGAGCTTCTTCAAATGCATCAATTTCCTCTTGAAGCTTGTCCTTGCCTTGTTGCTTGTATTCTTGTGGTGAAAGATCATCTTGAGCTTGTGTCCCCTTGAAAGAAGTATCATACTTCTCTTGTTGAGGAACAAACTTTGTCTTGGGGTATTGATCTTCTTCCCACTCAACTCCATTGGCATTGAACTTTCGTTCAAACCCAACGCCTTGATTCTTCCGGTGCATTCCTTGCTTGCGCACAATTTCCTCGAATTGCTTACTCCCGGCAAGGCTTTTGTACACTCCTTTCTCTATAATTCCCTTCAATAAGCTATTTTCTTGCTCAAGTGTAACTTGGCTAAGAGAATCATTAGTGGAATCAAGAGAACTACTAGAAGCAACAATATTGGATTTAGCATGATCATTGTTACTGCTAGAGGAAGAATCTTTCTTGTTCTTGACTTGAGGCATGTAAGTGGATAAGAGTAAACGCTTGGCAATGTAAGAAGAACTTTTCTTGCGGAGATCATCATTGATTGCTTTTAAGAACTCATGCTCTTGCTCAAGATTGAGCTTTTCAAAGCGTAATTTCTCATGAGCTCTTAAAAGTTCTCGATGATCTTCGAAGATAGTTTCATGAGCTAACTTAAGAGTGTTTAGTTCTTTAGTTAGAGCCTCAATCTTCTCCTTATCGTTGTCATTCGTTTTATTTTGATTAGCATGATTAATTGACGTTTCATCATAGTATTCATCACTAGAGTTGTCAACAAGCAAATCATCACCTAACAAGTCATCTTCATCACTATTGAAATCAACATACTCGTGGTGTGTTACCTTAGGACCTTTGGCCATGAAGCATCTTCCAATTCCTTCATTTGGTGAGTCAAATATGTCGTAGGAGTTGGTTGACACAAGTGCTAGATCGGCAACACCTTCATCTTGAGTATCTTCGGAGTCGGAGTGATAACTTCTCTCGGAGTGGCTGTCGGAGTCGGAGCCGGATACCCATTCACCAACATGAGCTTGATTTCTTCGTTTTGTGTAGCTCCTTGATGATTTTTCCTTCCTTTCCGAATCCTTGCTTCTCCGTGAGTATCTTCGTTCATAACGATCATCTCTACTCCTTCTCTCTCTTGGTGGTGATTCTTTGCTTCTTCTTTTTGGAGAATCTTCTCTTCTCTTGTAGGGAGCCGTACACTCATTGGAATAGTGTCCGGGTCTTCCACAACTATAGCAGTTTCACTCTCGACTAGAAGATCTTTTGTCATTGTAGGACCTTGACTTGAAGCTTCTATCTTTGCTTCTACTCTTGTAGAACTTGTTGAAGTTCTTCACCATTAAGATCAATTCTTCACTGAAGTTTTGTTTCTCACTTGATGATGTAGGGGCTTCACATGAGGCTTTGTAGGCACCACTTGATTTGTTGTGAAGTTCCTCTTTATCCTTAAGTGACATCTCATGAGCAACAATTCTTCCAATCACCTCCGTTGGCTTGAGATCTTTGTAATTGGGCATCATTTGGATCAATGTGCATACGGTATCATATTTTCCATCCAAGGCTCTTAGAATCTTCTTGATGATGAATCTATCGGTCATCTCTTCACTTCCTAAGCCGGCAATCTCATTTGTGATGAGAGCAAGCCTAGAGTACATTTCAGCGATACCTTCACCATCCTTCATTTTGAACTTGTCAAGTTGACTTTGAAGCACATCCAACTTGGATTCCTTGACGGGGCATATCAATCAAAGTGTCCCAAATTTCCTTTGCATTCTCAAGACGGCTGATTTTGTTGAATTCTTCGGGGCACAATCCGTTGAAGAGAATATCACAAGCTTGAGCATTGTATTGCAACATCTTCAACTCATCCGCGGTAGCTTCACGGTTTGGTTCTTTCCCATCAAAGAAGTCATCTTGCAAACCAACACACACAATAGCCCAAACGGCGAGGTTATGTCCAAGAATATGCATTTTCATTTTATGCTTCCAACTAGCAAAATTAGTACCATCAAAGTAAGGACCTCTACGGTGATAATTTCCCTCGCTAGACGCCATACTCTCCTAGATTGTGAAACCAAGGCTATGACCACCAAAAGCTATGGAGATCAAAGCAAATGGAGACCAAAGCTCTGATACCACTTGTAGGATCGAAAGTATGTCTAGAGGGGGGGTGATTAGACTACTTGACCAAATAAAAACTTAACCTTTTCCCAATTTTAGTTCTTGGCAGATTTTAGCTATTGTAGGACAAGTCAAGCAATCATCACACAATTCAAGCAAGCATGCAAAGAGTATATTGGCAGCGGAAAGTAAAGCATGCAACTTGCAAGAATGTAAAGGGAAGGGTTTGGAGAATTCAAACGCAATTGGAGACACGGATGTTTTTCCCGTGGTTCGGATAGGTGGTGCTATCCTAAATCCACGTTGATGGAGACTTCAACCCACGAAGGGTAACGGTCGCGCGAGTCCATAGAGGGCTCCACCCACGAAGGGTCCACGAAGTAGCAACCTTGTCTATCCCACCATGGCCATCGCCCACGAAGGACTTGCCTCACTAGCGGTAGATCTTCACGAAGTAGGCGATCTCCTTGCCCTTACAAACTCCTTGGTTCAACTCCACAATCCTGTCGGAGGCTCCCAAGTGACACCTAGCCAATCTAGGAGACACCACTCTCCAAGAAGTAACAAATGGTGTGTTGACGATAAACTCCTTGCTCTTGTGCTTCAAATGATAGTCTTCCCAACACTCAACTCTCTCTCATAGGATTTGGATTTTGTGGAAAGAAGATTTGAGTGGAAAGAAACTTGGGGAAGGCTAAAGATCAAGATTCATATGGTAGGAATGGAATATCTTGGTCTCAACACATGAGTAGGTGGTTCTCTCTCAGAACATATGAGTTGGAATTGTGTATGTGTTCTGATGGCTCTCTCCACAAATGAAGAGGAGGTAGAGGGGTATATATAGCCTCCACACAAAATCCAACCGTTACACACAGTTTTCCAATCTCGGTGGGACCGAATCAACAAACTCGGTCGGACATGCAACTCGATAGGACCGATATGGTTAGGGTTTGGGCATAACGTAATCTCGGTGAGACCGATTACACAAACTCGGTGAGACCGAGTTTGGTAATAAGCTAACCAGAGAGTTGGTCAGGTAAACTCGGTGGGACCGATTTGCTCTTTCGGTGAGACCGAAAAGTTACAAAAAGGAAACAGAGAGCTTACACTGCAATCTCGGTGGGACCGATTCGCTCTTTCGGTGAGACCGAAAAGTTACGAAAGGGAAACAGAGAGTTTGCAATCCCATCTCGGTGAGACCGAGATCCCTATCGGTAGAACCGAATTGCTAGGGTTTGGCAGTGGCTTATGACAAGTGAAACTCGGTGGCGCCGGATAGAAAGAATCGGTAGGACCGAGTTTGGCTTAGGGTTTAGGTCATATGTGGATATGGGAAAGTAGTTGAGGGTTTTGGAGCATATCACTAAGCACATGAAGCAAGAGGCTCATTAAGCAACACCTCATCCCTCCTTGATAGTATTGGCTTTTCCTAAAGACTCAATGTGATCTTGGATCACTAAAATATAAAATGAAGAGTCTTGAGCTTTTGAGCTTGAGCCAATCCTTTGTACTTAGCATTTTGAGGGTTCCACTTTCACATCCATGCCATGCCAATCATTGAGCTTTCCTAAAATAGTCATCTTGGAATAGCATTAGCTCAATGAGCTATATGTTGTTATGAATTACCAATACCACCTAGGGATAGTTGCACTTTCAGGCGGAGGCGGAGGCGGCTGCCCAGCAGGCGGGGGAGGTAGGAGGCCGTCTCCCTTGGCGATCCTGGTGAGCCAGTGGCACTTCCGGGTGGTGTGATTCGACGGCTTCGCGCCGCTATGGAACTTGCAAGGTCCATCCAGAGTCTGCTCGTAGGAGAAGGCCGAGAACCAGTTGGGCTTGCCGCCTTTCTGTCGCTTGGGCGGAGGCTGCCCATCCGGCTGCTGGGCTTCAACTGTCGCGACATGCCGGCTGCTGGAAGCCGGCTGCGGGGCCTTGCGCTTGTGGTCGCTCTACTGTTGCCGCTGACTGATATCTCCCGTCGGAGTTCTTGGAGCTTGAGGGGCCACTTTGCCAGTTGCACTAACTTGAATTACCCCCTTCATGGAGGAGTCGGCCGTGGCGTACTTGTCTGCTATGATCAGCAGCTCGTCGAGGGTTTCTGACTCGTCCCGGAGGAGCTTGTGCTTGAGGAGGGTGCCTTCTCTGCACCCGGCGGTGAAGTACTCCATAGCCTGCACCTCGTGCACGCCCTCGCAGCAGTTCCGAAGCTCGGCCCAACGCGTGAGGTAGTCGCGAGTCGACTCGTCGGGACCTTGCATGCATAAGGAGAGCTGACGAGGCTTGGGAGGACGCTTGTACGTGCTGGTGAAGTTGCGGACGAAGGATTCGGCGAAGTTGACCCATCTGTTTATGCTACGGGGCTTCAGGCTGTTCAGCCATGTCTGGGCCGTGCCCTGGAGCATGAGCGGAACGTATTTTACGGCGACACGCTTGTTGCCGTTCGCTATGCTGACAGCCGTGGAGTAGTCGACTAGCCAGTCTTCCGGCTTCACGGAGCCAGTGTACTTGGGCGTGTCTCATGGGAGCGTGAACCCTTTGGGAAAGGGCTCGTCTCGAATGCGGGGCCCGAAACAAGGCGGACCCAACTCGTCTTCTTCTTCCAACGCTAGGGATCGATGAAGCCGGTCGATCCGGTGGCGGGCGTCGTTTTCCCCGACTCCCTCTCGGCGGCCAAGGCGGTCGCCAAGAGTCGGATGATCAACAGGTGGCAGGGAGACTCACCTTTCCTTGTGAGGAGGAGGAGGCGAACAGTCGTCCCATCGTTCCACTGCTCTCGGGCGGCCATCTCGGTCGCGCTCTATGGTAATGTGAGTCCGACTGTGGCTGACAGTCGGATCCTTGTCCTTTCTTCCTCGGGCGCCGCCAGTCGGTGTCCGAGACGTCGCGCCTTGGTCTCGGCAAAGGTCGTCGTTTTGCCGCTGCGGCGCCTCTGTGCGGTAGCCGGCCTCGTTCTGCGCGGCAGACGCGTCGAGGAGCCGCTGGACTCGCTCCATCATCAGGCGGCGCTCTTCGCCCTCGAAATTGTCCAGCTCGTCCGCCGCCACCTGGGCGGCTCGAATGTTCTCCGCAGGCGTGGCGTACACAGGGCGACTTGCCCCGAATAGGTTGGCGATGGCTACGCCGCGCTGCTGGACCGCGCCGAGGCGGCTGGTCCCAGCTGGGGCTGGCGAGCCGCCAACAGCGCGATCCATCTCCCGCTGGTAGGCTTCTGACAAGCGTCTCATGCTAGCCAGCTTCTTCGCGCCTTCGACGAGCTGAAGGCGGCGGGCCTCCAACGTCTCCGCGTCAGCATCTTCCGGAATGGGCGCAGTCAGGTCTTGTAGCGCCGCACCAAGTGGGTCATGCGCTCCTCCGCCGGGGAGCTCGTCATGACTGATGACGAGCACCTCGGTGATGGTGCTTCCGCCGCTCTCCGCACGAGGGAGAGGCTCGTCATAGACCACCACATTAGTGGGGAACGCGTCGAGCGACGCGGTGTCAGAGTCGACCAGCATCGGGTCGGTGGAGCCTACAGACTCCAAGTCCACGGCAGGCTCGCCGGAGACGTGGAGTTGATCGAGGAGGCCCGCGAGGAGGCTCTCGGAGCCGCCCGTGCCTGCGTCGGATGCAGGTTCGTCGGAGATGCGAACTTTGCCGACAAGTTCGGCGAGGCGGCTAGCTGCGCAGGTGATCTCAACGCCGTGCAGCGCGTCGGCGCAAACTCCGTCTGGCGTGCCTGGCTGGCTGCGCTCACCAGGGAGGAAAAGGGTTCCCGTCCAGAACAGGTCTCCGGACGATGGTGCACCAGGCCCCACGGTGGGCGCCAAATGTCGGGGGTTGGGTGCGACATATGCCAAAGGATGGCTTATCATGGTGGGGGCGAGTAGAACGTCGCCGGTGCCTGGAAATGGGATGAGGCGTAGACATGCACGCCGGCGAATCTTACCCAGCTTCAGGGCTCTCCGGGGAGATAATACCCCTACTGCTGCTCTACGGGGTCTTCGCATGATTACTATGGCAAAGTGTTTACACGATTGCTCCTTGAGCTGTTTTCTGGAGGTAGGAGAGGGCAAGGCTAGCCTCTCCCTCCTATATGATCTGGTCTAGAGCTAATGGATCCCAACCCTTTGCATGGGTGCCCTGGGGGGTTTATATAGGCCTACCCCCCAGGGGTACAATGGTAATCCGGCTGGACGCGGGCCCAGCCGTCAGTGCCTCCGGCCTCCGTCTTCTCCGCCGACTGCTGGGGCCCGCCGACTGGCTAGGTACGGAGCCGACAGGCCGCGTCCACCGTGGGCGGGTCTTGCCAGCTGTTGATTACTGTAGCCGTGCTTCTGATGACGCGGGCTTGGTCATGGAGTCGTGGCAACAGCCCCGCCGCCTGGCGGGTGATCACTATTGCCACTCTCCGTCACATCTGATTAATGGCGCATGGGCCCCGCGGGAGGAGCCGGCCGACTCTCAGGGGCTGACTCCCGACGGGTCCGACTTGTGGCGCACTTGCAGTCTTCTGGGATCCCGCTGGCCAGTGGGACCCGCCGCCCAAAGGTCATATAGACAAGTCGTCGTGGGCGCAGGATTCGGTCCACTGGTGCTGATGTCAGGGCCAGCATGGCAACAGTGCCACGCCGCACGGAGATCTCTGTGGGTACGGCGTACTGTGACAATGCTCGCCTTTGGTAAGGGGTGGGAGCGGTCTTCACTATAGCCACTCCCCTGTCCTGTCCCTCTTGATGAGTACATGGGGTTTTGCTGGAGTCGCGGGCCGACTCCCCAAGGCCGGATTCTTGGGAAGTCGTCAGTCAGGAGTCGGTTTGTCCTGAAGTCGTCCCTGGGACTCGGCCGCGAGTGGCTAGACGGTGGCCTTGCCGCTGACTCCTCAGAAGGCGGCTCTTTGTCCTAGAGTCTTGAGGGGCGCAGCCTGCCCTGATGTCTTGAAAGGTTCTGGGACTCGGGTTAGCCTACCCGTGGCCCATTACTCCGACACTAGCATATGCAGATATGGCCTCAGAACACTGAGACTGAAAGGTCGAGCGTGAATCATATAGTAGATATGATCAACATAGTGATGTTCACCATTGAAAGCTACTCCATTTCACGTGATGATCGGTTATGGTTTAGTTGATTTGGATCACATGATCACTTAGAGGATTAGAGGGATGTCTTTCTAAGTGGGAGTTCTTAAAGTAATATGATTAATTGAACTTAAATTTATCATGAACTTAGTCCTGGTAGTATTAGCATATCTATGTTGTAGATCAATAGCTCGTGTTTAGTCCCCTGTTTTATTTTTGATATGTTCCTAGAGAAAACTAAGTTGAAAAATATTAGTAGCAATAATGCGGATTGGATCCGTGATCTGAGGTTTATCCTCATTGCTTCACAGAAGAATTATGTCCTTGATGCACCGCAAGGTGACAAACCTATTGCAGGAGCAGATGCAGATGTTATGAACGTTTGGCTAGATCAATATGATGACTACTCGATAGTTTAGTGCACCATGCTTAAACGGCTTAGAATCGGGACTTAAAAGACATTTTGAACGTCATGGACCATATGAGATGTTCCAGGAGTTGAAGTTAATACTACAAGCAAATACCCGAGTTGAGAGATATGAAGTCTCCAACAAGTTCTATAGCTAAAAGATGGAGGAGAATAGCTCAAGCAGTGAGCATGTGCAAAGATTGTCTGGGTACTACAATCGCTTGAATCAAGTGGGAGTTAATCTTCCAGATAAAATAGTGATTGACAGAATTCTCTAGTCACCATCACCAAGTTAGTAGAACTTCGTGATGAACTATAATATGCAAGGGATAACGGAAACGATTCCCAAGCTCTTCGTGATGCTGAAATCGACGAAGGTAGAAATCAAGAAAAACATCAAGTGTTGATGGTAAACAAAACCACTAGTTTCAAGTAAAGGGACAAAGGGAAGAAAGGGTAACTTCAAGAAGAACGGCAAACAAGTTGTTGCTCAAGTGAAAAAACCCAAGTCTGGACCTAAGCCTGAAACTGAGTGCTTCTACTGCAAAGGGACTGGTCATTGGAAGCGGAACTACCCCAAGTAATTGGCGGATAAGAAGGATGGCAAAGTGAACATAGGTATATTTGATATACATGTTATCGATGTGTACTTTACTAATGTTTATAGCAACCCCTCAGTATTAGATACTAGTTCAGTGGCTAAGAATAGTAACTCGAAACGGGAATTGCAGAATGAATAGAGACTAGTTAAGGGTGAAGTAACGATGTGTGTTGGAAGTAGTTCCAAGAATGATATGATCATCATCGCACACTCCCTATACTTTCGGGATTAGTGTTGAACCTAAATAAATGTTATTTGGTGTAAAATCGTTGAGCAAGAATATGATTTGATCATGTTTATTGCAATACAATTATTCATTTAAGTTAGAGAATAATTGTTATTCCGTTTACATGAATAAAACCTTCTATGGTTATACACCCAATAAAATGGGTTGTTGGATCTCGATCGTAGTGATACACATATTCATAATATTGAAGCCAAAAGATGCAAAGTTAATAATGATAGTGCAACTTATTTGTGGCACTGCCGTTTAGGTCATATTGGTATAAAGCACATGAGGAAACTCCATGCTGATGGGATTTTCGAATCACTTGATGCTTGCGAACCATGCCTTATGGGCAAGATGACTAAAACTCCGTTCTCCGGAACAATGGAGCGAGCAACTGATTTATTGGAAATAATATATACTGATGTATGCAGTCCGATGAGTGTTGAGGCTCGCAGCGGGTATCGTTATTTTCTGACCTTCACAAATGATTTGAGCAGATATGGGTATATCTACTTGATGAAACATAAGTCTGAAACATTTGAAAAGTTCAAAGAACTTCAGAGTGAAGTGGAAAATCATCGTGACAAGAAAATAAAGTTTCTACGATCTGATTGTGAAAGAGAATATTTGAGTTACGAGTTTGGTCTTCATTTGAAACAATGCAAAATAGTTTTGCAACTCACGCCACCTGGAACACCATAGCGTAATGGTGTGTCCGAACGTCATAACCGTACTTTATTTGATATAGTGCAATCTATGATGTCTCTTACCGATTTACCACTATCGTTTTGGGGTTATGCATTAGAGACAGCTGCATTCACATTAAAAAGGGCACCATCGAAATCCGTTGAGACGACGCCTTATGAACTGTGGTTTGGCAAGAAACCAAAGTTGTTGTTTCTTAAAGTTTGGGGTTGCAATGCTTACGTGAAAAAGTTTCATCTTGATAAGCTCAAACCCAAGTCGGAGAAGTGCATCTTCATAGGATACCCAAAAGTAACTATTGGGTACACCTTCTATCACAGATCCGAAGGCAAGATATTTGTTGCTGAGAATGGATCCTTTCTAGAGAAGGAGTTTCTCTCGAAAGAAGTGAGTGGGAGGAAAGTGGAACTTGATGAGGTAAGTATACCTGCTCCTCTATTGGAAAGTAGTTCATCACAGAAACCAGTTTTTGTGACGCCTACACCAATTAGTGAGGAAGTTAATGATGATGATCATGGAACTTCAGATCAAGTTACTACTGAACCTCATAGGTTAACCAGAGTAAGATCTGCACCAGAGTGGTACGGTAATCCTGTTCTGGAAGTCATGCTACTAGATCATGATGAACCTATGAACTATGAAGAAGCGATGGTGAGCCCAGATTCCGCAAAATGGCTTGAGGCCATGAAATCTGAGATGGGATCCATGTATGAGAACAAAGTGTGGACTTTGGTTGACTTGCCCGATGATCGGCAAGCAATTGAGAATAAATGGATCTTCAAGAAGAAGACTGACGCTAACGGTAATGTTACTGTCTACAAAGCTCGACTTGTTGTGAAATGTTTTCGACAAGTTCAAGGGATTGACTATGATGAGATTTTCTCACTCGTAGCGATGCTTAAGTATGTCCGAATCATGTTAGCAAATTGCCGCATTTTATGAAATCTGGCAAATGGATAAATAAAATTGCATTCCTTAAAGGATTTATTAAAGAAGGTTTTGTCAATCCTAAAGGTGCTAACAAAATATGCAAGCTCCAGCGATCCATCTATGGACTGGTGCAAGCATATATACGCTTTGATAAGTTGATCAAAGCATATAGTTTTATACAGACTTGCGGTGAAGCCTGTATTTACAAGAAAGTGAGTGGGAGCAGTACAACATTTCTGATAAGTATATGTAAATGACATATTGTTGATCGGAAATAATATGGAATTATTCTGCAAAGCATAAAGGAATGTTTGAAATGAGTTTTTCAAAGAAAGACCACGGTGAAGCTGCTTACATATTGAGCATCAAGATCTATAAAGATATATCAAGACGCTTGATAAGTTTTTCAATGAGTATATACCTTGACAAGATTTTGAAGTAGTTCAAATTGGAACAGTCAAAGAAGGAGTTCTTGCCTGTGTTACAAGGTGTGAAGTTGAGTAAGACTCAAAACCCGACCACGACAGAAGATAGAGAGAGAATGAAAGCCATTCCCTATACCTCAGCCATAGGTTCTATAAAGTATGCCATGCTGTGTACCAGACCTATTGTATACCCTACCCTGAGTTTGGCAAGGGAGTACAATAGTGATCTAGGAGTAGATCACTGGACATTGGTCAAAATTATCCTTAGTGGAATAAGGATATGTTTCTCGATTATGGAGGTGACAAAAGGTTCGTCGTAAAGGGTTACGTCGATGCAAGTTTTGACACTGATCTAGATGACTCAAAGTTTCAATCTGGATACATATTGAAAGTGGGAGAAATTAGCTAGAGTAGCTCCGTGTAGAGCATTGTTGACATAGAAATTTGCAAAATACATACGGATCTGAATGTGGCAGACCCGTTGACCAAACTTCCCTCACAAGCAAAACATGATCACACCTTAGTACTCTTTGGGTATTAATCACATAGTGATGTGAACTAGATTATTGACTCTAGTAAACCCTTTGGGTCTTGGTCACATGACGATGTGAACTATGGGTGTTAATCACATGGTGATGTGAACTATTGATGTTAAATCACATGGCGATGTGAACTAGATTATTGACTCTAGTGCAAGTGAGAGACTGAAGGAAATATGCCCTAGAGGCAATAATAAAGTTATTATTTATTTCCTTATTTCATGATAAATGTTTATTATTTATGCTAGAATTGCATTAACCGGAAACATAATACATGTGTGAATACATAGACAAACAGAGTGTCACTAGTATGCCTCTACTTGACTAGCTCGTTGAATCAAAGATGGTTAAGTTTCCTAGCCATAGACATGAGTTGTCATTTGATTAACGGGGTCACATCATTAGAGAATGATGTCATTGACTTGACCCATTCCGTTAGCATAGCACTTGATCGTTTAGTTTGTTGCTATTGCTTTCTTCATGACCTATACATGTTCTTATGACTATGAGATTATGCAACTCCCATTTATCGGAGGAACACTTTGTGTGCTACCAAACGTCACAACGTAACTGCGTGATTGTAAAGGTGCTCTACAGGTGTCTCCGAAGGTACTTGTTGGGTTGGCGTATTTCGAGATTAGGATTTGTCACTCCGATTGTCGAAGAGGTATCTCTGGGCCCTCTCGGTAATGCACATCACTTAAGCCTTGCAAGGATTGCAACTAATGAGTTAGTTGCGGGATGATGTGTTATTAAATGAGTAAAGAGACTTTCCAGTAACGAGATTGAAGTAGGTATTGAGATACCGACGATCGAATCTCGGGCAAGTAACATACCGATGACAAAGGGAACAACGTATGTTGTTATGCGGTTTGACCGATAAAGATCTTCGTATAATATGTAGGAACCAATATGAGCATCTAGGTTTCGCTATTGGTTATTGACCGGAGACATGTCTCGGTCATGTCTACATAGTTCTCGAACCCGTAGGGTCCGCACGCTTAAAGTTTCGGTGACGATTTGTATTATGAGTTTATATGTTTTGATGTACCGAAGATTGTTCGGAGTCCCAGATGTGATCACGGACATGACGAGGAGTCTCAAAATGGTCGAGACATGAAGATTGATATATTGGAAGCCTATGTTTGGATATCGGAAGTGTTCCGGGTGAAATCGGGATTTTACCGGAGTACCGGGAGGTTACCGGAACCCCTCGGGAGGTAAATGGGCCTTAGTGGGCCTTTACGGAGAAGAGGAGAGGCGGCCAGGGCTGGGCCGCGCGCCCCTCCCCCCTAGTCCGAATAGGACAAGGAGAGGAGGGCGGCGCCCCCCTTTCCTTCTCTCCCTCCTCTTTCCCCCTCCTGAATCCTATTCCAACTAGGAAAAGGGGGGGAGTCCTACTCCCGGTGGGAGTAGGACTCCTCCTGGCGCGCCCTCTCCCTGGCCGGCCACACCCCCCTTGCTTCTTTATATATGGGGGCAAGGGGGCACCCCATAGACACAACAATTGATCAAGTTGATCTTTTAGCCGTGTGCGGTGCCCCCTCCACCATAGACCACCTCGATAATACTGCAGCGGTGCTTAGGCGAAGCCCTGCGTCGGTAGAACATCAACATTGTCACCACGCCGTCGTGCTAACGAAACTCTCCCTCAACACTCGGCTGGATCAAAGTTCGAGGGACGTCATCGGGCTGAACGTGTGCTGAACTCGGAGGTGTCGTGCGTTCGGTACTTGATCGGTCGGATCGTGAAGACGTACGACTACATCAACCGCGTTGTGCTAACACTTACGCTTTCGGTCTACGAGGGTACTTGGACAACACTCTCCCCTCTCGTTGTTGTGCATCACCACAATCTTGCGTGTGCGTAGGAATTTTTTTGAAATTATTACGTTCCCCAACAGCTGGTCACTGCCAACAACACAAAGTTGCAACCTGCGACGTAGAAAGCGTCAACCGGCCTTGCAAAAAGCTTTAACGGCGACGACGGAGAGGCTGCAATGGCGAGGTTGCGACGACGAGGTTGCAAGCTGCAACGGCAAGGCCGCTACCTGACGACGATGAGACTACGATGGTGAAGGTTGCAAGCTGCAACGGCAAGGCTTCTACCCGATGATGGCTAGGCTACAACGGCGAGGTTGCAAGCTGCAACGGTGATGCTACGATGGTGGTGAATGAGGGAGGGTGCGGGGACGAGGTGACGGTGCTGCGACGAGCAGCGGCATGGATGAGGAGGACGTGGGTGCTGCCTCTCCTCTCCGGGGCGCACGCACACAATGGCCAGGGCAGAGACATCCCGTGTCGAACGGATCTGAAACTGACGGCGGGAAGAAGATGATGACTGAAGGGTGAATTGAATGGTTGATGTCCGCCGGATTGGACGACCGCACAGCGACCGGCCCAACTATTGGGCCGGTGCGCCGGCGTCTAGCGTCGCCCATAACTAAATGGATTAGTTGTCACTATGGACTTACACGGATTTTTTCCAACATGAATAAACTTTTTACAATTCATAGGAATTTTGGGGGATCATTCCTTTGAACCAAATAGACTATACATTGTACTTGGTGTTTACTTATAGACAAATTCTTTCTATTGCGGTCAGATAGAAGCACACATTCATAAAGCCTACCATGTCCGAAAATCACAGAGTTTAAATATTGATGAAATCACTACACACACATCGCTATGGCCGAATCATCGTTTCCATTAAAAAACATCGGCAATTGTTAGACACCAAAGTGTGTCAATGTTGTGCTGCTAAATTTTGGTTCAAGGTAAGTTAGTTCGTAATCCTATTCTAGCTTTTGACGCCCCTACTGCTAAGGGTTATAAATTGGTGAAGAGAATTGCTGGATAAAAATGATGACAAAGTTGATCGAGATAACAAGAGTATTTGACAAAAAAATACTATTGTTGGGGTTGGCGTCCCACGGAACAACAACTTTCAAAATTTTGATAAAAGCCTATCGTTTTTTCGTAATTCATCCCTAAAAACTACAACTTTCAGTTGATGACCGTTTTAGAGGATTTAAACACGTTTATGACAAGCGGGGCCCACCCGCCAGGGATGACGTAGTAGGAAAGTCAACGCCGAAATGGCTGTAAAGCCAAGGCAGTGCTAACATGTGGTGCTAGCATGATTTCTGCGTCACAGGGGAAGGAGAGAGAGAGTTTGAATGCCAATTCCCCTGGCGCACGAAAAATGACATCTAAAATAGAGCCTAAGCTAAGCTTTTACCACTGATGTTGAAAAAAATTAGGTTATAAAGCCACATATTTGTGTGTACTTAAGTATCTTCAACACATTATAACTAATTTTATTAACTGATATACGTGCAATATACATGCAATACATACTAGTAATTAAATTTACATTCTAGGGTGAATTCTTTTTAGGAGTAAATTAGAACGAGTTTAGAGTGGCTAACTTAGGTAACTCGAGCAGAGTTATCATATCTACGAATCGCCATCCATCATATGAAGCGTGGATATAGAGACTGGACAAGCGACATGCAAACTCAGAGTCGTCATATCTCAGTCTTCATATATATATTATATATTTCACATTCAGACGCTTGGATTCCCTAGAAATTTAAACATTTAGCACATCAAACAAATATGCACATAGTTTTCGATGAGATGCATGAACAAAAACATTTCATCGATGATATGTACAAATCACATGTTCCTGCCGCATCCTTTTTCGAGCTTTCTGAAATGAATGATCAAATCTCGTGCTGCTGGATTCATTAGGTCCAGATCCAACATGATGAATTGATTCTTCTCGGCTATCCGATCATTTCTCGCCTAGTCCTCCTTAAGTTGGAGCCTACGGACGTTCATCTTCTACTGCATTCGGAGCCGAAGCGCCTCCATCTCTTTCTGGCTCTGTCTGCTCTATTGCATTCTGTCCCATCTCACCCTCATCTCTTGGTTCTTCTTCTTCTCCATCTCTAACTTTTCTTGTTTCTTCTCGCGTACTTGTTTCTTGTCCTCATCAACTCATAGGTTTGTCTTTTTCCATCGCCTCCACCTATTTCTCGCTGTTGAGTCTCAACTTTTCTGATTTTCTCCCGTTAGGCTGACCCGTGCTTGCCGTCGGAGTGATACTTATAGGCACCTTTGCCCTTTCCTGTCCATCAACATCATCTCCACCGTTGTCCATTTTCGTAGAGGAATTCTTGCACCTTTCAGCTGACTGACATCATCATTCCTCTTCTTCCACTTTTCATGCTCTTCCAACTAGTCCCAATAATGTTGGAGGCCAAATGGTTTGCCCTTCGACTTGGGCATTTGTGTATACCTCTCTTGGGCTATCTCATCCTAAAACAAATAAATGCACAAGTACAACTTGCCCAACGGCTGCATATCTTTTAAATCGTATCCCATCGGTTTTGTGAGAGATTTGAGGGTAAGATCCGTACCTCGTTCAAGATGAGATCTAGAACGCTCCTTGATGCGCTTTCAATACTTGGTCGTTGGTTGGTATTTGCCGGAGATCGCATCAAGAGAGGTATCTTGTCATGCCAGGACAAGCACAAAATCCTCATCAGGCTTAAAGTTGCTTCCCCGAATTGGCTTCTTCTTCAATGAGCTGGTGGGCTAGAATTGATCAAATTTCGTATCATGGGCGGACTGGTGATTGAAAAGTGTGAAAGATCATGGATGTCGCCTAGAGAGGGGGGGGGGGTGAATAGGCGTTTTAAAATAATTACGATTTAGGCTTGAACAAATGCGGAATAAACCTAGCGGTTAATTTGTCAAGCACAAAACCTAAACCAACTAGGCTCACCTATGTGCACCAACAACTTATGCTAAGCAAGATAAGCAACTATGTGATAGCAAGATATATGACAAGAAACAATATGGCTATCACAAAGTAAAGTGCATAAGTAAAGAGCTCGGGTAAGAGATAACCGAGGACGTGGAGATGACGACGTATCCCGAAGTTCACACCCTTGCGGATGCTAATCTCCGTTTGGAGCGGTGTGGAGGCACAATGCTCCCCAAGAAGACACTAGGGCCAACGTAATTTCCTCACGCCCTCGCACAATGCAAGATGCCGTGATTCCACTAAGGGACCCTTGAGGGCGGTCACCGAACCCGTACAAATGGCAACCCTTGGGGGCGGTCACCGAACCCGTACACTTTGGCAACCCTTGGGGGCGGTCACCGGTACCCGTCAAATTGCTCGGGGCGATCTCCACAACCTAATTGGAGACCCCGACGCTTGCCCGGAGCTTTACACCACAATGATTGAACTCCAAAAAACACCAACCATCTAGGGCGCCAAGGCACCCAAGAGGAACAAGCTCTAGGGTGCCCAAACCCCCAAGAGTAATAAGCTTCTCAAACTTCACTTCCACGTATCACCGTGGAGAACTCAAACCGATGCACCAAATGCAATGGCAAGGGCACACGGAGTGCCCAAGTCCTTCTCTCTCAAATCCCACCGGAGCAACTAATGTAGGGAGGAAAACGAGAGGAAGAACAAGAAGGAGAACACCAAGAACTCCAAGATCTATATCATAGGGGTTCCCCTCACATAGAGGAGAAAGTGATTGGTGGAAATGTGGATCTAGATCTCCTCTCTCTTTTCCCTCAAAAACTAGCAAGAATCCATGGAGGGATTGAGAGTTAGCAAGCTCAAAGAAGGTCAACAATGGGGGCAAAAACGAGCTCAAGAGATAGGGAACCATTGGGGAAGAAGACCCCCTTAAATAGGTCCCCACGAATCTGGCCGTTATGTACAGAACAACATAGGAGCGGTACAACCTCTGTGAGCACCGGTACAACCGGTAATAGGCAATAAGCGGTACAACCGGCCCACAACCGCCCAACAACCGCACCACAACACAGACCAGTCTGGTGGTAGAGCGGTACATGACCGGTACAACCTGCGGACCAATTCTAGAGCGGTACGACCGCTCCAACACCGGTTATATCGGTCAAGCGGTACAACCTCTCCATGGGGCGGTACAACCTCTCTGTGTAAAACATGCAATATCAAAACAACCACAACTTTCGCATACGAGCTCTGAATTCAACGAAACCAAGTTTGTTGGAAAGCTAACGACAAGGGCTAACACAATCTTGAGAGAAATATCAATAAGAAGCAAATGAGAAAAGTACAATAATAAAATGGTGAGAACCCTTCCTCGGATAAGACCGGTAAAACCTCCAACACCGAAAACATCATAGAAGATGCATGCGAACTCCGTTTTCGATGAACTCAAGCTTGTCATCAAGATGACCATAAGCTGTAAGACTCACAAATGGAACCAAACAAGAACCAAGAAAGATGATGCAAGGATGCAATGGTTTGAGCTCTCGACGAATGATACGATCAAGCTACTCCCTAGAGAGCCCCCCTTGATAGTAGGGCAATCGATCCTACAATCTGGTCTCCCAACTACCACTATGAGACCGGTAAAATAGAAAACCTATCAAGGGAAACCATTGCCTTGCACATAGTCCACTTGAGCTAGATGATGACGATCTTGACTGCCTCAAGTTGGACCACCTTTCTTGATTGTGTTGGCTCGATGAAGACTAGTTGATTGCTCCCCCATACTCCACTATGGGTGAGCCACTCTTTGGCACATCTTCACAATTCCATTGACACCACAATGGACGGCAAGCTTCAAGCTTGATTGCTCCCCCATACTCCATTATGGGTGAGCCACTCTTCGAGTTGCTCCACTTGAACTTGCACACTACAAACTTGATGACAATCACCACTTGATGTCATCTTCCATGGGTTGTATGAGATCTTCCTCTTGACGCAAGACCATGGAAACATACCTAACCCCACAAAGAACTCTCACGTAGACCATGGGTTAGTACACAAAGCGTAATGGATAATGCTTACCATACCATGGGATCACTTGATCCCTCTCGGTACTTATTCTACGCTTTGTGAGTTGATAAACTTGATTCACTCTTGACTTAGTCTTGATCAACATTGAATCTTTCCAACTCTATTCATTTGGATGATGTCTTGAAGGTAAACATGAATGATCACACAATCTTCTTCTTCAAGACATGCTTGCAATAAGCTCAACTCACACATGACCAATCTTTGGATAATTCCTTGAAAAGCACTTTGGCCATCTCAACTCACACATGACCAATCTTTGGATAATTCCTTGAAAAGCACTTTGGCCATCTCATAAACTCCTTGAAACCAACACATAGACTTCAAGACAATCCTATGGACAAATCCTTCAAATATAACTCAAGGCAACCGTTAGTCCATAGAGATTGTCATCAATTACCAAAACCACACATGGGGGCACCGCATGTCCTTTCAATCTCCCTCATTTTGGTAATTGATGACAATCACTTTCAAGAGAGTTTATATAAGGAATTATTTATCACCATGCAATGCAACAACCAATAATGCATGTGTATGAGATGCAAATGCTTAGGTACAAAACCAAAGCAAGAAGAAAAAACTCTCTAAACTTATCCACAAAACTCTTTGAAACTTCTCCCCCATTGGCATCGATTGCCAAAATGAGCGAAAAGCTTAGAAGGCCAATATAAATTTTGTTCCTCCATAAGTTGTGTATTTCTCAACAAGAGAGTGGAATGCAATACACATATCCAACGGTAATACTTGGAGGAAGACCAACTATATTGAGGCACCAAGATTGCTAAAGGAATGATATGCCAGAAGGACATAACAAAGAGAGACAGAAGCAATCAAGCAATCAAAAGGTACCAATTGAAGCAAGCAATCAACGGGTATCAATTGAACCAACTAGACCAAAGATCCTACAAGCTACATGAATAAAGGATATTATGATATGAGCAAAGGAGTGTTCTAAAGAAACTAGAGAAGCTCCCCATGATTTGTGCACACATAAGAATTTTTGTATTTGGATACAAAGTGCACAAAATAGGATCACAGCTCCCCCAAAATCAATAGAAACTTACAACAAGTGCAAGTGAGCATATAGGAAACTAAGCCTAGTACATGTAACAAACACATGGTTGAGAAACAAGTGAAAGAGGCAACTTAAGAATGGGCTCAACCAAAATGATGTGTGTGAGTCAAGGCAATGCACTTGAGAAGACTAATGTACGGATGAGCATTAAGCATCAATAAAGTCTTGAAAGAATGAGGCACACGGTGCAAGGCCTATCATTCCCACACACAACTACCAAATGGGTTCATAAGCTTACTAATAAGCATATAAAGAACCTATGCTTGTGACAACCCGTGGTGAAGATAGAGGATGAAAGCCTCATCAAGACGAGGGATACCAATTAAGATGGCAAAAGCCTCATAAAGATAAGCAAGAGGAAAATAATCTTCACCACACAAGAGCGCATCGAGATGCAATGATAGAAGACACGCACTCAAGGCAAAAGCTTTCACGGAGCCACCAAAGAAATAACATAAGAAAGACAAGGTGGACGTGAAAGAAAGGATATCATCTAGATATGCAACTTCTCTCAAGTGTATAAGATTCTAGGTAGACAAAATCATGATGATATATATATCTACAAAGAAGGATGTACACCCGAAATAGTTACAACACGAAGGAACAAGATATCCAAAAGGAAGTCATACATATACCAATAAGATATTTGCTTGAGAGCATAGCACATGGCTAGATATGGTCTTATTGTATATAAATGAATTCCAACCACACGAACATCAAAGACATCACAACTAGCAACAAGACATCATTGTTGGGATGCTTTGAGAAAGGAAACAAGTATCACAAGAAATAATGGATAACATGCCATGATACAACCTACACAAGGTTGATGCAAGAAATGTGTGCATGAAGTATATGAAGATACTTATTACCGAGATAACATTGGAAGGATGTAGTAGATACCAATTGAAGGTACAAAGTAGTTCATTGATCATCCTAGCTTGACTCCAATAAGCTCATGGTGACAACACCTTCCTTGTGAGTGAGCCGAGCATCCAATGCATCTCCACTTGTTCCTAGAACAACAACACAAACAAAATGGTACCCAAACTCATTGGCACCAAAGAGTTAGAGAACCAACAACACATAGGACAAACTCCACATAAATATGTGCATATAGATATGAAAATGAATTTCATGCACATCTCATCCAATTTGAGACTTGGTGGAGTTCCCCCTATATATTGGGTCAAATAAATAAAACATGCCAAAGAAACTACAAGAAGTAAATATGCATGCTCAAGACTTTCAAGAACCGAGACCAAAAGACAAAGAAAAACCAAGCGAAGAAAAGATACCAAATGAATAAATCATCACTTGGAGGATATCCATAAAAGATACATCAAGGAATGAGATATTCATTGTACACTCAAAAAGAAAGATGTCAAACTCCCAAAAGAGAGAATGGTTCCAAACAAACCAAGCCCTCTATAAAGTTTCATGATGGCACAAAGCACCAAAAAGAAACGGCTTGCCTTCCACAAACACACACTTGATAAGGATCACAAGATGAGTGTTTTATAGAGAATAGGATAGCTCCCCCAAGACTAGTGCATTATAGAGAATTTGCATTTGAATACAAAATGCACGAGGTGGGATCACCACTTTCACTATATCTAGAAAACACTAGACAAGGTCAAGAAATTAAGAAGATCCACTAGTGGTATGGAATACAATGGGAGTTGACACAATCCTTGGCAAGAGAAGAGGCAAATAAAAAACAAAAGCCAATGTAAAGATGATCAATAAATTCTACCACAAAAGTGAGTACCAATTGTCAAAAGACAAGAAGTAAATGGAAATAATTCCGGGTGGTAGATAGCAAGGATATCCGACATCATCTTCACACCATACAAAAAGCAAATTGCAACTTATAGAGCTAACATGCTACCTAGGAACAAGATAATTTACAATATCAACTCTAGACGACAATATCTCAAATGTACACATTTTCTAGGCTAGTAATATATAGATAGCATATTACTCCCCCATAATGTGATACCAATTAAAGATAGACAAGAGGCAATTAAAGGATCCAACAAGAGATAATTAATGGACTATTTAGAATTTGAATTTCTCATGAGAAGACATACCACATAGTGACTAGATAAGCATGCAATATCAATACTAAGTGGTATTCCCCATGTACCCACCTTTATAGGATTGTGAAGTGCACAAAGCACATCACTCCCCCATAATGGGATATTCCATTAATCTGTCACAAGAGCCAACTAAGGAATAAACAAGATGCAAAAGGCTCAACGCATGACACACACGTACATGATGTGCAAACCAACACACACATACTTGATTGCTCAAGATAATCAAGTTGGAAGCACAACATATACAAACACATGCAATGAACAAAACCAAAACATGCAAGGGGGCAAGTAACTTTAAATGTAAACAATTGAGGTACAAGTTACTGCAAGGAGGCACATTGGATATAAGATATAATCTTGATGATTCAATTGACTTGGCTTGAGACAATAAGAATGATGAAGTCCCCTTAATTCTTCATAATGTAGCCAAGTCTCCAATGACCTCCAACAACACCTATTGGTCAAGTATGAGCTAGTTGGTCCCCAACCAAGTTGGGTCCTAAGAGGTTAGTCACAATAGGATTGGCTACCCAAATGGTTCTTTTCTTGACACCACTTTGAGCACCAACAAATTTGGCAAACACATTGCCAACCTTATCCTTCCCAAGAGAATACATATCATCAATTAGAATAGGGTTGAATAAGGTACCATTTGTGCATGAAGAAGCAACGTGACCTTTTTCATGACATAGGTAGCAACATATACTCTTTACTTTCTTCTCACTTGATTTCTCAACTTGAGAAGCATTTGCTTGAGTTTTCTTGGGAGGAGGCCTTTCTTCAACTTGAGGTTGAGAATGAGAGTGTACTTGTGGCCGCTTCCCTTGTTGCTTGTCACTAATGGGCTTCTTCTTCAATGGGCAAGATCTAACTGTTGGGGATCGTAGCAGAAATTTAAAATTTTCTATGCATCACCAAGATCAATCTATGGAGTAATCTAGAAACGAGGGGAAGGGGAGTGCATCTACATACCCTTGTAGATCGCTAAGCGGAAGCATTACTAGAATGCGGATGAAGTAGTCGTACTCATAGCGATTCAGATCGCGGTCGATTCCGATCTAAGCGCCGAATAACAGCGCCTCCGCGTTCAACACACGTGCAGCCTGGTGACGTCTCCCATGCCTTGATCCAGCAAGGAGAGAGGGAGAGGTTGGGGAAGACTCCGTCCAGCAGCAACATGACGGCGTGGTGGTGGTGGAGGAGCGCGGGACTCCATCAGGGCTTCGCCAAGCACTACGAGAGACGAGGAGGGAGAAAGGTAGGGTTGCGCCAAGAGGGAGATCAAATCATGTGTTGGGCAGCCCCAATACCTCAAGTATATATACGGGGAGGGGAGGGGCTGCGCCCCCATCTACGGTTCCATCCCTAGGGGTGGCGGCAGCCCCCAAAACCCATCTAGGGTGTGGCCAAGGGAGGGAAGGGAGGGGGCGCCCTAGGGTGGGCCTTAAGGCCCATCTGGACCTAGGGTTTGCCCCCTTCCCACTCTCCACGCGCGTTGGGCCTTGGTGGGGGCGCACCAGCCCACCCGGGGCTGGTCCCCTCCCACACTTGGCCCACGCAGCCTTCTGGGGCTGGTGGCCCCACCTGGTGGACCCCCGCGACCCTCCCGGTGGTTCCGGTACATTACCGATAGCACCCGAAACCTTTCCGGTGACCAAAACGGGACTTCCCATATATAAATCTTTACCTCCGGACCATTACGGAACTCCTCGTGACGTCCGGGATCTCATCCGGGACTCCGAACAACATTCGGTAACCGCGTACATACTTTCCCTATAACCCTAGCGTCATCGAACCTTAAGTGTGTAGACCCTACGGGCTCGGGAGTCATGCAGACATGGCCGAGACAACTCTCCGGTCAATAACCAACAGCGGGATCTGGATATCCATGTTGGCTCCCACATGCTCCACGATGATCTCATCGGATGAACCATGATGTCAAGGATTCAATCAATCCCGTATACAATTCCCTTTGTCTATCGGTACGATACTTGCCCGAGATTCGATCGTCAGTATCGCGATACCTCGTTCAATCTCGTTACCAGCAAATCTCTTTACTCGTTCCATAACACATCATCCCGTGATCAACTCCTTGTTCACATTGTGCACATTATGATGATGTCCTATCGAGTGGGCCCAGAGATACCTCTCCGTTACACGGAGTGACAAATCCCAGTCTCGATTCGTGCCAACCCAACAGACACTTTTGGAGATACCTGCAGTGCACCTTTATAGCCACCCAGTTACATTGTGACGTTTGGTACACCCAAAGCATTCCTACGGTATCCGGGAGTTGCACAATCTCATGGTCTAAGGAAATGATACTTGACATTAGAAAAGCTTTAGCATACGAACTACACGATCTTGTGCTAGGCTTAGGATTGGGTCTTGTCCATCACATCATTCTCCTAATGATGTGATCCCGTCATCAACGACATCCAATGTCCATGGTCAGGAAACCGTAACCATCTATTGATCAACGAGCTAGTCAACTAGAGGCTTACTAGGGACATGGTGTTGTCTATGTATCCACACACGTATCTGAGTTTCCTATCAATACAATTCTAGCATGGATAATAAACGATTATCATGAACAAGGAAATATAATAATAACTAATTTATTATTGCCTCTAGGGCATATTTCCAACAGTCTCCCACTTGCACTAGAGTCAATAATCCAGTTCACATCGCTATGTGATTAACACTCAAGGTCACATCCCCATGTGACTAACACCCAAAGAGTTTACTAGAGTCAATAATCTAGTTCACATTACCATGTGATTAACACTCAATGAGTTCTGGGTTTGATCATGTTATGCTTGTGAGAGATGTTATAGTCAACGGGTCTGAACCTTTCAGATCCGTGTGTGTTTTACAAATCTCTATGTCATCTTGTAGATGCAGCTACCATGCTCTATTTGGAGCTATTCCAAATAACTGTTCTACTATACGAATCCGGTTTACTACTCAGAATCATCCAGATTAGTGTCAAAGATTGCATCGGCTTAACCCTTTACGACGAACTCTTTTACCACCTCCATAATCAAGAAAATTCCTTAGTCCACTAGTTACTAAGGATAACCTTGACTGTTGTCCTGTGATCCATTCCTAGATCACACTTGTACCCCTTGACTGACTCAAGGCTTAGCACGCTTCAGGTGCGGTACACAACATAGCATACTGTAGAGCCTATGTCTAAAGCATAGGGGATGACCTTCATCCTTTCTCTCTATTCTGCCATGGTCAGGTCTTGAGTCTTACTCAATACCCATACCTTATAACACAACCAAGAACTCCTTCTTTGCCGACCTATTTTGAACTCCTTCAAAATCTTGTCACGGTATGTATTCATTTGAAAATACCATTAAGCTTTTTGATCTATCCTTATAGATCTTGATGCTCAATGTTCAAGTAGCTTAATCCAGGTTTTCCATTGAAAAATACTTTTCAAATAACCCTGCATGCTTTCCAGAAATTCTACATCATTTCTGATCAACAATATGTTAACAACATATACTCATCAAAAATTCTATAGTGCTCCCACTCACTTCTTTGGAAATACAAGTTTCTCATAAACTTTGTATAAACCCAAAATCTTTGATCATCTCATCAAAGCGTACATTCCAATTCCGAGATGCTTACTCCAGTCCTTAGAAGGATTGATGGAGTTTTGCATACTTGTTAGCATCTTTCAGGATTGACAAAACCTTCTGGTTGTATCACATACAACCTTTCCTCAAGAAAAAAAACGTCGAGGAAACAATGTTTTGACATCCTATCTGCAAGATTTCATAAATAATGTAGTAACTGCTAACATAATTCCAACAGACTCTTAGCATCGCTACGAGTGAAAAAGTCTCATCGTAGTCAACTCCTTGAACTTGTCGGGAAACATCTTAACGAAAAGTCGAGCTTTCTTAATGGTGACACTTACCATCATTGTCCGTCTTCCTTTTAAAATCCATCTGCACCCAATAGCCTTACGACCATCAAGTAGTTCTTCCAAAGTCTATACTTTGTTTTATACATGGATCCTCTCTCGGATTTTATGGCCTCAAGCCATTCGTCGGAATCCAGGCCCACCATCGCTTCTCCATAGCTCGTAGGTTCATTGTTGTCTAGCAACATGACTTTCAAGACAAGATTACGTACCTCTCTAAAGTAGTACGCATCCTTGTCGACCTATGAGGTTTGGTAGTGACTTGATCCGAAGTTTCATGATCACTATCATAAGCTTCCACTTCAATTGGTGTAGGTGCCACAGGAACAACTTCCTGTGCCCTGCTACACACTAGTTGAAGTGACGGTTCAATAACCTCATCAAGTCTCCACCATCCTCCCACTCAATTCTTTCGAGAGAAACTTTTCCTCGAGAAAGGACCCATTTCTAGAAACAATCACTTTTGCTTCCGGATCTGAAATAGGAGGTATACCCAACTATTTTTGGGTATTCTATGAAGATGCATTTATCCGCTTTCGGTTCGAGCTTATCAGCCTAAAACTTTTTCACATAAGCATCGCAACCCCAAACTTTTAAGAAACGACAGGTTAGGTTTCTCTAAACCATAGTTCATACGGTGTCGTCTCAACGGAATTGTGTGCTGCCCTATTTAAAGTGAATGTGCTTGTCTCTAATGCCTAACCCATAAACAATAGTGGTAATTCGATAAGAGACATCATGGTATGCACCATATCCAATAGGGTGCAGTTATGATGTTCGGACACACCATCACACTATGGTGTTCCAGGCGGTATTAGTTGTGAAACAATTTCCACTATGTCTTAATTATGTGCCAAACTCGTAACTCAGATATTCATCTTTATGATCATATCATAGACATTTTATCATCTTGTCACGACGATCTTCAACTTCACTCTGAAATTATTTGAGCCTTTCAATAATTCAGACTTATGTTTCATCAAGTAAATATACTCAGCATCTACTCAAATCATCTGTGAAGTAAGAACATAACGATATCCACTGCGTGCCTCAGCACTCATTGGACTGCACACATCAAAATGTATTACTTCCAACAAGTTGCTTTCCTGTTCCATCTTACTGAAAACGAGGCCTTTCAGTCATCTTGCCCATGTGGTATGATTTGCATGTCTCAAGTGATTCAAAATCAAGTGAGTCCAAACGATCCATCTGTATGGAGTTTCTTCATGCATATATACAAATAGGCGTGGTTCGCATGTCTTAAGTGATTCAAAATCAAGTGAGTCCAAAGATCCATCAACATGGGGCTTCTTCATGCGTTTTATACCATTATGACTCAAATTGCAGTGCCACAAGTGTGTGGTACTATCATTACTATCTTATATCTTTTGGCATGAACATGTGTATCACTACGATCGGGATTCAATAAACCATTCATTTTAGGTGCAAGACCATTGAAGGTATTATTCAGATAAACAGAGTAACCATTATTCTCCTTAAATGAATAACCGTATTGCGACAAACATAATCCAATCATGTCCATGCTCAACGCAAACACCAAATAACAATTATTTAGGTTTAACACTAATCCCGATGGTAGAGGGTGTTGGAAATATGCCCTAGAGGCAATAATAAAAGTATTATTATATTTCATTGTTCATGATAATTGTCTTTTATTCATGCTATAACTGTATTATCCGGAAATCGTAATACACGTGTGAATACTTAGACCACACTATGTCCCTGGTAAGCCTCTAGTTGACCAGCTCGTTGTGATCAACAGATAGTCATGGTTTCCTGACTATGGACATTGGATGTCGTTGATAACGGGATCACATCATTAGGAGAATGATGTGATGGACAAGACCCAATCCTAAGCATAGCATAAAAGATCGTGTAGTTCGTTTTGCTAGAGCTTTGCAAGTGTCAAGTATCTCTTCCTTCGACCATGAGATCGTGTAACTCCCGGATACCGTAAGAGTACCTTGGGTGTATCAAACGTCACAACGTAACTGGGTGACTATAAAGGTGCATTACAGGTATCTCCGAAAGTAGTTGTTGGGTTGACACGGATCGAGACTGGGATTTGTCACTCCGTATGACGGAGAGGTATCTCTGGGCCCACTCGGTAATGCATCATCATATTGAGCTCAATGTGACCAAGGTGTTGGACACGGGATCATGCATTACGGTACGAGTAAAGTGACTTGCCGGTAACGAGACTGAACAAGGTATTGGGATACCGACGATCGAGTCTCGGGCAAGTAACGTACCGATTGACAAAGGGAATTGCATACAGGGTTTGATCGAATCCTCGACATAGTGGTTCATCCGATGACAACATCGAGGAGCATGTGGGAGCCATCATGGGTATCCAGATCCCGCTGATGGTTATTGACTGAGAGCGTCTCGGTCATGTCTGCATGTCTCCCGAACCCGTAGGGTCTACACACTTAAGGTTCGGTGATGCTAGGGTTATGAAGATATGGATATGCAGAAACCCGAATGTTGTTCGGAGTCCCGGATGAGATCCCGGACGTCACGAGGAGTTCCGGAATGGTCCGGAGGTAAAGAATTATATATAGGAAGTGCTATTTCGGGCATCGGGACAAGTTTCGGGGTTATCGGTATTGTACCGGGACCACCGGAAGGGTCCCGGGGGTCCACCGGGTGGGGCCACCTGTCCCGGGGGGCCACATGGGCTGTAGGGGGTGCGCCTTGGCCATCATGGGCCAAGGGCACCAGCCCCTATAGGCCCATGCGCCTAGGGTTTCCCCCTAGGAGGAGTCCTAGTGGTGGAAGGCACCCCTAGGTGCCTTGGGGGGGAGGGAAACCTCCCCTAGGCCGCCGCCCCCCTAGTAGATCTCATCTACTAGGGCCAGCGCCCCCCCTGGCACCCCTATATATAGTGGGGGAGAGGAGGGACTTTATACACCAGCCCCTGGCGCCTCCACCTCCCCCCGTTACGTCTCTCCCTCGTAGTCTCGGCGAAGCCCTGCTGCTGTGACGCCCTGCATCCACCACCACGCCGTCGTGCTGCTGGATCTTCATCAACCTCTCCTTCCCCCTTGCTGGATCAAGAAGGAGGAGACGTCTCCCGTCCCGTACGTGTGTTGAACGCGGAGGTGTCGTCCGTTCGGCGCTGGTCATCGGTGATTTGGATCACGTCGAGTACGACTACATCATCACCTTGCAAGCTTCCGCACGCGATCTACAAGTGGTATGTAGATGCAAACTCTCTCCCTAGACTCGTTGCTTAGATGAACTCATAGATGGATCTTGGTGAAACCGTAGGAAAATTTTTAATTTTCTGCAACGTTCCCCAACAGTGGCATCATGAGCTAGGTCTATGCGTAGTTCTCTTTGCACGAGTAGAACACAACTTTGTTGTGGGCGTGGATTTTGTCATCTTACTTGCCTCTACTAGTCTTTTCTTGCTCAACGGTATTGTGGGATGAAGCGGCCCGGACCAACCTTACACGTACACTTACGTGAGACCGGTTCCACCGACTGACATGCACAAGTTGCATAAGGTGGCTGGCGGGTGTCTGTCTCTCCCACCTTAGTTGGAGCGGAATCGATGAACAGGGCCCTTATGAAGGGTAAATAGAAGTTGACAAAATCACGTTGTGATGATTCGTAGGTAAGAAAACGTTCTTGCTAGAACCCAATTGCAGCCACGTAAAAGATGCAACAACAATTAGAGGACGTCTAACTTGTTTTTGCAGCGATTGATCATGTGATGTGATATGGCCAGAAGTTGTGATGAATAATGAATTGTGATGTATGAGATCATGTTCTTTGTAATAGGATTCACGACTTGCATGTCGATGAGTATGACAACCGGCAGGAGCCATAGGAGTTGTCATTATTTTTTGTATGACTTGCGTGTCATTGAATAACGTCATGTAAACTACTTTACTTTATTGCTAAACGTTAGTCATAGAAGTAGAAGTAGTCGTTGGCGTGACAACTTCATGAAGACACGATGATGGAGATCATGATGATGGAGATCATGGTGTCAAGCCGGTGACAAGATGATCATGGAGCCCCGAAGATAAAGATCAATGGAGCTATATGATATTGGCCATATCATGTCACAACTATATAATTGCATGTGATGTTTATTATGTATTATGCATCTTGTTTACTTAGGACGACGGTAGTAAATAAGATGATCCCTTATAAAATTTCAAGAAGTGTTCTCCCCTAACTGTGCACCGTTGCTACAGTTCGTCGTTTCTAAGCACCACGTGATGATCGGGTGTGATGGATTCTTACGTTCACATATAACGGGTGTAAGACAGTTTTACACAGCGAAAACACTTAGGGTTAACTTGACGAGCCTAGCATGTGCAGACATGGCCTCGGAACACGGAGACCGAAAGGTCGAACACGAGTCGTATGGAAGATACGATCAACATGAAAATGTTCACCGACGATGACTAGTCCGTCTCACGTGATGATCGGACACGGGCTAGTCGACTCAGATCGTGTAACACTTAGATGACTAAAGGGATGTCTAATCTAAGTGGGAGTTCATAATTTGATTAGAACTTTATTATCATGAACTTAGTCTAAAACCTTTGCAAATATGTCTTGTAGATCAATGGCCAACGCTAATGTCAACATGAACTTCAACGCGTTCCTAGAGAAAACCAAGCTGAAAGATGATGGCAGCAACTATACGGACTGGGTCCGGAACCTGAGGATCATCCTCATAGCTGCCAGGAAACAATATGTCCTAGAAGGACCGCTAGGTGACGCTCCCGTCCCAGTGAACCAAGACATTATGAATGCTTGGCAATCTCGCGCTGATGATTACTCCCTCGTTCAGTGCGGCATGCTTTACAGCTTAGAACCGGGGCTCCAAAAGCATTTTGAGTATCACGGAGCATATGAGATGTTCGAAGAGCTGAAACTAGTTTTTCAAGCTCATGCCCGGGTCGAGAGATATGATGTCTCCGACAAGTTCTACAGTTGTAAGATGGAGGAGAACAGTTCTGTCAGTGAGCACATCCTGAAGATGTCTGGGTTGCACAACCGTATGACCCAGCTGAACATTAACCTCCCAGATGAGGCGGTCATTGACAGAATCCTCCAGTCGCTCCCACCAAGCTACAAGAGCTTTGTGATGAACTACAACATGCAGGGAATGGAAAAGACCATTCCTGAAGTGTTCTCGATGCTGAAGTCAGCAGAGGCTGAAATCAAGAAAGAACATCAAGTGTTGATGGTCAATAAGACCACTAAGTTCAAGAAGGGCAAGGGTAAGAAGAACTTCAAGAAGGACGGCAAAGATGTTGCCGCGCCTGGTAAGCCAGTTACCGGGAAGAAGTCAAAAAATGGACCCAAGCCTGAGACTGAGTGTTTTTATTGCAAGGGGAAGGGTCACTGGAAGCGGAACTGCCCCAAATACTTAGCGGATAAGAAGGCCGGCAACACCAAAGGTATATTTGATATACATGTGATTGATGTGTACCTTACCAGTACTCGTAGTAACTCCTGGGTATTTGATACCGGTGCCGTTGCTTATATTTGTAACTCACAGCAGGAGCTGCGGAATAAACGGAGACTGGCGAAGGACGAGGTGACGATGCGCGTCGGGAATGGTTCCAGAGTCGATGTGATCGCCGTCGGCACGCTGTCTCTACATTTACCTACGGGATTAGTTTTGAACCTCAATAATTGTTATTTAGTGCCAAGTTTGAGCATGAACATTGTATCTGGATCTCGTTTAATACGAGATGGCTACTCATTTAAGTCTGAGAATAATGGTTGTTCGATTTATATGAGAGATATGTTTTATGGTCATGCTCCGATGGTCAATGGTTTATTCTTAATGAATCTCGAGCGTAATATTACACATGTTCATAGTGTAGATGCCAAAAGATTTAAAGTTGATAACGATAGTCCCACATACTTGTGGCACTGCCGCCTTGGTCACATTGGTGTCAAGCGCATGAAGAAGCTCCATGCCGATGGACTTTTAGAGTCTCTTGATTATGAATCGTTTGACACGTGCGAACCATGCCTCTTGGGCAAAATGACCAAGACTCCGTTCTCCGGAACAAAGGAGCGAGCAACCAACTTGTTGGAAATCATACATACCGATGTGTGCGGTCCAATGAGCGTTGAGGCTCGCGGAGGATATCGTTATGTTCTCACTCTCACAGATGACTTGAGTAGATATGGGTATGTCTACTTAATGAAACACAAGTCTGAGACCTTTGAAAAGTTCAAGGAATTTCAGAATGAGGTGGAGAATCAACGTGACCGAAAGATAAAATTCTTACGATCAGATCGTGGAGGAGAATACTTAAGTCACGAATTTGGTACACACTTAAAGAAATGTGGAATCGTTTCACAGCTCACGCCGCCTGGAACACCTCAGCGAAACGGTGTGTCCGAACGTCGTAATCGCACTCTATTGGATATGGTGCGGTCTATGATGTCTCTTACCGATTTACCGCTATCATTTTGGGGATACGCTCTAGAGACAGCTACATTCACTTTAAATAGGGCACCGTCTAAATCCGTTGAGACGACACCGTATGAATTATGGTTTGGAAAGAAACCTAAGATGTCATTTCTAAAAGTTTGGGGATGCGAAGCTTATGTCAAGAAACTTCAACCTGAAAAGCTCGAACCCAAGTCGGAAAAATGCGTATTCATAGGATACCCTAAGGAAACTGTAGGGTATACCTTCTACTTAAGATCCGAAGGCAAGATCTTTGTTGCCAAGAACGGATGCTTTCTGGAAAAAGAGTTTCTCTCGAAAGAAGTAAGTGGGAGGAAAGTAGAACTCGATGAAGTACTACCTCTTGAGCGGGATAGTGACGCAGCACAGGAAACCGTTCCTGTGATGCCCACACCAACTGAAGAGGAAAACCATGATAATGATCAAGGTACTTCGGATCAAGTTACTGCTGAACTTCGTAGGTCCACAAGGACACGTTCCGCACCAGAGTGGTACGGCAACCCTGTCCTGGAAATCATGTTGTTAGACAACAATGAACCTTCGAACTATGAAGAAGCAATGGCGGGCCCGGATTCCAACAAATGGCTTGAAGCCATGAAATCCGAGATAGAATCCATGTATGAAAACAAAGTATGGACTTTGACAGACTTGCCCGATGATCGGCGAGCGATAGAAAACAAATGGATCTTTAAGAAGAAGACGGACGCGGATGGTAATGTTACCATCTATAAAGCTCGACTTGTCGCTAAGGGTTATCGACAGGTTCAAGGGATTGACTACGACGAGACATTCTCTCCCGTAGCGAAGCTAAAGTCCGTCTGAATCATGTTAGCAATTGCCGCATACTATGATTACGAGATATGGCAGATGGACGTCAAAACAGCATTCCTTAACGGGCATCTTAAGGAAGAACTGTATATGATGCAGCCGGAAGGTTTTGTCGATCCTCGGAACGCTAACAAAGTATGCAAGCTCCAGCGATCCATTTATGGACTGGTGCAAGCATCTCGGAGTTGGAACATTCGCTTTGATGAGATGATCAAAGCGTTTGGGTTTATGCAGACTTATGGAGAAGCCTGCGTTTACAAGAAAGTGAGTGGGAGCTCTGTAGCATTTCTCATATTATATGTAGATGACATACTCCTGATGGGAAATAATATAGAATTTCTGGACAGCATTAAGGCCTACTTGAATAAGTGTTTTTCAATGAAGGACCTTGGAGAAGCTGCTTATATATTAGGCATCAAGATCTATAGAGATAGATCGAGACGCCTCATAGGTCTTTCACAAAGCACATACCTTGATAAGATTTTGAAGAGATTCAGAATGGATCAGTCCAAGAAGGGGTTCTTGCCTATGTTACAAGGTATGAGACTGAGCACAGCTCAGTCACCGACCACGGCAAAAGATAAAGAAGAGATGAGTGTCATCCCCTATGCTTCAGCCATAGGATCTATTATGTATGCCATGCTGTGTACCAGACCCGATGTAAACCTTGCCGTAAGTTTGGTAGCAAGATACCAAAGTAATCCCGGCAAGGAACACTGGACAGCGGTCAAGAATATCCTGAAGTACCTGAAAAGGACAAAGGACATGTTTCTCGTTTATGGAGGAGACGAAGAGCTCGTCGTAAAGGGTTACGTCGACGCTAGCTTCGATTCAGATCTGGATGACTCTAAGTCACAAACCGGATACGTGTATATGTTGAATGGTGGAGCAGTAAGCTGGTGCAGCTGCAAGTAGAGCGTCGTGGCGGGATCTACGTGTGAAGCGGAGTACATGGCAGCCTCGGAGGCAGCACATGAAGCGATTTGGGTGAAGGAGTTCATCACCGACCTAGGAGTCATACCCAATGCGTCAGGGTCGATCAAACTCTTCTGTGACAACACTGGAGCTATTGCCCTCGCAAAGGAGCCCAGGTTTCACAAGAAGACCAGGCACATCAAGCGTCGTTTCAACTCCATCCGTGAAAATGTTCAAGATGGAGACATAGAGATTTGCAAAGTGCACACGGATCTGAATGTCGCAGATCCGCTGACTAAACCTCTCTCGCGTGCAAAACATGATCAACACCAGAACTCTATGGGTGTTCGATTCATCACAATGTAACTAGATTGGTGACTCTAGTGCAAGTGGGAGACTGTTGGAAATATGCCCTAGAGGCAATAATAAAAGTATTATTATATTTCATTGTTCATGATAATTGTCTTTTATTCATGCTATAATTGTATTATCCGGAAATCGTAATACACGTGTGAATACTTAGACCACACTATGTCCCTGGTAAGCCTCTAGTTGACCAGCTCGTTGTGATCAACAGATAGTCATGGTTTCCTGACTATGGACATTGGATGTCGTTGATAACGGGATCACATCATTAGGAGAATGATGTGATGGACAAGACCCAATCCTAAGCATAGCATAAAAGATCGTGTAGTTCGTTTTGCTAGAGCTTTGCAAGTGTCAAGTATCTCTTCCTTCGACCATGAGATCGTGTAACTCCCGGATACCGTAAGAGTGCCTTGGGTGTATCAAACGTCACAACGTAACTGGGTGACTATAAAGGTGCATTACAGGTACCTCCGAAAGTAGCTGTTGGGTTGACACGGATCGAGACTGGGATTTGTCACTCCGTATGACGGAGAGGTATCTCTGGGCCCACTCGGTAATGCATCATCATATTGAGCTCAATGTGACCAAGGTGTTGGACACGGGATCATGCATTACGGTACGAGTAAAGTGACTTGCCGGTAACGAGACTGAACAAGGTATTGGGATACCGACGATCGAGTCTCGGGCAAGTAACGTACCGATTGACAAAGGAAATTGCATACAAGGGTTTGATCGAATCCTCGACATCATGGTTCATCCGATGACAACATCGAGGAGCATGTGGGAGCCATCATGGGTATCCAGATCCCGCTGATGGTTATTGACTGAGAGCGTCTCGGTCATGTCTGCATGTCTCCCGAACCCGTAGGGTCTACACACTTAAGGTTCGGTGACGCTAGGGTTATGAAGATATGTATATGCAGAAACCCGAATGTTGTTCGGAGTCCCGGATGAGATCCCGGACGTCATGAGGAGTTCCGGAATGGTCCGGAGGTAAAGAATTATATATAGGAAGTGCTATTTCGGGCATCGGGACAAGTTTCGGGGTTATCGGTATTGTACCGGGACCACCGGAAGGGTCCCGGGGGTCCACCGGGTGGGGCCACCTGTCCCGGGGGGCCACATGGGCTGTAGGGGGTGCGCCTTGGCCATCATGGGCCAAGGGCACCAGCCCCTATAGGCCCATGCGCCTAGGGTTTCCCCCTAGGAGGAGTCCTAGTGGTGGAAGGCACCCCTAGGTGCCTTGGGGGGGAGGGAAACCTCCCCTAGGCCGCCGCCCCCCCTAGTAGATCTCATCTACTAGGGCCGGCGCCCCCCCTGGCACCCCTATATATAGTGGGGGAGAGGAGGGACTTTATACACCAGCCCCTGGCGCCTCCACCTCCCCCCGTTACGTCTCTCCCTCGTAGTCTCGGCGAAGCCCTGCTGCTGTGACGCCCTGCATCCACCACCACACCGTCGTGCTGCTGGATCTTCATCAACCTCTCCTTCCCCCTTGCTGGATCAAGAAGGAGGAGACGTCTCCCGTCCCGTACGTGTGTTGAACGCGGAGGTGCCGTCCGTTCGGCGCTGGTCATCGGTGATTTGGATCACGTCGAGTACGACTACATCATCACCTTGCAAGCTTCCGCACGCGATCTACAAGTGGTATGTAGATGCAAACTCTCTCCCTAGACTCGTTGCTTAGATGAACTCATAGATGGATCTTGGTGAAACCGTAGGAAAAATTTTAATTTTCTGCAACGTTCCCCAACAGAGGGAGCGTGCGATGTTTGATCACATCAACCTTGGAAACACTTCCAACATATCATCATCTCACCTTTAGCTAGTCTCCGTAGCCTTTTATTTCGAGTTACTAACACTTAACAACCGAACCGGTAATTATTACCCTGGTGCTACTAGGAGTACTAGTAAAGTACACAATAATATAATGTATATTCAAAATACTTCTGTCGACCTTGCCAGCCTTCTCATCTACCAAGGATCTAGGGTAATTCTGCTTCAGTGACCGTTCCCCTCATTGTAGAAGCACTTAGTCTCGGGTTTGGTTCAACCTTGGGTTTCTTCACTAGAGCAGCAACTGATTTGCCGTCTCATGAAGTATCCCTTCTTTCCCTTTCCCTTCTTGAAACTAGTGGTTTTATTAACCATCAACAATTGATGCTCCTACTTGATTTCTACTTTCACGGTGTCAAACATCGTGAATTGCTCAAGGATCATCATGTCGATCCCCGATATGTTATAGTTCATCACTAAGCTCTAATAACTTGGTGGCAGTGACTATGGAGAACTATCACTATCTCATCTGGAAGATTAACTCCCACTCAATTCAAGTGATTGTAGTACTCAGACAATCTGAGCACATGCTCAACGATTGAGCTTTTCTCCCTTCGTTTGCAGGCTTAAGAAACTTGTCAGAGGTCTCATACCTCTTGACGTGGGCACTAGTCTGAAATCCCAATTTCAGTCTTTGGAACATCTCATATGTTCTGCGATGTTTCAAAAACGTCTTTGGTGCCACAATTCTAAACCGTTAGTATTACGCACTGAACTATCACGTAGTCATCAAAACGTGTATGTCAGATGTTTCCCAACATCTACAGACGACGCTCGAGGTTCAACACACTGAGCGGTGCATTAAGGACATAGCCCTTCTGTGCAGCAATGAGGACAATCCTCAGTTTACGGACCCAGTCCGCATAATTGCTACTATCAACTTTCAACTAAATTTTCTCTAGGAACATATCTAAAATAGTAGAACTAAAGCGTAAGCTACGACATAATTTGCAAAATCCTTTTGACTATGTTCATGATAATTAAGTTCATCTAATCAAATTATTCAATGAACTCCCACTTAGATAGACATCCCTCTAGTCATCTAAGTGATACATGATCCGAGTCAACTAGGCCGTGTCCGATCATCACGTGAGACGGACTAGTCATCATCGGTGAACATCTTCATGTTGATCGTATCCACTATACGACTCATGTTCGACCTTTCGGTCTTCCATGTTCCGAGGCCATGTCTGTACATGCTAGGCTCGTCAAGTTAACCTAAGTGTATTGCGTGTGTAAATCTGGCTTACACCCGTTGTATGCGAACGTTAGAACCTATCACACCTGATCATCACGTGGTGCTTCGGAACAACGGACCTTAGCAACGGTGCACAGTTAGGGGGAACACAATTTTTGATATTTTAATGAGGGATCATCTTATTTATGCTACCATCGTTCTAAGCAAATAAGATGTAAACATTACAAATATCACATGCAAATCATAAAGTGACATGATATGGCCAATATCATCGTGCGCCTTTGATCTCCATCTTCGAGGAGCGGCATGAACACCATTGTCACCGGCATGACACCATGATCTCCATCATCGTGTCTTCATGAAGTTGCCTCACCAACTATTACTTCTACTACTATGGCTAACAGTTAGCAATAAAGTAAAGTAATTACATGACGTTTATGTTGACACGTAGGTCATAAATAAATTAAGACAACTCCTATGGCTCCTGCCAGTTGTCATACTCATTGACATGCAAGTCGTGATTCCTATTACAAGAACATGATCAATCTCATACATCACATATATCATTCATCACATCCTTTTGGCCATATCACATCACAAAGCATACCCTGCAAAAACAAGTTAGACGTCCTCTAATTGTTGTTGCATGTTTTACGTGGCTGCTATGGGTTTCTAGAAAGAACGTTTCTTACCTACGCAAAACCACAACGGTGATATGCCAATTGCTATTTATCCTTCATAAGGACCCTTTTCATCGAATCCGATCCGACTAAAGTGGGAGAGACAGACACCCGCCAACCACCTTATGTATCAAGTGCATGTCAGTCGGTGGAACCAGTCTCACGTAAGCGTAGGTGTAAGGTCGGTCCGGGGCGCTTCATCCCACAATGCCGCCGGATCAAGATAAGACTAGTAACGGTAAGAAAATTGAACAAATCATCGCCCACAACTTCTTTGTGTTCTACTCGTGCATAGAATCTACGCATAGACCTAGCTCATGATGCCACTGTTGGGGATCGTAGCAGAAATTTAAAATTTTCTACGCATCACCAAGATCAATCTATGGAGTAATCTAGCAACGAGGGGAAGGGGAGTGCATCTACATACCCTTGTAGATCGCTAAGCGGAAGCGTTACTAGAATGCGGATGAGGTAGTCGTACTCGTAGCGATTCAGATCGCGGTCGATTCCGATCTAAGCGCCGAACAACGGCGCCTCCGCGTTCAACACACGTGCAGCCTGGTGACGTCTCCCATGCCTTGATCCAGCAAGGAGAGAGGGAGAGGTTGCGGAAGACTTCGTCCAGCAGCAACACGACAGCGTGGTGGTGGTGGAGGAGCGCGGGACTCCAGCAGGGCTTCGCCAAGCACTACGAGAGACGAGGAGGGAGAAAGGTAGGGTTGCGCCAAGAGGGAGATCAAATCATGTGTTGGGCAGCCCCAATACCTCAAGTATATATAGGGGGAGGGGAGGGGCTGCGCCCCCATCTAGGGTTCCATCCCTAGGGGTGGCGGCAGCCCCCAAAACCCATCTAGGGTGCAGCCAAGGGAGGGAAGAGAGGGGGGCGCCCTAGGGTGGGCCTTAAGGCCCATCTGGACCTAGGGTTTGCCCCCTTCCCACTCTCCACGCGCCTTGGGCCTTGGTGGGGGGCGCACCAGCCCACCTGGGGCTGGTCCCCTCCCACACTTGGCCCACACAGCCTTCTGGGGCTGGTGGCCCCACCTGGTGGACCCCGGGACCCTCCCGGTGGTCCCGGTACATTACCGATAGCACCTGAAACCTTTTCGGTGACCAAAATGGGACTTCCCATATATAAATCTTTACCTCCGGACCATTCCGGAACTCCTCGTGATGTCCGGGATCTCATCCGGGACTCCGAACAACATTCGGTAACCGCGTACATACTTTCCCTATAATCCTAGTGTCATCAAACCTTAAGTGTAGATCCTACGGGCTCGGGAGTCATGCAGACATGGCCGAGACAACTCTCCGGTCAATAACCAACAGCGGGATCTGGATATCCATGTTGGCTCCCACATGCTCCACGATGTCAAGGATTCAATCAATCCCGTATACAATTCCCTTTGTCTACCGGTACGATACTTGCCCGAGATTCGATTATCGGTATCCCGATACCTCGTTCAATCTCGTTACCGTGAAGTATCTCTACTCGTTCCGTAACATATCATCCCGTGATCAACTCCTTGGTCACATTGTGCACATTATGATGATGTCCTACCGAGTGGGTCCAGAGATACCTCTCCATTACACGGAGTAACAAATCCCGGTCTCGATTCGTGCCAACCCAACAGACACTTTCGGAGATACCCGCAGTGCACCTTTATAGCCACCCAGTTACGTTGTGACGTTTGGTACACCCAAAGAATTCCTACGGTATCCGGGAGTTGCACAATCCCATGGTCTAAGGAAATGATACTTGACATTAGAAAAGCTTTAGCATACGAACTACACGGTCTTGTGCTAGGCTTAGGATTGGGTCTTGTCCATCACATCATTCTCCTAATGATGTGATCCCGTCATCAACGACATCCAATGTCCATGGTCAGGAAACCGTAACCATCTATTGATCAACGAGCTAGTCAACTAGAGGCTTACTAGGGACATGGTGTTGTCTATGTATCCACACATGTATCTGAGTTTCTTATCAATACAATTCTAGCATGGATAATAAACGATTATCATGAACAAGGAAATATAATAATAACTAATTTATTATTGCCTCTAGGGCATATTTCCAACACTAACATGATTCCCTTCTACTTTGCACTTGAAGCAAACAATCTTGGCCGAATTCTTGACTTGTTCTTGGCCCTTCTTTTTGTTCACCTTGGACTTCTTCTTCTTGTTGGAGTTGAATCCAAGTCCACCTTTGTCATTGGGGGATTTTTGCACACTCAAGATATTGTTGAGTGTGGATTTCCCTTCATGACTCTTTTCCAAGTCTTTCTTCAAAGAAGTGACTTGGGCCTTGAGCTCTTTGATTTCCTCTACATGGTTAGTCTCAACACAAGTACTAGAGGAAGTATAAGTTTCATTGTTAGAGCAACAAGGCAAGGAAAGCAATTCATCACAAGATGCATCAATATTGTGAGTAGATGAATTACAAGGACTAGCACATGGCAATATAGCATTTTGACTAGAAGTAGTGCTAGTATCCACATGAGGCTCACTAGATGTTACCTTAGCAAGCATAGCCTCATGAGCTATCTTTAGCACATTATGGGACACTAGAAGATCATCATGAGATCTTGAGAGCTTTTCATGGCTTTCTTCCAATTTCCCATAATTGCTAGATAGCAACTCAAATTGATCCCGTAGCTCAATGTTCTCCTTCAAAATGGATGCTTCACAAGTAATAGAGTTAGTAGCACAAGCATCATCATTAACAACAATAGGAGAGGACAACTTGGCAAGCTCTTTTAAATAAGAAGCTTCTAGTTGATCATGAGACTCGGTGAGTTTGATGAGCTCACCCTTGATGACCCTTGAGCCATTTTCGAGGTGCTCAAAATCCTCAAGGAGTCTAGCATGAGCAACTTCAAGCTTAGCATTTTTAGTTTCAAAAATATTGGCCACCTCAAGAGCTCTATCATGAGATTCCTTCACTCTAGATAATTCTAGAGCAAAAGTCTCCTCAAGAGATTCCTTGGTGGTTTGTTCAAGTTCAAGAGCTTGAGAGAGGTCTGCAATCTCATTAGCGTAATCACGCTCATGACCTTCCATTTTATCAATGGTGACCTCATGCTCCTCAAGATGAGATTCTAACTCATCAATATATTTCTTGCCCTCAATAGCAATAGACATGATTTCCATGAAGTTAGAACGAGCAATTTTATTCTTAAGGAGAGCTTTAAAAATCATTTCCCCCTTAATTTTTAAGGAGGCAACATCATCATTCTCTTCATCATAATCAACATCATCATCACTCTTGCCATCATCAATATCATCACAAGATATATTGGGATTCAAAGTGGGAGATACCTTTGAAGCCTTGGCCATAAGGCAAAATGCAATAGATGATGATGTAGGATCCCTTGAAGCACCATTCAAGACCACATCTTGTTCCATGGAGTGTTAGGTTTCCTCTACATTGTTAGCATATCAATTCGAGGAAATATATGAATTTTTATCATGGCAACAAGACATAGTAAACATATCATCATTATATTTAGTCAAGCAATTTCTACATGATATGCAAGGACTATCAACACAAGCATGTGAAACATTTGGATTGCTCGGAGTGCTAAAGTCCAAAGATGAAGCATTGCAATAAGAAAGTGATGAAGGATTATCAACAATAAGCCCACTATCATCATTGCAATGTACACCACTACTCACCATGTCATTACCTTGTGGCAAGCCACATGTAGGTGAAGTAGAAGAAGTTGAGAAGGCAACACGGCCGGAGGTGGAGGGAGAACAATCATCCCCACAAATCTTGAACACACCATATTTATCTTGAAGCTTTGTCCACAACTCATGGGCATCCCGGAACGGCATGAGTTGAAATATAACTACATTGCTCAAAGCATTGAAAAGCACATTAGAAGCTTGAGCATTGAGATAAGAGTTTTTCTCATCCTCTAAAGATAATCTTTGGGGATCCTTTGGAGGAGAAAAATCCATATCTACAATTCACTCTAAATTTGGGTCCATGACCCTAAAGAGATTAAGCATGCGAATTACCCAAACATCAAAATTTGTGCCATCGAAACTAAGAGTGTCAGAGAATCCTAGTCCCCTAGTCGACATCTTTACTCTCTAGGCGGTAAAGCCTAATAAAGAGAGACGAGGTTCTGATACCAATTGAAAGATCGTGGATGTCGCCTAGAGGGGAGGTGAATAGGCGTTTTAAAATAATTACGATTTAGGCTTGAACAAATACGGAATAAACCTAGCGGTTAATTTGTCAAGCACGAAACCTAAAACAACTGGGCTCACCTATGTGCACCAACAACTTATGCTAAGTAAGTTAAGCAACTGTGTGATAGCAAGATATATGACAAGAAACAATATGGCTATCACAAAGTAAAGTGAATAAGTAAAGAGCTTGGGTAAGAGATAACCGAGGCACGTGGAGACGAGGATGTATCCCGAAGTTCACACCCTTGCGGATGCTAATCTCCGTTTGGAGCGGTGTGGAGGCACAATGCTCCCCAAGAAGCCACTAGGGCCTTGCACAATGCAAGATGACGTGATTCCACTAAGGGACCCTTGAGGGCAGTCACCGAACCCGTACAAATGGCAACCCTTGGGGCGGTCACCGAACCTGTACACTTTGGCAACCCTTGGGGGCGGTCACCGGTACCCGTCAAATTGCTCGGGGCGATCTCCACAACCTAATTGGAGACCCCGACGCTTGCCCGGAGCTTTACACCACAATGATTGAGCTCCGAACAACACCAAGCATCTAGGGCGCCAAGGCACCCAAGAGGAACAAGCTCTAGGGTGCCCAAACACCCAAGAGTAATAAGCTTCTCAAATTTCACTTCCACGTATCACCGTGGAGAACTCAAACCGATGCACCAAATGCAATGGCAAGGGCACACAGAGTGCCCAAGTCCTTCTCTCTCAAATCCCACTGGAGCAACTAATGCTAGGGAGGAAAATGAGAGGAAGAACAAGAAGGAGAACACCAAGAACTCCAAGATCTATATCCTAGGGGTTCCCCTCACATAGAGGAGAAAGTGATTGGTGGAAATGTGGATCTAGATCTCCTCTCTCTTTTCCCTCAAAAACTAGCAAGAATCCATGGAGGGATTGAGAGTTAGCAAGCTCAAAGAAGGTCAATAATGGAGGCAAAAACGAGCTCAAGAGATAGGGAACCATTGGGGAAGAAGACCCCCTTAAATAGGTCCCCACGAATCTGCCCGTTATGTACAAAACAACATAGGAGCGGTACAACCTCTATGAGCACCGGTACAACCGGTGATAGGCAATAAGCGGTACAACCGGCCCACAACCGCCCAACAACCGCACCACAACACAGACTAGTCTGGTGGTAGAGAGGTACATGACCAGTACAACCTCCGGACCAATTCTGGAGCGGTACAACCGCTCCAACACCGGTTGTACCAGTCAAGCGGTACAACCTCTCCATGGGACGGTACAACCTCTCTGTGTAAAACAGGCAATATCAAAACAGCCACAACTTTCGCATACGAGCTCCGAATTCAACGAAACCAAGTTTGTTGGAAAGCTAACGACAAGGGCTAACACAATCTTGGGAGAAATATCAATAAGAAGCAAATAATAAAAGGACCATAATAAAATGGTGAGAACCCTTCCTCGGATAAGACCGGTAAAACCTCCAACACCGAAAACATCATAGAAGATGTATGCGAACTCCGTTTTCGATGAACTCAAGCTTGTCATCAAGATGACCATAAGCTGTAAGACTCACAAATGGAACCAAACAAGAACCAAGAAAGATGATGCAAGGATGCAATGGTTTGAGCTCTCGATGAATGATACGATCAAGCTACTCCCTAGAGAGCCCCCCTTGATAGTACGGCAATCGATCCTACAACCCGGTCTCCCAACTACTACTATGAGACCGGTAAAATAGAAAACCTATCAAGGAAAACTTTTTCCCTGCACATAGTCCACTTGAGCTAGATGATGACGATCTTGACTTCCTCAAGTTGGATCACCTTTCTTGATTGTGTTGGCTCGATGAAGACTAGTTGATTGCTCCCCCATACTCCACTATGGGTGAGCCACTCTTTGGCACATCTTCACAATTTCAGTGACACCATAATGGACGGAAAGCTTCAAGATTGATTGCTCTCCCATATTCCATTATGGGTGAGCCACTGTTCGAGTTGCTCCACTTGAACTTGCACACTGCAAACTTGATGACGATCACCACTTGATGTCATCCTCCATAGGTTGTATGAGATCTTCCTCTTGACGCAAGACCATGGAAACATACCTAACCCCACAAAGAACTCTCACGTAGACCATGGGTTAGTACACAAAGCGTAATGGACAATGCTTACCATACCATGGGATCACTTGATCCCTCTCGGTACTTCTTCTACGCTTTGTGAGTTGATCAACTTGATTCACTCTTGACTTAGTCTTGATCAACATTGAATCTTTCCAACTCTCCTCATTTGGATGATGTCTTGAAGGTAAACATGAATGATCACACAATCTTCTTCTTCAAGATATGCTTGCAATAAGCTCAACTCACACATGACCAATCTTTGAATAATTCCTTGAAAAGCACTTTGGCCATCTCATAAACTCCTTGAAACCAACACATGGACTTCAAGACAATCCTATGGACAAATCCTTCAAATATAACTCAAGGCAACCGTTAGTCCATAGAGATTGTCATCAATTACCAAAACCACACATGGGGGCACCGCATGTCCTTTCAAAGTGATAATGATGCACCATCGAGATCAAATCATTTGCCTCGGACTGACCCATTATCACATTGAGAAATGATGCATCGTTGAAGGTCGATCCCTCCAAATTCAGAAAAAAAAACACCGCTAAATTGTATACATTGCATAACTGCCAACGAATTTTCATGGTCACCTCGCATTCGATCAAACAAAAATTGAATACAAGGCACATGATTGCTTGTCATACATCGCTATCGTGTTTGCTGTGACATACGACTGGGAAGGCATCTCATTTCTTTCGCCCCCGGAACAAAGCGAGGTGGGGGTGGGCCACGAGCACCGTTCCCCATCTTCTTCTTCCATCCCTTTGGCACCCGCTAGGGGAGTCAGCCACCTCCATGCAACATCGTAGGTTTTGACACCTCTTTGGCGACCACATGGATGAGATGTTGGCCTAGGCGGTGGTGGCCTGCCGTCGGAGGCGCGGGAGGCATAGGAGGTCTATTGATGGAGCCTCATGAGGCGTGGGGTCCCACTAAAAAAATGTTGGATTCAGACGTGGGGGTTGAGGCTGCGTTCATGACATCATCGGCGAGGATTGGGAACGGGCGGAAGCAGTCGAAGGCGACAATACGGGGAGGGAGAGTAGGCGACAAAAGGAGTGGGAAGGGGGGAGGGGGGCCTTTTGTGTGAAGCAGTTTTTTGGATGGGGTGCGCTTCAAATATCCCCCACAAACAAACACAAAATATGAAGGGTCGCAAGCTTGATTTAGAGAGCGCTCCGTAAATGATGTCGATCGAGAGTGGAATGATAACTCCGTTAGATCGATCTTTTTTTGGCTAAAATCGTCATATTAATTGTTATTATAACGATAGGGCCAGTATGATAACTCCGACAGAGTCGCTCTTAGGATGTGTAAAGAGGTGTGACGGCCCTCAGAAACTCGAAGATATTTCCGAGAGCATTTTCGACTCAGAAGTATCCGTCGGGTTCCTTTCGGTGCTCGGATGGCTGCATAGGCGCCGAGTGAGCTGAACCTGGCTCGACATCCGCTTTAGGCTGAAAAAGTCGCTCAGATCCCTGAAGTTGAAGTAATGGCCGGCTAACCTCACCCGTACTGTACCCAGTCACACGCAATCAAGAGGGGCGGTCACGGCAACAAAATCCGGTAAGCAACACGCGGAACTTGCATCGCCGGTAAGCCGTACTGTCCTCAAAGCCGTGAGTTCTGAGGCCATCTTCAGCCGCGTTTCAGGAAGGCTTTTTCAGATGATTTTTTCACGCCGGTGTCAAAAAAACCATCCAGTCGCGTCTTCAGAAGACCGATTTTCGCCGGCCTGGTCCGAAAACAGCGCCGGCGGACCCATGCCAAACCCGGCGCGCTGGGGGGCGCCCGGGGACGTCGGGGCGAACTGTTTTGGCGCGAAACAGCCATGGACCCGCCGCGTCAGCGACACGGCGCCTCGTCTTCCCCCAACGGCCTCGGTTCTCGCGGGGAATCAATGCCAAGGCTGCCGCCGGTCAGCCTTGCCATTGATTCTTCACGAGCGGCGCGTCACGGGACAGCGCGCCGACACCTCCCCTCCCTCGCGCACGTACACATGGGTGCGCGGCTATATAGCCGGTGGCCTGCACTCGCCTGTGCCCACACCAGCCCCGCCCCTCGTCGCCGCCCAGCTCCTCCCTCTCCCTACCTCTCCCGAGCGCCGCCGCCCAGCCCCTCCCTCTATCTCTCTACCTCTCCCGAGCCCGTCGCCATGGCGGAACGCTACCTCGAAGACGAGGCGGCGACCAACGGCTTCAGCCGCCGTTCGCTCCGCGAACAGGAGTCCTGGCTCCTGTTCCAGGCGAACATCCCGGCGTCGCCGGACATGCGCGCCGGGCCGACAAGGTGGAGGCTCAGCGCCGGGGGAGTGCCCATTCCCCCGTTGCCCGACGCCGTGGCGAAGCCGAAGTACTTCGCCGAGAAAGTCGAGGTCGTGCGCGCCTCCCTCACCGACGCCCAACTCTCCCTCCCCCTGTACGCCGCCGACAACCACGCGGCTTGGGCGGCGTATTTCGAGCGCCGCCCGCAGCAGCGCTTGGCGACCATCAACGGCGCGCCGGTGGTTGGCGGCCGGCAGAACAGCGAGGGGCGCCACCTGTGGTGGGGCGTCCCCGGCCGCACACTCGAGGGCGATGACGGTGGCCCTGAAATGGGCGCGCAGGGATTCCATAGCGATGGAGAAGGAGCGCCTGGAGAAGGCGAAGGAGCGCCAGCGCGCCGCCCTGCTTCGCTTCGCGGAGCGTCGACGCGGCTGCGACGAATGCGGAGTCGTCGTCATCTGCGACAGCGACGACGACAAGGACGACGATGCGCCGCCACCAGTCCGCCATGGCGACGCCGGGCAGGGGTCCAACAGGGGCGCCCGCGTCAAGGAGGAGAAGGCCGACGACGACAATGGCGGTGACGGCGGCGATTTCAGCCAGTTTTTCCTTTAAATTAGTTTATGTATATGTACTATGCAATGAAAATCCACGAACTTCACCAAAATGTGTCGAAATTTATCGTGTTTGGCCGAAATGTATCGTGTTTGACCGAATTTTATCGTGTTTAAACCGAACTTCGCCGAACTTCTTTTATTTTAAAACGTGCCTGAGGCGACCCTGGGGCCGGCGGCTGGGGACCAATTCGCTCCAGACCCAAATTTTGCGCCGGCTCATCGCCAGGCGGCGATTTTAGGCGCCCCCTTGGGGGCCAACGGCTGAAGATGCCCTGAGCTGACGCTGTCGGGACGTCACTCAGGCAGCACCAGCACGGCCCGGCAAGTGCTGACCTATAGCCGCTGGACACGAGCGCACGGAGGGCACCGCACGGGCGTGGATGCTACTCGACACCAATCAGTGCGATCCAGCACGATACTTTGTCCTCGGTGATCTCGACGGCGTCACGGGGTCGGCATGGGCTCGTCATTTCCATCAGCTTTCCTGGATGAACGAGACATCTCATGGCGGTGAAGAGTAGACGTCACTGTTCCTTCCTCAACGTAGACACCACTTTTCCTTGCCGGCCCATCGACCCGGCAACTCCTAGCCCGGCAACTAATTAAGAAATTCTACATGCAAAATTCTAGAAAATTGATCGCGTTGTTATCTTTTTTCTTTCTGGGTGGTTGTTTAAGCAGAATACATTTATTTTGCCCGGTTTTGTACTTAAATACTTAAAAACAAATTAGAACATTGTTTGCTATTTCGAAAAAATGTCCGTGCTTCAAAAAAATGTTCGCGAATTCAATAAAATGTTTTGTTATTTTGAAAAAAAGGTTTGCAATTTTGAAAAATATTTCCGAAGTTAAAAAATGTTCGCCAATCCAAAAAACATCCATGATTCTGAAAAATGTTCATGAATTCAGATATCTTCGCAGATTTTTAAAATAATCATGATTTCAAAAAATATCATGAATTCAAATAAGTTAGTAACTTTAATAAAATTCACGGATCCACAAAATGTTCACGAATTACAAAAATGTTTGCGAAATGTTCATGGATTCAAACTTCATGATCATTTAAAAAAATCAAAAAAGTTTGCAAATTTAAAATATATTTAAAATTTCCAAAAAGTATTCATGATTTCAAAAACTGTTTCCAAATATGCAAAGAAAAATCAAGAATTCAAAATGTCTGTGTATCTAAAAAATATTCTTGAATTTAGAAAATGATTATCAATTCGAAAAGATGTTCATGAATTTTAAAGGAGAATGTAAAAAAAGTAAAATAGGAAAAACCATAAGAAAAATCAAAAGAATAAACACAGAAAAAGGAGAAAACCCGTGGGAAACACACAGGAGAAATAATCGAACTGGGGTGGCCAATACAGTGTGCGGTTGCGAGCGGGTGCACATTTGGTCGATATTCATCGACGTATGTGGGGAGATTGCTCACTATGGCTGGGTATCACTACATATGAGCCAAGTGGCCCATGCGCCCAATTCTGCTGTTGGGCCATTCCACATTGGAAGGCGGCGCCCGCGAGAAGGCAGGGAGCGCAAATGCTTGATCACTCTCTTCATGGCCCCATCTTTGGGAGCAACTAATTAAGGGGTATCCTTTGGAGGGCTCTATTGCGCCCAGCCGCGGCCATGTGCTGCACGCTAGGAGCGTCCTTGGGATTTCGTTTTTTTCTCCACGCATTTTCGAGTTTTTTTGTTCTTTTTGCTTTTCGTTTTTCCTTGGTATATGTTGAACAATTTTAAAGTACACAATGAATATTCTTTAAAATATATGTTCAACATTCTTTTAATATAGGGTGGACATTGCTTAAAATATATTATGACCATTTTTATATATAAACAATCAATGAACTTTGTATAGTACACCAAAAAGAATAAAAATGGAAAAGAAAAGGAAATAAACTATATGGAAACAAAAAGAAAAAAGAAAAGAGAAAAAACAGGAATGAGAAGAGATAGTAGAGAGACCGTGGGCCGGCCCAAGCTAGGCATTGGGAGGCTGATCGTTATGTCCAAATGTCGCTTTTTTTAGCAGAGTACGGAAACAGATGCTCATACATTCGCATACACACTCACCCCTATGAATGCATAAATACACACATATCCTATTGAATATCTTCAAGAGTCTGAGCCGGCACATTATTTTGAGAATAACAAAGTCGCCACAGACGTCTTCATAGTAGACGTTCATCTTCTCCCATTGAACGCACATCACCGAAATGATTAAAATAAACACAGAAAAATGCGAGCACGGGTGTCAATCTAAGACGTCCACTCTCGTGAGTTAGGGACACCATTGTCCTTTTAAGCATTCAACCACATGTTCAATCGCACGTCCAACTGTCGTTGAAATCCATAGGGGCGATCAAGTTCGGTGCACCAATTTTAACACTTCAAAGATTGGACGTTGGTTATGATTGGGTACGTTCTCGGAGGTTTTAGTCCGATATTTTACCGGTTTGGGGAACCTTCTTGAATGTTCTCAAATTGGTTTTTGTTTTTTTGTTTGTTCTCTTTATTGGTTTTCTTCTTGTATTTTTTCCTTTCTGTTTTCTTATTTGCTACTTTCCCAAAGAATCAATAAAACAAAAATGTCCAATATACTATAAAAAATATTCAATTTTTTCAAAAAAATAGTTGCCCTTTTATAAAATTGTTCGTGTTATAAAAAGTATTCACAATTAAAAAAACATAATTTCAAAAGGTGTTATTTTTTTCTTGCTTTTAAAAAATGATCAAAATTGGAAAATCAGGTCATGTTTTAAAAATGTTCTGATTTCCCAAGAGTGTTCGTAAATGTCAGAAGAATGTTGGTATTTCCAAAATAAAGTTGAATATTCAACATTATTCAGTTTTTCAATTTTTTCTAGAATTAAGAAAACTATTCACAATATAAGAAAATATTCAAAAATTCAAAATTGTTAGTGTGTTCAAAAAGTGCTTTTTAAAAAAAGGTTTAGAAATTTAAACAATTTTTGTGTCAAAAAAATTCACTTTTTCAAAAATTGTCCATGTTTTAAAAATTACTGGTACAACATAGGGCGCTATATTGAAGCGGGGCTACAGTAACGGTGTAACAGTAAACTGGTCTACAATATTATGCGCTACATTACATGGGGTACTGTTCCATCGGTGGTACAGTGCCGTGCTCCAATGGATCGGCGACCTAGCCATGCTGCCCTATACGGCACGCCACTGTTGGGTGCAATGAGCGTTCAATTGAGGTCCCACCTATAAGTCCCAGCGGTTGCTAGAAAAACCCCTATAAGCCCCAACGTGGTAAACAACGAGGACATGATGGACCCTGAATAATTAAGCATAGTCCTTATGAAAGAGGCATTGGCATGGACCCGTGATTAAAAAACCTACAGGGTGAAGGGAGTATCGTGGACCAACGGCGAAGAGGAGAGATAGGGGTGGGCAAATCTCTTGGAGGTGCATGGAGCCGACCTTGGTTACCGGATCACAACACAATCATCACATATACTCGCGGATTAACTCAATTTCATCACTCACATATTTCCCGATTTGGCAATTTGATACAAGTTTCAGAGATCACCTCAGTCTACCAAGTAGTTCTAGAGTTCTACAGCTAAGCTATTACAACTTGTAGAAGAGGAAGATACCGTCCACTGATCATGGGGAGAGTTGTTAAAGTGACATATCTGTATAAGCTGTGTACGTTTATTTTTCTACCTTATCTCACCGAGCCTGTTCGGTTGGAGATCTTCACGGTAGTTCTTTCTTGGCTCTCAAGACTTTGTACACGAGGCCAATATATATTGAGCTGATCGCCCCTTTGCGTGGCGTGTCTTCCCTCAAACCTTTTCTTTCCCTATACGTTTATATGGTATCAGACAATTCCGATCTACAAACCTAGCTAGCTTCCGCCGCCAGCCTCCCAGCCTCCACCATGACGTCCTCGGCCGCCACCTCCTCCGCGATGGATGCTCTCACCTCCGGAGCCCTGTCCACCACCGTGGTCCAGGCTGCGTCGCCGGCGTCCCTCGCCATCAGCGTCAACGTCAAGACGCACATCCCGGTCGCCCTCGACCTCCAGGCTTCCAACTTCTCCAAGTGGAGTATGCTCATGAGCGTCCTCCTCGGCAAGTACGAGCTCTCCGGCCACATCTCCACCGACACCCCGGCCGCCGATCGCACCGCTGAGTGGTCGCGCCAGGACTACATCGTCCGCTCGTGGCTCTACGGCTCCGTCTCCGACGACATCCTCGACATCATCATGGCGCGGGACCAGACCGCGTTTCAGGCCTACGCGCTCATCCGCAACCTCTTCCTCGACAACCAGCTCACCCGCGCCGTCTACCTCGAGGCGGAATTCCGCGCCATCGTCCAGGGCGATCTCACCATCGCCGCGTACTGCCACAAGCTCAAGACTCTCTCCGACGCCCTCCGCGACGTTGGACAGCCCGTGACCGACACGACCCTGGTGCTCACCTGCCTCCGGGGGCTCAACCCCCGCTTTGCCGACATCATCACCCTTGTCTCTATGCAGGTCCCGACCCCGACGTTCTTGCAGACTCGCTCACTTCTGCTCCTCCGCGAGAATCAGCTCGCACATCCCGCCCCGGGCACGCACCCACCCGCCGCGTCCCAGATCGCGCTGTACGGGAACACCACCGGCTCTAGTCCATCCGGTGGCACCTCTGGAGGCAGCAGCGGCGGCGGTGGCACTGGTGGCGGCGGCGGTGGCACTGGTGGCGGCGGCAATGGCCGCTGGCAGAAGAAGAAGAACAAGAACACCGGCTTCTCGAACTCACCTGGCCCGTGGATCTGCTTCAACCCCTACACGGGCCAGGCGCAGCAGATGCAGCCCACCTGGAGGCCCGCTGGTGGTCCGTCTCCTCCCTCTGGCGGTCCTGGCGTCCTTGGGCCACGGCCTGTCGCCCCCCAGCAGCAGATGCAGCGCTACTCCGGCCCATCCACCTGGGTTCCTCCTCGCCATCAAGCGTATACGACCCAGCTCGCTCCCCTGCATGGGCAGGCGTTCGGCACTGCTCCTCCACCTCCAGCTACGCCGTACGGCCCCGGTTCCGGCACCGGCGCCCCAGCCTGGGACTGCTCCGCCCTCATCGCCGCCCTCAACAACACCGCCAGCAGCTCCAACGTTGGCTCCACCACGCCAAGCCCATGGGTGATGGACTCCGGCGCCACTTCCCACATGGTTTCCGACCCCGGTATACTCTCTTCTCCCTCCCAAAATTCTCCTCCCTTCCAAGTCACCATTGGCAACGGTTCTTCTTTACCCATCTCCACCATTGGTCACACTACTATTTCTACACCCCACCGCACGTTTGATCTTAACAACGTTCTAGTAGTTCCTACCATCATTAAAAATCTCCTTTCTACTCGTCAATTTACTATTGATAATTCTTGTTCCGTGGAGTATGACCCCTTTGGTTTTTCTATCAAGGATCTTCAAACTCGGCGCGAGATCATACGCTTCAGTAGCCCCGGTCCACTCTACGAGTTTCATACAAGCACCAGCTCGCCATCGCCCTATGGACTTGTCGCCTCCACCACCCCCACCGAGCTGTGGCATCGCCGCTTAGGTCATCCAGGTCGTGACGCTATGTCACACTTAGCTAACGATTTTGCTATTCCATGTAATAAGTCCACTATGGTTTGTCATGCGTGTCAACTAGGCAAGCACGTACGCCTACCATTCTCTAGGTCTCAAACTGTGTGCTTTGTTCCCTTTCAGTTAATCCATTGTGATTTATGGACCTCACCTGTTGCAAGCAATTCTGGTTTTAAATATTACCTTGTCATTGTGGATGATTTTTCTCATTTTATGTGGACTTATCCCCTTCGGCGCAAATCCGACACTTGCGATATCCTCATTAATTTCTTCGCCTACGCACGCACACAATTCAATCTTCCCATAGTCTCTCTACAAACCGACAATGGCACCGAGTTCGTTAACTCTACACTAGTCGAGTTCTTGGCTCGAAACGGCACCCACCTTCGCATGTCCTGCCCTTATACGTCTCCACAAAACGGTAAAGCTGAGCGTGCCTTGCGCACCCTCAACGATATCACTCGCACCCTCCTCTTCCAAGCACACATGCCACCCTCATACTGGGCAGAGGCCCTTGCCGCGGCAACGTTCCTCATCAATCGCCGTCCATGTCAAGCTGTAGAGTTTCGCATCCCATACACTCTCCTTCACAACAAAACTCCATCCTTCTCCGACCTCCGTGTCTTCGGCTGCTTATGCTACCCTAACCAGTCCGCCACGGCTCCTCATAAACTCGCTGCGCGATCCACTGCCTGCGTTTTCCTTGGCTACCCATCTTCGCACCGTGGCTACAGGTGCCTCGACCTCAATTCTCGTCGAGTTCTGACGTCTCGTCACGTCATTTTCGACGAAAATTCGTTTCCGTTCGCGACCACGCAACCAGCCCAGCCTGCTGAGTCCCTAGACTTCTTGCTGGACCCTGAGCCTTTCCCGGTCGTACTAGCACCAGCCCAGCCCATCACGCATGCTTCTCCTGAGACCAGCATGCATGGCTCCTCATCCACGCGCGCGCCTAGCTTCCCGACGTGCGCGACCACACCTGCGCCTAGCTCGCGTACGTCTTCTCTAGCGCACAGCTTGCCGGTCGCCGGTACCTCTCCGTCTTCCGAGTCTCCTGCCTCGGTTTCGGCTTCCACTCCTCCGCCTCCACCCCCGCCACCACCTCCGCCTCGGACCCGCACCCGCGCTCCTTCCGTTCCGGCGGTTAACACACATCCTATGCTTACACGTGCCAAACACGGCATTGTTCAGCCTGTCGATAAACTAAATCTTTCGGCCATCCACTCTTCCGTCTCTCCGATACCCAAAACATACCGGGGTGCTCTTCAGGATCCATTGTGGCGCGCTGCTATGACTGAGGAGTATGATGCTCTAATTCACAACCGCACGTGGTCCCTTGTTCCTTGTCCGGTTGGTGCCAATATTGTTTCAGGGAAGTGGATCTTCAAGCACAAGTTTGGTTCTGATGGTGCTCTCGCTCGCTACAAGGCGCGCTGGGTTGTTCGTGGCTTCTCTCAGCAGCCGGGCGTTGACTTCGACGAGACGTTCAGTCCTGTCGTCAAGCCCGCCACCATCCGCGTCGTCCTCAGCATCGCCGTCTCTCGTGCATGGCCGATACACCAGCTCGACGTCAAGAACGCCTTTCTCCATGGTAATCTTGACGAGGTGGTCTACTGCGAGCAACCACCTGGCTTCATCGACTCTGATCATCCTCAGCATGTCTGTCGGCTCCACAAGTCCCTCTATGGCCTCAAGCAGGCTCCTCGGGCTTGGTACCAGCGCTTTGCTCACTACGCGCACCGTCTCGGTTTCGTCGCCTCTCAGTGCGACGTCTCCCTGTTTGTCCTTCGACGGGGCGACGACCTGGCTTATTTGCTTCTCTATGTGGACGATATTATCCTCACCGCTTCCAGCGCTGGTCTTCTTCAGCACATCACCGGTCTTCTTCATCGCGAGTTCTCCATGACCGATCTCGGGGATCTGTCCTACTTCCTCGGCATCTCGGTCACTCGCTCGCCGTCAGGGATGATGCTGTCCCAGCGCCAGTACGCCATCGACCTCTTGCAGCGCGCCGGTATGCTGGAGTGCAACCCGTGTCCTACTCCCATAGACACCCGTTGCAAACTTGCAGCTGATGACGGTCCTCTCGTCGCGGATCCCACTGAGTACCGCAGCTTTGCAGGCGCCCTTCAGTACCTGACTCTGACGCGCCCCGACATCGCACATGCTGTCCAGCAGGCATGCCTCTACATGCATGCTCCTCGGGAACCGCATCTCAACCTCGTCAAGCGGATTCTCCGATATGTCCGTGGTACACTGGATCTTGGTCTCTGGCTGCGTTCTTCCTCGGCTTCGACACTCACCGCGTACTCCGATGCGGACTGGGCTGGCTGCCCCGACACTCGCCGATCTACCTCCGGCTATTGTGTCTATCTTGGTGATAACCTTGTGTCCTGGTCATCCAAACGCCAGGCCACGGTATCTCGTTCGAGCGCCGAAGCAGAGTACCGCGCCGTGGCTCATGTCGTGGCTGAGTGTTGTTGGCTTCGCCAACTTCTCCAGGAACTCCAGCGTCCCCTTCACTCCGCTACAGTCGTCTTCTGTGATAATGTCAGCGCTGTTTACATGGCTTGCAACCCGGTTCAGCATCGCCGTACGAAGCACATCGAGATTGACATTCACTTTGTTCGGGAAAAGGTGTCTCTCGGTCAGATTCGGGTTCTTCATGTGCCGTCCTCACAGCAGTTTGCAGATATTATGACGAAGGGTCTGCCGTCCCAGCTGTTTTTGGATTTTCGGTACAGTCTATGCGTTCGCTCGCCCGACGCATTGACTGCGGGGGGATGTTAAAGTGACATATCTGTATAAGCTGTGTACGTTTATTTTTCTACCTTATCTCACCGAGCCTGTTCGGTTGGAGATCTTCACGGTAGTTCTTTCTTGGCTCTCAAGACTTTGTACACGAGGCCAATATATATTGAGCTGATCGCCCCTTTGCGTGGCGTGTCTTCCCTCAAACCTTTTCTTTCCCTATACGTTTATATCAATCGTTGATCACCCTTTACTCAAAGAAATCATAAGTGTCTATCCAACGATCATACATGTTCATCTCTATCTCCTTCGAGGTGCCGAACTCTTTAGTGTTCAGATGATGCAGAGAATTCAAAGTCATGACACTTGGATCAGGTCTATTGCAGGAGCGGCGGTATGGAATGACACATGTTTTTGCAAGGACGACATGTGGGGTACTGACGGTGAGCCACTGGACAATGTCACGAAGCTAATGCTTGTTGATGTTGTAGACATGAAATTAGGGGTGCGGGCGAGCGGACTTAGTCGCGGCCTTCTAATGAGGAGTAGGCGACGACATGTTGTATCAGCTATTATTTTGTAGTAGCTATTGCCGTTAGTCATGATGGATCCATGGTGGTGGATTTTGGATTTTCTATGGGCCTAAGAGTAGAGTAGAGCTTAGTAGAGGCCCATACATCCTCACACCATTTTGCGGACTGTGAGACCAATCATCTAATTTGGTGCCAAACGAGCTAAACCATCAAATTTGGGCTTGGCATAGAATATTAGCTGAATAGTTGTGGTTAAAATGTCTAAATGTTTAGAGGAGCGTGCTACACCAATAAAAATTTACCGTGTACCAACAATCCCAGTGTCATTATGGAGGTACAAATAACGATTTTTATACCTTTGACACATCATAAGTAGAGAAGATTGTCGATGAAGCATGTCGAGTCCCATAGCTAGGTTATACTTCCCAGCTGTGAGAATTTACGTCGAAATGATCCGCCGGATCTACTGTCGAAGTAAACGGCGCCTCCAAAATAACCGGAAGTACTAGGACACCCTCTGCACCTGTCTTGCCCCCAAGCAAGGGGGGCTAGACAACTTGGGCCCCATGGTCTGCCTTGGCCCCAAAGCAAGTGGGCGGCGGATGTAGAGATCAGAGAAGCTTTTGGACCATTTCATAAGCTTTGTCACCTTTCAAAACATTTCGGAACACTCGAGCCCTGCAGGAACAATTCCAAGATCATTTGGAATACTTTCGGAACCCTTCTTTCCCATTCTTTACTTGTTGCTAGTCATTAAGCGTGCGAACCTATACGTTCAAGAATACGTGGACATGCCCGGAATACCTTCTGGTTAATAATTATTAATGGAATCTAGACGCCCATAATCATGCTCACATATCATCGGCGATAATTATTTAGTGAATCTTTGTGTTATCACATACAAGTCTCTTTGTCTCGTGACAAAACCCGAAGCGAGACTTTTATGTATCGTCGTGAACATCTTGATAGCCATATCTAGTTATTCTCATTACCGTATTCTAGTATCTCATGACTAACACTTTAGTCACTTTACCTGGCCAGGCGATGTTGAACATTGTAATATCAAGTGGTCCCAGAGGGTATCTCTTGATCGCCGAAGGGGCAAATCCCATCTTGACACATCTAGCACCACGAAATTTTACATGTGTACCGGAAAGTCGCCTTTTATAATTTACTCACTTATTTTTGTACACAGTACAGACGCAAACATTCATATATACGCACATATACTCATCTATGAATGCATACACGCATACTTTATCCATATGAGCACCTTCGAAAGATTGAGCCGACATGTCATCTTGAGATTTTACGGAGTTACCGTAGACGCCTTGTAGTTGACGAATACGTCTCCTCCCATTGAAAGTTTATCGCCGGAAATTTTAAAATAAATTCAGAATAAATATGAGCACCAGGATTTGTACCGCGGTGGGCTAGGATACAATGTCCTCCTAACCATCCAAGTATGGATTGGTTCACTAATTTACCCACTTATATACAGAATAACTTTTGGCAACCCCAAAATAACCATTCAGTAGGGTTTACAATTCTCATTGTCCAAGGACACAAGTAAACTTAACAGTTTATGTGAGAATACGTACAACATACTGACATGTTCTCATTATTGGCGACACCCTCGTTACATTAACAATGCTCATGATCAGCAAAACAAGATCATCAGCAATATATGAGCTAATCCAAAGACTTGAGTAGGGTTCTGTTTGGCGTCCATCGTTCTACGCATGCAACTAGGTTTTCGTCTGAATCTCACATTCAAGAACCATTGCAATTTCTCTGGACTTCTAGAGTGTTTTAGATTTTCTACGGTGAGAGTATTTTCACGTCCGTCAACACGTCTAACTCACAACTCCGTGGAAACCGTGGGAGCAAGCATCGTGTCTCAGGTGGTAAATTTAATCACCGGCTGGTGCACAGTAGCTCCGCCGTGAGTAGATTCCACGTCGAGCCGGAAAACGACGTCCGGTTCTGTTCGGAATCTCCTAGAGCCGGAGTATCTTGAAGAGGTATCGGCGATCTCCTGTGTAGACCGAACTCCAAACTCTGAATTAAAAGCATCACTGGGGCTTCCTGATTTGCGCGTACTCTTTTCCAACCGGCGAACCCGTCCGGCCGTCCCCATCCATCCCATGGTGTGGACATTTCGACGGTTCGACCCCCTGCCCTCAACTTCATCTTTAACTAACCACTCCGTGGTTATATAACTTCCCACGCGACTAAAGAAAAACAGTGCCACCGGATTGACGCCATGAGCACTTGCGTTGCCACTTAAGCTGAGCATATACTAAACCTAAGCATGGCATGATCGATCGGGACACCCATCGCGGCTCCGAGCCTACGATAAATAAATGGTATCGGAACGTCAGGCCATGTTAACTAATAACTTGACGCCAAAGCTAGCCAGCTAGTCGTTCACGCCTCCAATTTAGCAAATGGTCGACAAAACATGGTCCGCCTAGGATATACAGAAAAGACGCCGCGAAGTTGAACAAGTGACAACAACTGAAGAGTGCATACTTCCTCGTAAAAAGGTATAAAATTCAGTTCGGTACATTTTATAAGTACGTTATGAATATTATTTATATCCATAATTTTTTGAAAAAAAAGCAATGAACATTTTTCTATACGCATGATCATTTTTCTTCTTCTATTTTTCATAAACCGATTAACATTTTTCTTTTAAATAGGTGAAATCAAATAGTTTTGGAAAACAAATTCAAAACCAACTCATGGCTGGTCATGGGCCTTGGCCCACGCGCATCACATTGTAGGCGTTTCCATGTCTATTCCTTGCATTGAGCAGCAGCACGAGAAGGCATGAACCGCAAATGTTGGATCGCTTTCTGCATGCACCCCCCCTTCTTGTTATTTTCTTCTCAAGTTAGTTATGCAAAACCACAAGATGGTATTTGAATACCCACAAGATGTGGGTATTCAACAACAAGCCCCATTTTGGTTACCCCGTTTGACACCAAATCCAACTGGTTGGGGCCACCCAGAAGTGACAACACGGTGAAAAAGCAAGGACGTGATGGACCCTGCATCAACAATCATAGTCCCGATGAAAGAGACAGGGGCATGTGACCTAGCCCCAGGATCCTCGTTCAACAATGGAAAAGTTCAACAATGAGTGACTGTGGTGGTAGAAGCTTGACAAGAGGAGTGGGTAGTGTTGAAGAGAGCGGATTAACAAATCCACTGATCAAAGGGGGTATTCCGAATGGCAACACTAGTGGTGTAGACAAGAGATAGGGGCAGACTTGGACTATTGTTATTGCTAGAACAACAGCAACCAACGGATGTGTGATGTTGGTGCATACTTCAGAGGTAGCAGAGGGAATGGGGTGTTGGTTGTGAGCTGTTGGAAATTTTTGTGAAGTTAGTTCTTGCTATGTAGACCTGAGATTGGGGGTGTGGTGGGGTGGGCCAAATGCCAGTTTAGTTTTGTGCCTCGAAGGTCAATCATGGAAGACATTTTCTTTGTACAATAACTTATGATAAGATGCATGGAGCAAAAGAAAGACCCGCATATAGTGTTCATTAACTTGGAGAAGGCCTATGATAAAGTATCGCGGAATGTCATGTGGTCGGCCTTGGAGAAACAAGAAGTCCCAAACAAGAACATACCATCAAGGACATGTACGATAATATTGTGACAAGTGTGTGAAGTTGTCGGGACCCCGATTCCAAGTCACATCGATCTAGCCGGTAACACCTCATATCACTTTGCGGCCTCACGCACGGTATTCCCACGGGTGTCGCCTTACCATGGCCCGGGACCGTTTGCGCCTTTTGGCTCACGTATATGATAGTGTCGCTAGCATCCATATGACAGAGAACTCGGGCTGACATGGCTAGTCATGAACCCAAAGCGACACCAACCTATGGGGACATGCATACATGAATCACATCAAGCATGTCGGTCAGCAGCGTGTGAATCCGGGCTGTAGCACTGGGCTAACAGGAGTCCGGGAACCCGAGCTGTAGCAGGCTAGGCAGGACTCCGGATGTCACCGCGTGACATTTCCCCGAAGGGACAGACACATGAACGAAGTGAAACACATGCCGGCAAGTCAAGTGCCCTGAGCAGTAGTGCTGGGCTAGCAGGACTCTGGTGAACCGGGCTGTAGCGGACTACTATGGCTCATGGAAGCACTAGTTTACATTTCCCCATAAGAGAGGCTGCCAAGGATAAACAACTAGATTGTCGGATCCCACACATACCAAGCATTTCAATCATACACACAATATGCTCGATATGTGTAAATACAACATGGCATCACAACATAACTCTACGACTCAAGTATTTATTCATTAGGCTCCGAGGAGCCAAGTATTACAAACATGGGTCTCATGATCCAACATATAGAGTATACAAACAACAAGCACATGTGGAAGCTTAACTTGTCTGAGTACAGGCATCTACAAATGAAGAAGGCCGAGAAGCCTGACTATCTACTAGATCTTGCCGAGGGCACAAGATCGTAGCTGAGGTATCAAGCTAAACGTCGAAGTCCACACGGAACTACTAGCCAGACTGTAGTCTCTCTGCAAAAACATAAATTAAGCAAACGTGAGTACAAATGTACCCAGCAAGACTTACATCAGAACTAACTACATATGCATCAGAATCAACAAAGGGGGGGGTGGTGGAGTTTGACTGCAGCAAGCCAGCTTTGACTCAGTGGCTAACCTAAACTATGACTGCAAGTAACTCTTTTCAGGTGGCGCACACGAGTCCACATATTCACCATATCAATACACCACTATGGATCCGCTCCCGTCTCCCTACGAGAACGCCATCCATAGCACTCACGCTTATCTTGCGCATTTTAGAGTATCCACTTTCACTTGTCTATGAACTGTATAGGCAACCAAGTAGTCCTTTATCGCGGACGTGGCTATTCGAATAGATGATGTTAACCCTGCAGGGGTGTACTTCTTCATACACGCTCTCACCACTTACCGCCGTTTACACGACATGTACTCGGCAACCTTCAAGCGGAAGCCCAACGAGGGTGTCGGCCACGGCCTACCTAAACACTCAAGTCTCTAGTCCAGGTTTATCGCCTATCCAGGTTCCATCCGCAGGGAGTCCGGCCGAGGTTTCCACATACGGCCCCGAACGATGTGTACAGGGTTCCGAGACACCAAACGGGCGCCCGGCATGCCCGGCCACGGTGTATCTACCGCAACATAGCCCATCCCTGGGGTCAGCGCTACGCACGGTCGCCAACACATATCCTACAAACACCAGAAACTAGTTGCAACTCCTGGACAGAGGACTAGGGTGGTTAAGAAGCCGAGAGGGTCAATTAAGGATCCCAATGCATGGTAGTAACTGGTTCTTAAATCACACATACAGATCTCGGTGCTTAAGGACGATTCCAATGAAACAACCCACCATGTACTCCTACATGGCCTCTCATCGATACCTTTACCAAATCGTGTTCAACACACTTAGCTCACACACATTAGGACATGTTCACAACTTTCCAATTCATCCCCGATGAATCAGACCTGACACAACTCTAAGCACTAGCAGGCATGACAAGCAAACATGAATGAGTAGGCACATCAGGGCTCAAACAACTCCTACTCATGCTAGTGGGTTTCATCTATTTACTGTGGCAACGACAGGTCATGCAGAGGAAAGGGGTTCAACTACCGCAACATATAACAGTTGAAACGGTGTTGTCCTAATGCAGTAAAAGAGAGCAGGAGCAAGATAGGGGGATTGTATCGGAATGAACAAGGGGGTTTTGCTTTCCTGGTACTTTTGAAGATAGTATAGCTCTTCATCGGTGTCATCGAACACATCGTCGAAACCACGTCTATCGAGAGGGGACAACTTCCGGCAATAAAGAAGGAAACACAATCAATGCAATGCAACAATATGATGCATGATCATGACATGTCAACATGCTGAGATTTGAGCTAATGTAGCTAAGAACAGAAGGGTTTGAGTTGATTTGAACCAAAGGTTCAAATTCAAATTCAAACTAAGAACTTATGAAGTGCATTATCATGTTTTGATCTAAAAATCAAGGTTAAGTTGTTTAAACATGCATGAAACCAGTATAGATGGATAGATTAGATTTTTATGATCATTTTTCATATATAAATTATTTGATTTGGAGCTACGGTTGAATTACTATGATTTTTAGAAGTTTTGGCTATTTTCTGGAATTTCCTGGTTATTAATAAATCCAGAAAATGTAATACTGCGTCAGCATTAGGTCATGTCGACGTTAGCAGGTCAACAGGCGCCAGTCCAGGTCAAACCTGACCAGTGCGACCCACTGGTCAGTGACTCAATTAACTAACAAGGTTAAATAGGATTAACTAATCACATTAATAAGCACTGGGCCCACTGTCAGTGTGAGAAGTGGGGTAATTAGTCCTAAACTAAACAAGTCAGGGGCGGGGCCCACATGTATTAACCGCAGGGAGGTCAAACCCCGGGTCGAACGGGTCAAACTCGCCGGCGTTGAGTCGCCGGCGAGGTCAGCGGCGGCGAGGGGCTTCGGAGAACCCCTCTGGTGCATCGTTCGGCATGCGGTTGGGCTCTCCGGGACGCTGGCGAAGTGGCGCATCGAACGGCGATGGGCTCCGGGCCTGGGGTGGCCGGATACACCGATAGCGAGCAGTGCAGCGGCGGCCGGAGCTCGGGCCCGCTCGGGTTAGGTGCTACGGCGCGCAAACGCGCGAACTAAAGCTCGGGGGCTGCTCTACGTGAGGCTGCTAACGCGTTGCACACCGGCGCATGACCAAATGGTCACCGGAGTGTCGCCTGCGTCGAGCTTGTGCGGCGGAGCGTCTCGACTCTGGTGGAGGAGGCGGCTAGAGCTCGAAATCGGGCATGGAGTTAGGGGGAAACGAAGCAGGGGCTCACATGGAGTCGGTAGGGCGGCTCAGCAAGCTCGGGGAGGTCCGGACGGCGGTGGAATCACGGCGGCGATCGTCGGGACCCAAGGATGAAGATGACATCGATGGTGGCACTCCGAGGCCTTCCAGTCACGTGGATCGGCGGGGACGGCGTAGCGGATGACGGCGGAGCTCGTGGACCGGTCGGAGGAGCGAGGGGGATGCGGTGGACACGACGGCAGCGAACGGCGGCGACGGCTGCGCTCCAAGTGCTCGGGAGAGAGAAACAGAGGAGGGGGAGGAGCACATGGAGAGTGAGAGGGGTCGGGGGGTTGCGTGGCGTCGCGGAAGACGTCCATGACGACGAGGGGACAACCAGGCAGGCAGCTGCCGGCGTGGCACGCCGCGGCGCCGTGGCTAGCTTCTCCTCTGCCTTCTGGCAGGAGGAAGAAGACGCCCCTGCCCTCGGTGGGCCGGCCAGGTGGCTGAGCTGCCAGGTGGGCTGGGCCTGCTGGAGGAGCTGGGCCAGGTAAGTGGCCAGGTGAGTCTCTCTCTCTCTCTCTCTCTCTCTTTTATTTCTGTTTTCTAATTTGCAAATTTTTTTTTGATTTAGTAGCAACACCAAATCACTTCTATGAATCCTGAAAATATTCCTGGACACTTGCTGAAATATTTCAATGTCCCAAAAATAGTTCCAACATTATTTGAACATTTAAATTATTTAGAGTATTTAAATGCCCAAAGTCAAATACAATAAGATTTAATTCAAAAATCCAGAATGGCCTAGAAATATGTGCATCATTTTTAGCAGAGGTTTTCACCTTTAACAAAAATCATGGACTTTTCTAAAGGGAATTTGGGTTCATTGAAAAAATTCTTATTGAACCTAGTTGAATTCATTTGGTGTTGGGGTTTCAACAATCCCCATTTCAATTTCAAAAGAATTTAAACATGATGCAACACATGACTAGCTAGCTCAGAGCATACTAGAACTAGGGATGTGACAACTCACCCCAACTAAAACAAGAATCTCGTCTCGAGATTCAAGAAGTGAAGTAAGAAGATAGAGGGGTCACAAAACTATCACAGTCTTCTCGATCCAACTGCCCTTCTCGAAGATACCGATATACTGCATCGCATTGCACTTGACGTCTTTGTCTTCGAGATCTTCATCCAACACGATGACGGCGGAAGGAAACTCTACAGGAAACGATCTTCTCAAAGATCGAGCAACTCCAGATCAACTCATGGAGTGAGATGTTGAAACATCTCTTGGGCTGAGACACAAAACACACAACGAGAGAGATGGAAGGTAATAGATGACAAGGGTTCAAATTGGTAGGCAACAATTCCACGCTGGAGTAGGATGGTACATGGTTTCAAAGTAGCGAGGAGGTAATTGCCATGATTCCATAGCGGGACACCTTAGGGAAAGGTGACTCGTAGAGCATTTCCCTTAAGTGGCAAAAAGAATTACTTTTGATACAAAGATCATTGAAACTCTTTATACCAGCCTCAGGAAATCACAAACGATCGTGTGAAGGAACTCGAAGGAATGGCATACTCGGACTAGAATGAATGATGTGGACTACCTTGTTGAAGACAACGCAAAGGATGATTTGCTTATCATCGGAAGTGGAGGGGACCCATGGTAAGTCCACTTTTGAAGATGATCCTAGACAACAACTACTGAGGTGCAAGCTGGGAACAAAATGCAAATGCTGGGAATGTTTCAACCATCATATCTGCCTGAGATTCAGATCTGGTTGGTAACAGGATACTTTAGACGGCATGTCCGGGGAAGGAAAGGTTGCAACACAAGTCGACGAGATGATGTTGCGAGATTCTAGGGAAATGAACTATGGTAGCAAGCTCCCAAACATGAGCTGGTTCTGCTACATACATGTGAACACACCGTCCCAGACAAGCATGACCACGTAGTAGTCTTACAAGAAAAACACTACCGAGTTCTGGTTGGGAACCATAATTAATGATACTGAAGTCTCCACGCGGAAGTCTAAAGGATTAACACTTTAGAACAAACTCCTTTATCTTGAATAAATCAATTAGTGGCTTGGTGTGCTAGGGATACATATAGAATGAAGATGATCAGTCTATCAGACCATAGAATACTTCGCACATGCATGACTGACTTGGGATGATTCCAGAGGAAGCAAAACAAACTTTCTCGAATTCACGGCGGCAACTTACATCAAATGCACGTGAATCAAAGGAAGTCACTTCTTTCATCCAAACATATACTTCATGAACGGGGCATGAAGAAAATGCTTACACAGGTTTCCAACACTAGCTGGATGTTCAACACAAATCATGGAGGAGACAAAATGCTGCTGATGGGCTCAATAGCAACTCATCAGAATTTCCATATCACTGGACTTCCACCATTATGTGAACAATGTGATAGTATTGGTTAGACCAAAAGATGTAATGGTGTATGCTCGACGAGTCAACCAAGAGTAAGACAACATTACGAATATCGTTGGTACTGATTTGATTTGAGGATAGCCCACACTCAAATCAAAGTTTTGACAAGACAACAGATCCAACAACCGATCACGAGGAACAATCGATGAAGATATCATCTTTCTTCAACTAACACACAAACACAAGGATATCACTTTGGAATGAACTAAGTGGATTAAGTTTTTATCTTCCAACTCTGCAAGTTGTTGTTTAGCTCGAGCGATTAGTTCATGTATCCAACACAGAATCTTGGAGAATGGGTGGTTTGGAGGAAAACCAACATGATCATGAACTCAACATAGCGGTCAGGTGACAACCTGGTAATACTTCCGAGAAGATATTTAGAACATCACGAACCACCGATATGTTACTAAGCTCAAGAACAATCTTGCTTTTCAGAGCAAGACGATATGAACAAATAATCAAGGGATTGAGTAATCCTAACTCATTGATCGAAGAGTGCACCGTAAATAAGGACAAGGTAACACGATCAATCCTAGAATAGTGTTTTGATAACCAACACACTAAGAATGATATTAGTGTCCATTAACTACCGAGCAACACGGTTGCTAGGAGTATTGATTTCACACATCATGGTTCACTTGCCGGCATTCCGGTTGCGACAACACAGGACCAAGGAATGAAAAATGATGGCAAGAAGTATCACTGCGTCAAGAATTCATGAGAGATGGTGCAATTCTCATGACAATCCTGACATAAAGGGGGTAATAATCCAGGGTAGAACAGAGCAAAAGCTGGATGGGCATTTGATCTGCAGAACACAACCGCTTTGACCCAATCCTGATATGGATGAGGTACTGTAGTTTGTTTCTCCTAGTCATTCTGAAATAGAATGGCTTAACGAACCACAAGAATAATAAGCATCGATAACATGGATGCACAATTACTCCTGACTATCAATTGATAGGCGATGGTCAGAATACAAATGAAGAGGGACAACTCAAGAGGACGTATATCTTTCTGAGTTGTGGATGCATAGATTAATATGTCGAACCAAGTTCAACAAGCTTCTTCCAGATAACCCATGCAGGAAGGTAGAACTGGCAGAATCACAATTATGAATGGAGAACTCCTCAAGAGTACTCTGATTGTGATATTTTGGTTCAAAGAACTTCTGCCTAATGCTTCATGGTATTTGGAAGAAGGAAATACCATGGACCTCGAGGACTGTCGCAAGGTTACTAATATCCTAAAGGTACGAGCAAACACTATCAACAGGAGGTAAGTAGGGTGAATCTTGGGTTCAAGAACCCAGGAATAGAATACCTACTACTAAATGGCATCACGGGATGCTTTCGAGAATGGTGGCCAGAATCATCACACCGGAACACAAAACATGGCTAGATTACTAGGTGACTCCCTAAAACACCTAAGGTCATAATAATAGCTCCAACATATATGTCGAGGCAACAGAGTGCCTCAACTCACCGATTAGTGTGGTTAATCTGGCCCAAAAGGATATCAGAAATGGGAAGAAAGGATTTGCAAATGCATCAGACTATTTACAAACCTGGGATGACTCGGACAGCATAACGACTGTAAATGCTCAAAAAGATTTGAGACATCCTGCAAAATGGTGGCATAACCACTCAACAACACAATATCAAGGTTCCGAGATCAACTGTCAACATACTGAAGTAGTAGGAATGGAACTGAGGCTCGAAACTATTAATTCTATAAGTCTATGGATTAGTAACACGTCATCCTGATAGATAGATGAGAAGGCCTAGTTCTTAATCCCCGTAGAAAAGAAGAGGTTGACTCAGATCAGAAGGCATAGGGTAAAGGAGTAAAAAGAGCCTTACATTCCCTTCCACAATCAATTCCCTTACATAACTAAAGCATTTCTAGACTCGACTTCGACTAGTTTGGCTTGGCAATCCTACAGGGCAGTCAGGCTCTGATACCAAAGCTGTCGGGACCCCGATTCCAAGTCACATCGATCTAGCCGGTAACACCTCATATCACTTTGCGGCCTCACGCACGGTATTCCCACGGGTGTCGCCTTACCATGGCCCGGGACCGTTTGCGCCTTTTGGCTCACGTATATGATAGTGTCGCTAGCATCCATATGACAGAGAACCCGGGCCGACATGGCTAGTCGTGAACCCAAAGCGGCACCAACCTATGGGGATAGGCATACATGAATCACATCGAGCATGTCAGTCAGCAGCGTGTGAATCCAGGCTGTAGCACTGAGCTAACAGGACTCCGGGAACCCGGGCTGTAGCAGGCTAGTCAGGACTCCGGATGTCACCGCGTGACATTTCCCTGAAGGGACAGACACAGGAACGAAGTGAAACACATGCCGGCCAGTCAAGTGCCCTGAGCAGTAGTGTTGGGCTAGCAGGACTCCGGTGAACCGGGCTGTAGCGGACTACTATGGCTCATGGAAGCACTAGACTACATTTCCCCATAAGAGAGGCTGCCAAGGATAAACAACTAGATTGTCAGATCCCACACATACCAAGCATTTCAATCATACACACAATATGCTCGATATGTGTAAATACAACATGGCATCACACCATAACTCTACGACTCAAGTATTTATTCATTAGGCTCCGAGGAGCCAAGTATTACAAACATGGGTCTCATGACCCAACATACAGAGTATACAAACAACAAGCACATGCGGAAGCTTAACTTGTCTGAGTACAGACATCTACAAATGAAGAAGGCTGAGAAGCCTGACTATCTACCAAATCTTGCCGAGGGCACAAGATCGTAGCTGAGGTATCAAGCTAAACGTCGAAGTCCACACGGAACTACTAGCGAGACTGTAGTCTCTCTGCAAAAACATAAATTAAGCAAACGTGAGTACAAATGTACCCAGCAAGACTTACATCAAAACTAACTACATATGCATCAGTATCAACAAAGGGGGGGGGGTGGAGTTTGACTGCAGCAAGCCAGCTTTGACTCAGTGGCTAACCTAAACTATGACTGCAAGTAACTCTTTTCAGGTGGCGCACACGAGTCCACATATTCACCATATCAATACACCACTATGGATACGCTCCTGTCTCCCTACGAGAACGCCATCCATAGCACTCACGCTTATCTTGCGCATTTTAGAGTATCCACTTTCACTTGTCTATGAACTGTATAGGCAACCAAGTAGTCCTTTATCGCGGACGTGGCTATTCGAATAGATGATGTTAACCCTGCAGGGGTGTACTTCTTCATACATGCTCTCACCACTTACCGCCGTTTACACGACATGTACTCGGCAACCTTCAAGCGGAAGCCCAACGAGGGTGTCGGCCATGGCCTACCTAAACACTCAAGTCTCTTGTCCAGGTTTATCGCCTATCCAGGTTCCATCCGCAGGGAGTCCGGACGAGGTTTCCACATACGGCCCCGAACGATGTGTACAGGGTTCCGAGACACCAAACGGGCGCCCAGCATGCCCGGCCATGGTGTATCTACCGCAACATAGCCCACCCTTGGGGTCAGCGCTATGCACGGCCGCCAACACATATCCTACAAACACCAGAAACTAGTTGCAACTCCTGGACATAGGACTAGGGTGGTTAAGAAGCCGAGAGGGTCAATTAAGGATCCCAATGCATGGTAGTAACTGGTTCTTAAATCACACATACAGATCTCGGTGCTTAAGGACGGTTCCAATGAAACAACCCACCATGTACTCCCACATGGCCTCTCATCGATACCTTTACGAAATCGTGTTCAACACACTTAGCTCACACACATTAGGACATGTTCACAACTTTCCAATTCATCCCCGATGAATCAGAACTGACACAACTCTAAGCACTAGCAGGCATGACAAGCAAACATGAATGAGTAGGCACATCAGGGCTCAAACAACTCCTACTCATGGTAGTGGGTTTCATCTATTTACTGTGGCAACGACAGGTCATGTAGAGGAAAGGGGTTCAACAACCGCAACATGTAACAGTTGAAATGGTGTTGTCCTAATGCAGTAAAAGAGAGAAGGAGTAAGAGAGGGGGATTGTATCGGAATGAACAAGGGGGTTTTGCTTGCCTGGCACTTCTGAAGATAGTATAGCTCTTCATCGGTGTCATCGAACTCATCGTCAAAACCACGTCTATCGAGAGGGGACAACTTCCGGCAATAAAGAAGGAAACACAATCAATGCAATGCAACAATATGATGCATGATCATGACATGTCAACATGCTGAGATTTGAGCTAATGCAGCTAAGAACAGAAGGGTTTGAGTTGATTTGAACCAAAGGTTCAAATTCAAATTCAAACTAAGAACTTATGAAGTGCATTATCATGTTTTGATCTAAATAGCAAGGTTAAGTTGTTTAAACATGCATGAAACCAGTATAGATGGATATATTAGATTTTTCTGATCATTTTTCATATATAAATTATTTGATTTGGAGCTACGGTTGAATTACTATGATTTTTAGAAGTTTTGGCTATTTTCTGGAATTTCCTGGTTATTAATAAATCCAGAAAATGTAATACTGCATCAGCATTAGGTCATGCCGACGTCAGTAGGTCAACAGGCGCCAGTCCAGGTCAAACCTGACCAGTGGGACCCACTGGTCAGTGACTCAATTAACTAACAGGGTTAAATAGGATTAACTAATCAAATTAACATGCACTGGGCCCACTGTCAGTGTCAGAAGTGGGGTAATTAGTCCTAAACTAAACGAGTCAGGGGCGGGGCCCACATGTATTGACCCCAGGGAGGTCAAACCCCGGGTCGAACGGGTCAAACTCGCCGGCGTTGAGTCGCCGTCGAGGTCAGCGGCGGCGAGGGGCTTCGGAGAACCCCTCTGGTGCACCGTTCGGCACACGGTTGGGCTCTCCGGGACGCTGGCGAAGCGGCGCATCGAACGGCAATGGGCTCCGGGCCTAGGGTGGCCGGATACACTGACGGCGAACAGTGCAGTGGTGGCCAGAGCTCGGGCCCGCTCGGGTCAGGTGCTACGGCGCGCAAACGCGCGAACTAAAGCTTGGGGGCTGCTCTACGTGAGGCTGCTAACGCATTGCACACCGACGCATGACCAAATGGTCACCGGAGTGTCGGCGGTGTTGAGCTTGTGCGGCGGAGCGTCTCGGCTCCGGTGGAGGAGGTGGCTAGAGCTCGAAATCGGGCATGGAGTTAGGAGGAAATGAAGCAGGGGCTCACATGGAGTTGGTAGGGTGGCTCAGCAAGCTCGGGGAGGTCCGGACGGCGGCGGAATCACGGCGGTGATCGTCGGGACCCAAGGATGAAGATGACATCAATGGTGGCACTCCGAGGCCTTCCAGTCCCGTGGATCGGCGGGGACGGTGTAGCGGATGACGGCAGAGCTCGTGGGCCGGTCGGAGGAGCGAGGGGGATGCGGTGGACACGGCGGCAGCGAACGGCGGCAGCGAACGGCGGCGACGGCTGTGCTCTGTGTGCTCGAGAGAGAGAAATAGAAGAGGGGGAGGAGCACAGGGAGAGTGAGAGGGGTCGGGGGTTGCGTGGCCTCGCGGAAGACGTCCAGGATGACGAGGGGACAACCAGGCAGGCAGCTGCCGGCGTGGCACGCCGCGGCGCCGTGGCTAGCTTCTCCTCTGCCTTCTGGCAGGAGGAAGAAGACGCCCCTGCCCTCGGTGGGCCGGCCAGGTGGCTTGGCTGCCAGGTGGGCTGGGCCTGCTGGAGGAGCTGGGCCAGGTAAGTGGCCAGGTGAGTCTCTCTCTCTCTTTTTTATTTCTATTTTCTAATTTGTAAATTTGTTTTTGATTTAGTAGCAACACCAAATCACTTCTATCAATCCTGAAAATATTCCTGGACACTTGCTGAAATATTTCAATGTCCCAAAAATAGTTCCAACATTATTTGAACATTTAAATTATTTATAGTATTTAAATGCCCAAAGTCAAATACAATAAGATTTAGTTCAAAAATCCAGAATGGCCTAGAAATATGTGCATCATTTTTGGCAGAGGTTTTCACCTTTAACAAAAATCATGGACTTTTATAAAGGGCATTTGGGTTCATTGAAAATATTTTTATTGAACCTAATTGAATTCATTTGGTGTTGGGGTTTGAACAATCCCCATTTCAATTTCAAAAGAATTTAAACATGATGCAACACATGACTAGCTAGCTCAGAGCATACTAGAACTAGGGATGTGACAGAAGTGGTGGTGACAGTGATGAATTTCCCAATAAAATAGGACTACACCAAGGGTTGGCTTTGAGCCCTTATACTTATGGTTTGGTGATGGTTGTGGTCACAAGGGATATGCAAGGAGATTCATGGTGTATGCTCTTTGCGGATAATGTGGTGCTAGTCAATGATAGTCGAATGGGGGTTAATAGAAGGTTAGAGTTGTGAAGGTAGAATTTAGAAGCAAAAGGTTTTGGATTTAATAGAACTAAAATTGAGTACATGAGGTGCGGTTTCAGTACTACTAAGCACGAGGAGGAGGAATTTAGCCTTGTTGGGCAGGTGGTACCTCAGAAGGACACCATTCGATATTTGGGTCAATGTTGCAGAAGGATGGTGATATCAATGAAGACATGAACCATCGAATTAAAACTTGATGGATGAAGTGAAACCAAGATTCTGGCGTTCTCTATGACAAGAGAGTGACATAAAAGCTAAAAGGTAGGTTTTATAGGACATCGATTCGATCTGCGATGTTGTATCCCGCCGAATGTTGGCCAGCTAAATGGTGACATGTTCAATAGTTAGGTGTAGCAGGAATGCACATGTTTGAGGTGGATATGTGGCCACAGAAGAAAGACCTGGTCAGGAATGATGGTAACGTGATAGAGTTGGGGTGGCCCCGATTAAACAGAAGCTTGTCCAACATTGTCTGAGGTGGTTTAGGCATATACCACATGTCTCCAAAAGTGCCAGTTGATACGTCTCCAACGTATCTATAATTTTTGATTGCTCCATGCTATATTATCTACTGTTTTGGACATTAATGGGCTTTATTATACACTTCTATATTATTTTTGGGACTAACCTATTAACCAGAGGCCCAGCCCAAAATTGCTATTTTTTTTGCCTATTTTAGGGTTTCGAAGAAAAGGAATATCAAACGGAGTCCAAACGGAATGAAACCTTTGGGAACGTGATTTTTGGAACGAACAAGATCCAGGAGACTTGGACCCTACGTCAAGCAACCAACAGGGAGGTCATGAGGTAGGGGAGCGTGCCTACCCCCCAGGCGTGCCCTCCACCCCCGTGGCCCCCATGTTGCTCCACCGACGTACTCCTTCGTCCTATATATACCTACGTACCCCCAAACGATCAGATACGGAGCCAAAACCCTAATTCCACCGCCGTAACTTTCTGTATCCATGAGATCCCATCTTGGGGCCTATTCCGGAGCTCTGCCGGAGGGGGCATCGATCACGGAGGGCTTCTACATCAACACCATAGCCTCTCCGATGAAGTGTGAGTAGTTTACCTCAGACCTACAGGTCCATAGTTAGTAGCTAGATGGCTTCTTCTCTCTTTTTGGATCTCAATACAAAGTTCTCCCCCTCTCTTGTGGAGATCTATTCGATGTAATCTTATTTTGCGGTGTGTTTGTTGAGACCGATGAATTGTGGGTTTATGATCAAGTTTATCTATGAACAATATTTGAATCTTCTCTGAATTCTTTTATGTATGATTGGTTATCTTTGCAAGTCTCTTCGAATTATCAGTTTGGTTTGGCCTACTAGATTGATCTTTCTTGCAATGGGAGAAGTGCTTAGCTTTGGGTTTAATCTTGCGGTGTCCTTTCCCAGTGATAGTAGGGGCAACAAGGCACGTATTGTATTGTTGCCATCGAGGATAACAAGATGGGGGTTTCATCATATTGCATGAGTTTATCCCTCTACATCATGTCATCTTGCTTAAGGTGTTACTCTGTTCTTATGAACTTAATACTCTAGATGCATGCTGGATAGCGGTCGATATGTGGAGCAATAGTAGTAGATGCAGGCAGGAGTCGGTCTACTTGTCTCGGACGTGATGCCTATATACATGATCATACCTAGATATTCTCATAACTATGCTCAATTCTGTCAATTGCTCAACAGTAATTCGTTCACCCACTATAAAATACCTATGCTCTTGAGAGAAGCCACTAGTGAAACCTATGGCCCCTGGGTCTATCTTCATCATATTAAATCTTCCAATACTTAGTTATTTTCATTGCTTTTATTTTACTTTGCATCTTTATCATAAAAATACCAAAAATATTATCTTATCATATCTACCAGATCTCACTCTCGTAAGTGACCGTGTAGGGATTGACAACCCCTTATCGCGTTGGTTGCGAGGATTTGTTTGTTTTGTGTAGGTGTGAGGGACTCGCGCGTAGCCTCCTACTGGATTGATACCTTGGTTCTCAAAAACTGAGGGAAATACTTACGCTACTTTGCTGCACCACCCTTTCCTCTTCAAGGGAAAACCAACGCAAGTGCTCAAGAGGTAGCAAGAAGGATTTCTGGCGCTATTGCCGGGGAGGTCTACGCAAAAGTCAAACATACCAAGTACCCATCACAAACCCTTATCTCCCGCATTACATTATTTGCCATTTGTCTCTCGTTTTCCTCTCCCCCACTTCACCCTTGCCATTTTATTCGCCCTCTCTCTCTCTCTCTCTATCCTCCCTCTCTTTCTTTATTTGCCTCTTTTTGCCCATTCCCTGTTTGCTTGTCGTTATGGCGAGTCCTCTATCTTCTCCGTTGTCTCCCGAGAATGAAGTTCTAAATTTTAAGCAAAGGGAGGGAGAAAATCTAAAAGACGCTTGGTATAGAATTTGCAATGCTCAAAATAGATCTACCAGGAAGCAATCTACTTCCATTCTTCTTTGCAATTTTTATGTAGGCGCTACTCCTTGGCACAGATATATCCTTGATACCTTTACCGGAGGGAACTTCTTGGGTAGCCATACTTTTGATTCTTATAATGCTATGACAGATTTGTTTGGCTCACCACCTCTTTTGGTTAATGGAACTATGTTAACTCTGGAGCATGTAATGCAAAAGCTTGAAATTATTGAAAATAAAGTTGCTACCATTGAGTTAATTGAAAATTTCGATAAAAAGATCCACAACCAAATTACCCAATATGGACCTAAAGTAGGAGTAACTTTGAAAAATATTAAAGAGAAGGAACCTATAGTTAATGAAAGAATAAATCATGATTCCACTAGAATCGATAAACTTGAGGGTATCATCACCAACTTGGGAACCACTTTTTCTTCCGTAAATAATGCTCCAAGTCCTCCAACTAAAATTTCCAAGCTTATGTATGTTCCTAAAAATAAAGGTGAATCCTCTAGCAAAGAAACTGCGGATCTCAAATCTATAAGTGTTCATCCTAATCTTTTTGCTATCATTAAGGAACCATTTGCTGCTAATGATTTTTTCGATCTTGTGCCTAAAAGTTTGATAATCAATAAAAGGAAAGAAATTCCTAAGTATGGTAGATGCCTCATTGAAGAATTACCTACCAAAGATGGCAATACCTAGATCTATCCTTGCTTTTTATGCCTAGCTAGGGGCGTTAAACGATAGCGCTTGTTGGGAGGCAACCCAATTTTATTTTTATTCCTTGCTTTTTTCTCCTGTTTAGTAATAAATAATTTATCTAGCCTCTGTTTTGGTTGTGTTTTTTGTGTTTAATTAGTGTTTGTGCCAAGTAGAACCGTTGGGAAGACTTGGGGAAAGTCTTGTTAATCTTGCTGTAAAAAACAGAAACTTTAGCGCTCACGAGAACTGCTACAATTTTTATTTGGAAAGATCTATTTGGTTAATTATTTTTGAAGATGATTAATAGATAAATTCCTCACATCAAGCAATTTATTTTATAATTTTTGGGGTTCCAGATTTTGCGTTAGCTATAGATTACTACAGACTGTTCTGTTTTTGACAGATTCTGTTTTTGACAGATTCTGTTTTTGTGTGTTGTTTGCTTATTTTGATGAATCTATGGCTAGTAAAATAGTTTATAAACCATAGAGAAGTTGTAATAAAGTAGGTTTAACACCAATATAAATAAATAATGAGTTCATTACAGTACCTTGAAGTGGTCTTTTGTTTCCTTTCGCTAACGAAGCTCACGAGATTTTCTACTTTAAGTTTTGTGTTGTGAAGTTTTCAAGTTTTGGGTAAAGATTTGATGGGAGCCTAAGCTTTGGGATGCACATGGAACCCCCAAGATAATATAAGGACACCTAAAAGCCAAAGCTTGGGGATGCCCCAGATGGCATCCCCTCTTTCGTCTACTTCTATCGGTAACTTTACTTGGAGCCATATTTTTATTCACCACATGTTATGTGTTTTGCTTGGAGCGTCTTGTATGATTTGAGTCTTTATTTGTTAGTTTACCACAATCATATTTTCTGTACACACCTTTTGAGAGAGACACACATGATTCGGAAATTATTAGAATACTGTATGTGCTCCACTTATATCTTTTGAGTTATATAGTTTTGCTCTAGTGCTTCACTTATATCTTTTGAGTTATATAGTTTTGCTCTAGTGCTTCACTTATATCTTTTAGAGCACGGTGGTAGATTTGTTTTATAGAAACTATTGATCTCTCATGCTTCACTTAGATTATTTTGAGAGTCTTAAATAGCATGGTAATTTGCTTAAATAATCCTAATATGCTAGGTATACAAGATTAATAATAAAATTCTCTTATGAGTGTGTTGAATACTAAGAGAAGTTTGATACTTGATAATTGTTTTGAGATATGGAGATGGTGATATTAGAGTCATGCTAGTTGAGTAGTTGTGAATTTGAGAAATACTTGTGTTAAAGTTTGTGGTTCCTGTAGCATGCACGTATGGTGAACCGTTATGTGATGAAGTCGGAGCATGGTTTATTTATTGATTGTCTTCCTTATGAGTGGCGGTCGGGGATGAGCGATGGTCTTTTCCTACCAATCTATCCCCCTAGGAGCATGCGCGTAATACTTTGCTTTGATAACTTGTAGATTTTTGCAATAAGTATATGATTTCTTTATGACTAATGTTGAGTCCATGGATCATACGCACTCTCACCCTTCCACCATTGCTAGCCTCTCTAATACCGTGCACCTTTCGCCGGTATCATACACCCACCATATACCCCTCCTCAAAACAGCCACCATACCTACCTATCATGGAATTTCCATAGCCATTCCGAGATATATTGCCATGCAAGTTTCCACCATTCCGTTTACTATGACACGCTCCATCATTGTCATATTGCTTTGCATGATCATGTAGTTGACATTGTATTTGTGGCAAAGCCACCGTTCATATTTCTTTCATACATGTCACTCTTGATTCATTGCATATCCCGGTACACCGCCGGAGGCATTCACATATAGTCATATCATGTTCTAAGTACCGAGCTATAATTCTTGAGTTGTAAGAAAATAAAAGTGTGATGATCATCATTATTAGAGCATTCTCCCAAGTGAGGAAAGGATGATGGAGACTATGATTCCCCCACAAGTCGGGATGAGACTCTGGACGAAAAAAAGAGGCCATAAAAAAAGAGAAAATGCCCAAATAAAAAAATGAGAGAAAAAGAGAGAAGGGACAATGCTACTATCCTTTTACCACACTTGTGCTTCAAAGTAGCACCATGATCTTGATAATAGAGAGTCTCCTATGTTGTCACTTTCATATACTAGTGGGAATTATTCATTATAGAATTTGGCTTGTATATTCCAATGATGGGCTTCCTCAAAATGCCCTAGGTCTTCGTGAGCAAGCGAGTTGGATGCACACCCACTTAGTTCTTTTTGTTGAACTTTCATATACTTATAGCTCTAGTGCATCCATTGCATGGCAATCCCTACTCACTCACATTGATATCTATTGATAGGCATCTCCATAGCCCGTTGATACGCCTAGTTGATGTGAGACTATCTTCCCTTTTTGTCTTCTCCACAACCACCATTCTATTCCACCTAAAGTGCTATGTCCATGGCTCACACTCATGTATTGCGTGAAGATTGAAAAAGTTTGAGAATGTCAAAAGTATGAAACAATTGCTTGGCTTGTCATCGGGGTTGTGCATGATTTAATACTTTGTGTGGTGAAGATAGAGCATAGCCAGACTATATGATTTTGTAGGGATAACTTTATTTGGCCATGTTATTTTGAAGAGACATAATTGCTTAGTTAGTATGCTTGAAGTATTATTATTTTTATGTCAATATTAAACTTTTGTCTTGAATCTTTCGGATCTGAATATTCATACCACAATTAAGAAGAATTACATTGAAATTATGCCAAGTAGCATTCCACATCAAAAATCCTGTTTTTATCATTTACCTACTCGAGGACGAGCAGGAATTAAGCTTGGGGATGCTTGATACGTCTCCAACGTATCTATAATTTTTGATTGCTCCATGCTATATTATCTACTGTTTTGGACTTTAATGGGCTTTATTATACACTTTTATATTATTTTTGGGACTAACCTATTAACTAGAGGCCCAGCCCATAATTGCTGTTTTTTGGCCTATTTTAGGGTTTCTAAGAAAAGGAATATCAAACGGAGTCCAAACGGAATGAAACCTTCGGGAACGTGATTTTTGGAACGAACAAGATCCAGGAGACTTGGACCCTACGTCAAGCAACCAACAGGGAGGTCACGAGGTAGGGGGCACACCTACCCCCCCAGGCGCGCCCTCCACCCTCGTGGGCCCCCTGTTGCTCCACCGACGTACTCCTTCCTCCTATATATACCTACGTACCCCCAAACGATCAGATATGGATCCAAAACCCTAATTCCACCGCCGTAACTTTCTCTATCCATGAGATCCTATCTTGGGGCCTGTTCTGGAGCTCCGCCGGAGGGGGCATCGATCACGGAGGGCTTCTACATCAACACCATAGCCTCTCCGATGAAGTGTGAGTAGTTTACCTCAGACCTACGGGTCCATAGTTAGTAGCTAGATGGCTTCTTCTCTCTTTTTGGATCTCAATACAAAGTTCTCCCCCTCTCTTGTGGAGATCTATTCGATGCAATCTTCTTTTGCGGTGTGTTTGTTGAGACCGACGAATTGTGGGTTTATGATCAAGTTTATTATGAACAATATTTGAATCTTCTCTGAATTCTTTTATGTATGATTGGTTATCTTTGCAAGTCTCTTTGAATTATCAGTTTGGTTTGGCCTACTAGATTGATCTTTCTTGCAATGGGAGAAGTGCTTAGCTTTGGGTTCAATCTTGCGGTGTCCTTTCCCAGTGACAATAGGGGCAGCAAGGCACATATTGTATTGTTGCCATCGAGGATAAGAAGATGGGGTATTCATCATATTGCATGAGTTTATCCCTCTACATCATGTCATCTTGCTTAAGGCGTTACTCTGTTCTTATGAACTTAATACTCTAGATGCATGCTGATAACCCACAAGTATAGGGGATCGCAACAGTTTTCGATAAGTAAGAGTGTCAAACCCAACGAGGAGCTAAAGGTAGAACAAATATTCCCTCAAGTTCTATCGACCACCGATACAACTCTACGCACGCTTGATGTTCGCTTTACCTAGAACAAGTATGAAACTAGAAGTACTTTGTAGGTGTTGTTGGATAGGTTTGGAAGATAATAAAGAGTATGTAAATAAAAAGTAGGGGTTGTTTAGATAAAGAAACGATAAAGTAAATATAAAGAGTGTGGAAAAGTAGTGGTAGGAGTTGCGAAATTTTCCCTAAGCAATTGACTACTTTACTAGACTGACAGGACAACGAAAATCTACTCAGACATCATAGGATGGCAACACATCATTGGATAATAATATGAAGCATAAAGCACCATGTTCAAGTAGAGGGTACAGCGGGTTGCGGGAGAGTGGACCGCTGTAGATAGGGGGGGGGGGGAAGGTGATGGAGATGTTGGTGAAGATGGCGGAGGTGTTGGTGAAGATCGCGGTGATGATGATGATGGCCCCGGCGGCGTTCCGGCGCCACCGGAGGAGAGGGGGAGAGGGGCCCCCTTCTTCCTCTTCTTCCTTGACCTCCTCCCTAGATGGGAGAAGGGTTTCCCCTCTGGTCCTTGGCCTCCATGGCATGGGAGGGGCGAGAGCCCCTCTGAGATTGGATCTATCTCTCTGTTTGTCTCTGGTTCTCCGTTCTCTCCTGGCTCTGTTTCACCGTTTCGCGTATATATGGAGATCCGTAACTCCGATTGGCCTGAAACCTTCGCCGTGATTTTTTTCTGAATATTAGCTTTCTTGCGGCAAAAGAAGAGCATTAACCGCCTTATGGTGGGCTCATGAGGGTAGGGGGCGCCCTAGGGGGGGAGCCCCCTGCCTCGTGACCACCTCGGGCACTGGTTCGCGTTGATTTTCCTTCCAAATTTTCCATATTTTCCAAAAATAAGCTCCGTCCCTTTTTATCCCATTTGGACTCCGTTTGATATGGATATTCTGCGAAACCAAAAACATGCAACAGACAGGAACTGGCACTGGGCACTGGATCAATATGTTAATCCCAAAAATAATATAAAAAAGTTGCCAAAAAGTATATGAAAGTTGAATAATATTGGCATGGAACAATCAAAAATTATAGATACGACGGAGACGTATCAGCATCCCCAAGCTTAATTCCTGCTCGTCCTTGAGTAGGTAAATGATAAAAAAGATAATTTTTGATGTGGAATGTGACCTAGCATAATCTTGATCATATGTCTAATCATGGCATGAATATTAAGACACGAGTGATTCAAAGCAATAATCTATATTTTGACATAAAGACAATAATATTTCAAGCATACCAACCAAGCAATTATGTCTTTTCAAAATAACATGGCCAAAGAAAGTTATCCCTACAAAATCATATAGTCTGGCTATGCTCCATCTTCACCACACAAAATATTCACATCATGCACAACCCCGATGACAAGCCAAGCAATTGTTTCGTACTTTTGACGTTCTCAAACCTTTTCAACTTTCTCGCAATACATGAGCGTGAGCCATGGACATAGCACTATAGGTGGAATAGAATGGTGGTTGTGGAGAAGACAAAAAGGAGAAGATAGTCTCACATCAACTAGGCGTATCAACGGGCTATGGAGATGCCCATCAATAGATATCAATGTGAGTGAGTAGGGATTTCCATGCAACGGATGCACTAGAGCTATAAGTGTATGAAAGCTACAACTGAAACTAAGTGGGTGTGCATCCAACTTGCTTTCTTATGAAGACCTCGGGCATTTGAGGAAGCCCATCATCGGAATATACAAACCAAGTTCTATAATGAAAATTCCCACTAGTATATGAAAGTGATAACTCAAGAGACTCTCTATATGAAGAACATGGTGCTACTTTGAAGCACAAGTGTGGTAAAAGGATAGTAACATTGCCCCTTCTCTCTTTTTCTCTCATTTTTTTTGTTTTTTTGGGCCTTCTCTTTTTTTTGGCCTTTCTCTTTTTTTCGTCCGGAGTCTCATCCCAACTTGTGGGGGAATCATAGTCTCCATCATCCTTTCCTCACCGGGGCAATGTCCTAATAATGATGATCATCACACTTTTATTTACTTACAACTCAATATTACAACTCGATATCTAGAACAAATATATGACTCTATATGAATGCCTCGGCGGTGTACCGGGATGTGCAATGATCTAGCATAGCAATGACATAAAAAAAATGGACAAGCCATGAAAACATCATGCTAGCTATCTTACGATCATGCAAAGCAATATGACAATAAATGCTCAAGTCATGTATAAGATGATGATGAAAGTTGCATGGCAATATATCACGGAATGGCTATGGAAATGCCATGATAGGTAGGTACGATGGCTGTTTTGAGGAAGGTATATGGTGGGTTTATGGTACCGGCGAAAATTGCGCGGTACTAGAGAGGCTAGCAATGATGGAAGGGTGAGAGTGCGTATAATCCATGGACTCAACATTAGTCATAAAGAACTCACATACTTATTGCAAAAATCTATTAGTCATTGAAACAAAGTACTACGCGCATGCTCCTAGGGGGATAGATTGGTAGGAAAAGACCATCGCTCGTCCCCGACCGCCACTCATAAGGAAGGCAATCAATAAACACCTCATGCTCCGACTTCGTTACATAACAGTTCACCATACGTGCATGCTACGGGACTTGCAAACCTCAACACAAGTATTTCTCAATTTCACAATTACTCAACTAGCATGACTCTAATATCACCACCTTTATATCTCAAAACTATTGCAAGGAATCAAACATATCATATTCAGCGATCTACAAGTTTATGTAGGATTTTATGACTAACCATTTGAATGACCAGTTCCTGTCATCTCTCTAAATAGATATAAGTGAAGCACGAGAGTTTAATTCTTTCTACAAAATATATGCCCGTGCTATAACAAATATAAGTGAAGCAAAAGATCATTCTGCAAATGGCGGTTGTCTAAGTAAAGAGAAACAGGCAATCCAAACTTCAAATGATATAAGTGAAGCACATGAAGCATTCTATAAAGCCATACTCAAAAGATATAAGTGAAGTGCAAAGAGCATTCTATAAATCAAACAAGGAATATCTCATACCAGCATGGTGCATAAAAAGAAAAATAAAAACCTAAATGCAAAAGACGCTCCAAGACTTGCACATATCGCATGAACGAAACGAATCCGAAAACATACCGATATTTGTTGAAGAAAGAGGGGATGCCTCCCCAGCACCCCCAAGCTTAGACGCTTGAGTCTCCTTGAATATTTACTTGGGGTGCCTCGGGCATCCCCAAGCTTGAGCTCTTGCCTCTCTTCCTTCTTCTCACATCGAGACCTTCTCGATCATCGAACACTTCATCCACACAAAACTTCAACAGAAAACTCGGTAAGATCCATTAGTATAATAAAGCAAGTCACCACTATAAGTACTGTTGAAAATGAATTCATATTTTTTTGCATTGTGTCTACTTTAGTATAACTTTTTAGTAGCTTAATCCACTAATATAAATTGATAGTTTCATCAAAACAAGCAAACTATGCATTAAAAACAGAATCTGTCTAAAACAGAACAGTCTGTAATAATCTGAACATTCACCATACTTATGATACTTGAAAAATTATACCAAAATTAGTAAAAATAAACAATTTGTATGTGAAGACAGTGCAAAAAGAATCAGAACCATTTGACGTTCCAGCTAAAAATTTAAAATCGCGCACTACAGCTAAAGTTTCTGTCCTGCACCGTACAAACCATCAAGAAAATGTAAACATCCTAAAGGCAAACCTTGGCACATTATTTTTATAATACAATGGAATTGTACAAGGGGATAATTATTTTTGTTGAAAAGTTTCTGTAATAAAGATTCACAAAGTTGCCATGAGCATGAACAAAGTTCAAGGAGCTCTCCCACTTCAACAGTGCTTGTCTTTCTCACTTTCACTTTCCTTTTTGAAAAGTTTTGGGTTTCCCTCTTTATTTTTGTTGTTTTTAAACTATATGAAAGCACTCAACAGAAATAAATGACTCTCTAAAACTTCCGGGTTGTCTCCCTGGCAGCGCTTTCTTTAAAGCCATTAAGCTAGGCATATAGTGCTCAAGTAATGGATCCACCCGGATCCCAAGGTATATCAAAGCCAATTTTAATTAGCAATGATTTGGCATTTAGTAGTGAGCACAAAGTAACATATATCATGTAATGACGAAGTCTAACTCTCTTCCTATGCATCGGCATGTCATAAAAGAACAATTCATGCACACAAAGTAAAGGCCAATGCATAGTATGAACAGTTTCTTGCAATTTTATCATATTGGAAACATAGAGAGGTGGAGATATAGTTCCTCTCTCATAGTAATTGCAAGTAGGAGCAGCAAGCACATGCATATTATATTCATCAAAATCATCATGTGCAACGGTAAAAGGCAACCCATCAATATATTCCTTAATAAGAGCAAACTTCTCCGATATAGTGTAGTTTGGAGAATTCAAAAAGATAATAGGACTATCATGTGTGGGTGCAATAGCAACAATTTCATGTTTAACATAAGGAACTATAGCAAGTTCATCTCCATAAGCATAATTCATATTGGCATCTTGGCCACAAGCATAGCAAGCATCATCAAAAAGGGATATTTCAAGAGAATCAAAGGGATCATAACAGTCGTCATAGCAATCATCCTTCGGTAAGCACGAAGGGGAATTAAACAATGTATGAGTTGAAGAGTTACTCTCATTAGAAGGTGGGCATGGGTGATCAATCCGCTCTTCCTCCTTTTGTTCTTCGCTCTCCTCCTCATCTTTTTCATCCAATGAGCTCACAGTTTCATCAATTTCTTCTTCCGTAGACTCCTGAAAAATATCAGTCTCTTCTTGGACAGCGGAGTAGCACTCAATATATAGTTTAACATAAGCATTATAAGCATAATTCTCATAACAATATTCAAGTATGGAAAAAAATTCAGATTTGTGAAGAGTAGCATCATACTTTTCAATCAAAGAAGCAATTTCAGAAGCACCCTTAAAAGCAACAAATTCTTCAATTTGTTGAACATCATAGTAATTATAAATACCCTTAGCATACGAAGATACGATTCCATTATTACTAAACTCACATTGATAGGGAAGGTGTTTCTTAGGGTTTTCAGAACAACAAGTAAAATCATATATTTCACATAAATTCCAAGCATAGCATTGCGAACATTGAATTTGACCCCATAATAGTTTCCCTTTTTCAGATATACGGTGTCGCACATAACAAGCGTGCTCATCTAAAGATTTGCCCTCAACTAAGCTAGTTGGGGTTTCATCACGAGCACAAAGGGATCGAAGATGATCCAAGTAAAAAGCTTCAGCAGTGTGATAGATTTTGAGTGGTTCCTCAACCATTGGTTCAGTAGGTACAACTAATTTTTTTGGTATTTTGCGTTTCCTACCCATAACTAAAGGTAGAAAACAACTAAGAACAGCAAATAAAAATTACTTAGTGATAAAGCAAACAAGCACACACGAGAATATTCACCCCACGCTATTGCTCCCCGGCAACGGCGCCAGAAAAAGGTCTTGATAACCCACAAGTATAGGGGATCGCAACAGTTTTCCATAAGTAAGAGTGTCGAACCCAACGAGGAGCTAAAGGTAGAACAAATATTCCCTCAAGTTCTATCAACCACCGATACAACTCTACACACGCTTGACGTTCGCTTTACCTAGAACAAGTATGAAACTAGAAGTACTTTGTAGGTGTTGTTGGATAGGTTTGCAAGATAATAAAGAGTACGTAAAAAAAGTAGGGGCTGTTTAGATAAAGAAACGATAAAGTAAATATAGCGAGTGTGGAAAAGTGGTGGTAGGAGTTGCGAAATTGTCCCTAAGCAATTGACTACTTTACTAGACCGAAAGGACAACGAAAATCTACTCAGACATCATAGGATGGCAACACATCATTAGATAATAATATGAAGCATAAAGCACCATGTTCAAGTAGAGGGTACAGCGGGTTGCGGGAGAGTGGACCGCTGTAGATAGAAGGGGAAGGTGATGGAGATGTTGGTGAAGATGGCGGAGGTGTTGGTGAAGATCGCGGTGATGATGATGATCGCCACGGCGGCGTTCTGGCGCCACCGGAGGAGAGGGGGAGAGGGCCCCCCTTCTTCCTCTTCTTCCTTGACCTCCTCCCTAGATGGGAGAAGGGTTTCCCCTCTGGTCCTTGGCCTCCATGGCATGGGAGGGGCGAGAGCCCCTCCGAGATTGGATCTATCTCTCTGTTTCTCTCTGGTTCTGCGTTCTCTCCTGGCTCTGTTTCACCGTTCCGTGTATATATGGAGATCCATAACTCCGATTGGCCTGAAACCTTCGCCGTGATTTTTTTCCGAATATTAGCTTTCTTGCGGCAAAAGAAGAATGTCAACCGCCTTACGGTGGGCTCACGAGGGTAGGGGGCGCGCCCTAAGGGGGGGGCGCCCCCTGCCTCAGGACCACCTCGGGCACTGGTTTGTGTTGTTTTTCCTTCCAAAATTTCCATATTTTCCAAAAATAAGCTCCATCCATTTTTATCCCGTTTGGACTCCGTTTGATATGGATATTCTGCGAAACCAAAAACATGCAACAGACAGGAACTGGCACTGGGCACTGGATCAATATTTTAGTCCCAAAAATAATATAAAAAGTTGCCAAAAAGTATATGAAAGTTGAATAATATTGGCATGGAACAATCAAAAATTATAGATACGACGGAGACGTATCACATGCTGGATAGCGGTCGATGTGTGGGGCAATAGTAGTAGATGCAGGCAGGAGTCCGTCTACTTGTCTCGAACGTGATGCCTATATACATGATCATACCTAGATATTCTCATAACTATGCTCAATTCTATCAATTGCTCAACAGTAATTCGTTCACCCACCATAAAATACCTATGCTCTTGAGAGAAACCACTAGTGAAACCTATGGCCCCTGGGTCTATCTTCATCATATTACATCTTCCAATACTTAGTTATTTTCATTGCTTTTATTTTACTTTGCATCTTTATCATAGAAATACCAAAAACATCATCTTATCATATCTATCAGATCTCACTCTCGTAAGTGACCGTGTAGGGATTGACAACCGCTTATCGCGTTGGTTGCGAGGATTTATTTGTTTTGTGTAGGTGCGAGGGACTCACGCGTAGCCTCCTACTGGATTGATACCTTGGTTGTCAAAAACTGAGGGAAATACTTATGCTACTTTGCTGCACCACCCTTTCCTCTTCAAGGGAAAACCAATGTAAGTGCTTAAGAGGTAGCACCAGTGAATAGCGAATGGTTGATAACCCACAAGTATAGGGGACCGCAACAGTCTTCGAGGGTAGTATTTCACCCAAATTTATTGATTGGACACAAGGGGAGCGAAAAAAAATTGTAAGTATTGGCAGTTGAGTTGTCAATTCAACCACACCTGGAGAACCAAATATCTGTAGCAAAGTGCTTAGTAGCACAGTAGTATGATAGTTTGATAGCAGTGGGAATAATAGCAGTAGTAACGATAACATTAGCATTTTCACAGTGATTGTAACAACAAGAACGACGAAAGCAACTTAGCAAAGATCAGTATATGAAAAGCGCAGGCATTAGATCAATGATGGATAGTGTTGGATAACATTCATCATGTAACAGTTACAACCTAGAGCGATACACAATAGCTCCAACTCATCATTCTAATATAGGCATGTATTCCGTATATAGCCATACATGCTTATAATAAGAACTTGCATGACATCTTTTGTCCTATCCTCCCATGGCAGCGGGGTCCATAAGGAAACTAAGGGATAAGGCCTCCTTTTCATAGAGAACAGAAACCAAGCATTAACACATGGTGAATACTTGAGCTCCTCGAATTACAGTCATCCCCGGAGAGTATCCCAACTATTGTCACTTTGGGGTCTACGGATCAAAACAATAACAAGTACATATAACTAGTAGATATGATCAAGAACTCAAATATATTCATGAAAACATAGAGGGTTCAATCATGGCACTCGGGCCCTAGTGACAAGCATTAAGCATAGCAAAGTCATAGCAACATCAATCTCAGAATATAGTGGATACTAGGGATCAAGTCCTAACAAATTGACTCGATTACAAATCTCATCCAACTCCATCACCGTCCAGCAAGCCTACGAAGGAATTACTCACTCCTGGTGGTGAGCATCATGAAATTGGCGATGAAGAAGGGTTGGTGATGATGATGATGGAGACGACCCCCCTCTCCGAAGCCCCGTACAGATTCCATACCAGCCCTCTCGATGAAGAACATGAGGTGGCGGTGGCTCTGTATCGTAAAATGCAATGAGACTTCTTCTCTTTTTCTTTTTTCTCGAGGAAACAAAATTTATAGCCTTAAGATTAGGGTCAGTGGAGCCACATGGGACCCACAAGGTAATAGGGCGTGCCCAAGGGGTGGTCACACCCTGTTGCCTTGTGGGAAACTGGTGGCCCCCCTTCATTGATTTCTGCACAAAAATAACACCATGGTAGTTCTGCTGAAAACAATGTCACTCTGGGTTAGTTTCATTCAAATCATGCAAATTAGAGTCCAAAACAAGAGCAAAAGTGTTTGGAAAAGTAGATGCGACGAAGATGTAGCTTAACAGATTGCTTGTCCTCAAGCAATTCAATTGACAAATTGAAAGTGATAAATAAAAAAATTTACGAACTCTTTTGTTCTTATATATGTATATAAGTTTAAACATCACCCAAGTTTTCAGCAAAGATCATGAAATAACCATGCAAATGATAGCACTTAGGAATCACATTTACTCATATCAATGGCATAATCAATGTAGGGTAACACAACAAAAACAAAAAAATTCCGACTTATGCACCAGCCCAGGACCACTATGGAGACTGCATACAAGGTTTGATCTTTTTCGATACCGACTCGTAGCGCAGCGGAAGTAGAGTCGATGACGATCGGTGGTGCATATCCCTGCATCTAGGATTTACAACCTCCTAACCGTGAGGATGTATTCCCTAGTCTACCCCTCGGACAGCCCTCCGGGAGGCGGTCGGACAGTCCCTCGGACGGTGTCGCGGATAGCCCTTCGGCAGGACCTTCAGAACTCGGACGGTCAGACGGACATCCCTTAGGGAGGACCTTTGAAACTCGGACAGTCACTAAGACAGCCCTTCGAGAGGCACTCTCAAACTAAGACCCAAACTATGATCTCTCTACAGAGTTGCACACATACGGTGTCGTCTATCCAGCAGGGCTTCGCCGTCCAGAACTAGTTCCCACCGGAACCCAGAGAGCCTTTCGGCTCTACGAAACTATTTCATGGGGGGAGAGAGAGAAGCCAGATCATTGCAATGGCACTTGTATGTGAGAAAGAGTGGGTGTGGAGAGTGCCTCTCCACCTCTATTTATAGGAAAAGCCAAGGGGTAAGGGGGCACATGAAAACCCAAAATGCCCACACTTTATGTCACACATAAAGGGCATAAATGGCATAAAGGGATGACAGGTGGAGCTCCAGAGAGGATATGCACCCTTCAACATCCCACCTTCATGGGGTCCCCAAAGGGGGTTCCTTGATCCCCAAGTCCTTCTAGAAGCCTTTTTGGAAAAGCCCCAAAAGGTGGCTTTCCATAAATATCCCAAAAAGCACTTTCACTATTCTCGGCGACATTTTTCAGTGTCGGTTCGAACTGAAGATATTTATGTGGGCTTAGAACATTTCTAGTACCCAATAAAATAAATTTCTACGCATTCCGAAACAATTCCGGATTAGTGGTTTTCATCAGTGAAAAGCATCTGAAGTGGTTCCGGCAGCTCCGGAACATTTCCAGTATTTATCCCGGAAAATTCCTAGAAGTTTCTAGAATGATTCTGGCACCCTCCAAGAATTATCAGGAGTGTCCCGGAACCATTTTGACTTAATGTTATACCCTAAAACAACTTTTTAGTTTTACTAAAACTATTCTAGTGTTCTCTCTCCGGAACTCTTCCGTTGTCTCCGAAACTTTTTCGGCGAATTTCTCTCAGACTCCCTGTCTAGTATTCAGCAGATAGATGACCCTTAAGCATGTGACCCTATAGGTTCGATGAATTATAGACATGACGGGAACCCTTTCTGATCAATGATCAACATCGGATCCGTGGACACCCATATTGACCCCTATACCCACACGAATGAATATTAGAGTGAACCTCCAGTTGCCGTGTGCTATTCTTGTTGCTTCGCGATATGTTACAAATACCTGAGGTGAGACATGTTGACATTCCCGTGGATCAACAACTTGTCCACTATGCCAGTTACCTCGTTACCAATATTGTTCTCTTTTTGTTGGGGAACGCAGTATTTCAAAAAAATTCCTACGATCACGCAAGATCTATCTAGGAGATGCATAGCAACGAGAGGGGGGAGTGTGTCTACGTACCCTCATAGATCGAAAGCAGAAGCGTTTAGTAACGCGGTTGATGTAGTCGAACGTCTTCATGATCTAACCGATCAAAGTACCGAACGTACGTCACCTCCGCGTTCAGCACACGTTCAGCTCGATGACGTCCCTCGGGCTCTTGATCCAGTTGATGCCGAAGGAGAGTTCCGTCAGCACGACGGCGTGGCAATGGTGATGATGAAGTTACCGGCACAGTGCTTCGCCTAAGCACTACAACGATATGACCAAGGTGTGTAGCTGTGGAGGGGGCACCGCACACGGCTAAGACAAATCTTGGAGTGCCTTTGGGGTGCCCCTGCGCACGTATATAAAGGAGGGAGCAAGAGGAGGCCGGCGTAGGAGGGGCGCGCCTATAAGGGAAGTCAACTAGGATTCCCAATCCTAGTTGGAGTCCCCTTCCTTTTCCAAGAGGGGAGAGAGGGAAGGAGTAGGAGAAGGAGAAGGAAAGAGAGGGGGGCGCCGCCCCCTCCCTAGTCCAATTCGGACTTGCCATGGGGGGGGGGGCGGCCAACCCTTGATGCCCTTCTCTCCTTTCCCGTACGGCCCATTAAGGCCGACTACTTCCCCCGGCGAATTCCCGTAACTCTCCGGTACTCCGAAAAATACCCGAATCACTCGGAACCTGTCCGATGTAGGAATATAGCCTTCCAATATATCTATCTTTACGTCTTGACCATTTCGAGACTCCTCGTCATGTCCGTCATCTCATCCGGGACTCCGAACAACCTTCGGTACATCAAATCACATAACTCATAATACAAATCGTTATCGAACGTTAAGCGTGCGGACCCTACGGGTTCGAGAACTATGTAGACATGACCGAGACACATGTCCGGTCAATAACCAATAGCGGAACTTGGATGCTCATATTGGCTCCTACATATTCTACGAAGATCTTTATTGGTCAAACCGCATAACAACATACATTGTTCCCTTTGTCATCGGTATGTTACTTTCCCGAGATTCGATCGTCGGTATCAACATACCTAGTTCAATCTCATTACCGGCAAAGTATCTTTACTCGTTCCATAATGCAACATCCCGCAACTAACTCATTAGTCACATTGCTTGCAAGGCTTATAGTGATGTGCATTACCAAGAGGGCCCAGAGATACCTCTCTGACAATCGGAGTGACAAATCCTAATCTCGATCTATGCCAACTCAACAAACACCATCGGAGACACATGTAGAGCATCTTTGTAATCACACAGTTACGTTGTGATGTTTGATAGCACACAAGGTGTTCCTCCGGTATTTGGGAGTTGCAAAATCTCATAGTTAGACGAACATGTATAAGTCATGATGAAAGCAATAGCTATAAAACCGAACGATTATTTATGCTAAGCTAACGGATGGGTAGTATCCATCACATCATTTTCTAATGATGTGATCCCGTTCATCAAATGACAACACATGTCTATGGTCAGGAAACTTAACCATATTTGATTAACGAGCTAGTCAAGCAGAGGCATACTAGGGACACTCTGTTTTGTCTATGTATTCACACATGTACTAAGTTTCCGGTTAATACAATTCTAGCATGAATAATAAATATTTATCATGATATAGGAAATATAAATAACAACTTTATTATTGCCTCTAGGGCATATTTCCTTCAGTCTCCCACTTGCACTAGAGTTAGTAATCTAGTTCACATCGCCATGTGATTAACACCATTAGTTCACATCTTTATGTGATTAGTTCACATCTCCATGTGACTAATACCCAAAGGGTTTACTAGAGTCAATAATCTAGTTCACATCGCTATGTGGTTAACACCCAAAGAGTGATCATGTTTTGCTTGTGAGAGAAGTTTAGCCAACGGGTCTCCCACATTCATAGCCATATGTATTTTGCGAATTTTCTATGTCTACAATGCTGTGCATGGAGCTACTCTAGCTAATCACTCCCACTTTCAATATGTATCTAGACCGAGACTTAGAGTCATCCAGGTCGGGGTCAAAGCTTGCATCAACATAAGTCCTTACGACGAACTCTTTGTCACCTCCATAACCGAGAAAAATTTCCTTATTCCATTAAGGATAATTTTGACCGCTGTTCAGTGATCCACTCCTGGATCACTATTGTACCCTCTTGCCAAACTCATGGTGAGGTACACAATAGGTCTGGTACACATCATCATACTTTATATAACCAATGACTAAGGCATAGGGAATGACTTTTCATTCTCTTTCTATTTTTTGCTGTGGTCAGGTTTTGAGTCTTTACTTGACTTCACACCTTGCAACATAGGCAAGAACTCATTCTTTGACTGCTCCATTTTGAACTACTTCAAAAACTTGTCAAGGTATGTGTCGTGCAAGTGTCACGGAAGATGTCCTCATGGAAGGACTTAGTTGTGGAGCCATTACGACGAGGTTAACTTAAAGGGGTTAAACGGGACAAAGGACACGGAGAGTTTATACTGGTTCGGCCCCTTGCGGTGAAGGTAAAGGCCTACTCCAGTTTGAGGTGGTATTGCTAGGGTTTTCGATTACCAGGGAGCAAACATGCTTTGCCTGGCTTTCGACTTGTTGTCTTTTTTTTTCTAAGCCGCTGCCGGGTCGTCCCCTTATATACATGGGTTGATGCCCTGCGGCCTACGGAGTCCCGACCGGCTCATACAACGTGTCCGGCTCGGTGACTTATCTTACAAGCCTTACATTACAAGTCTACACATACATGGCGGTTTACACTTTATGGGCCGTAAGCCGCCTCCGGTTTTAGGCCTTTTACTAAGCCTATCTATGAACCGCCATCGGTAATATCCTGTTGGGCTGTATCTAGATGAACCGCCATAGGGATGACCCGGCCCCTCCTGGGCAGGTCATATCTGATAGTCATATCCCCAACATTAGGCCCCAGGTTGATTTGAATTTGTTCATGTCAATCTTCAACACTTAGAAAAACCCTTCTTAATCTGCTATGAAACAATGTAACCCGCCATGACATCATCTCCAGAAATTTCGAAAAAACTCCATGACATCATCTGCCATTAACTTCACACGTGACATAATGTATCTTTAACTGATCTTTATCTTTAATGATCTCCCAAAAATCGAGGCGTTCGATTAGCTAGATAATCATCATTTGGCCCCCTTGTTTTTCACGCCCAGTTGTTACCCTTCTCCTTATAAATAGGGTCAAGCCGCCCTCCTCTCATTCTCCTCTCTTCTCCTTCTCGTCTTCCACCTTCCTTCGCGACGCGTCTGCGCTTCTGAACACCGGTGCCGCTGCGAAGCTCATCGTCTTCCTTGACCTCGCCCGGTGCATCACCATGTACTGGACCAGAAAACTGCGACGTCTCTCCACCGTTTCGTAGATCCAGTAAGTACTTCTCTCTTTCTATGTTGTAGTAGATCTCCATTAGGGTTTCTCTGTTCATCGGTATTCAACACTGTTCTTCCCCTTCATCGCCCCAAATCCACTGTTTTGATCTGAAAGTAGTACAAACCTCGTACGGTAGCAGTTTTAGCACCTGATTTTTTATACTAGAATATATCCTTGTCGCAACAGATCTCATCTAGGCACCTCCACTTTCCTGCTGCCACCACCTTATATTTACGATTTATTTCCTTTTTCTTGAACTGCCGCAGATTCAATCTCATAGCTTCAATCTGCAAAACTTGTTTGTTCTCATACTTAGTAAATTTTCTCTTATCAGATCTTGAATACCAGTACGTGTCATGGCAGCTTATATATCTGGTTTACGATTAACCATATACCATTAGTACTCACTTAAGCCGCCATTCTGAACGTACATTGCAACTGTTAACTTGTGATTTCACCAACTGACTTGAACCGACAAATTACTTCCTCCCTTTAGGTTTTCCTTCTTTCATCATGTCGCTAAAGGCAATCTATACATGCAATCGGGTCCCCTCCATCGTCACTGAGGGCACATCAAAGACTTTGTCAAAGTCGGGTGCTTACCTGCAAAGAGTGTTATGCATTACCGCACTCCTGAACCGGGCGTGGAAAGACCTCAGCCAAAGGATGGCGAAGTCATTGTATTCACTGATCGCATGAACCGGGGTTTCTCACCGCCCAGCTCTAAGTTTTTCTGAGATGTTCTACATTTCTTCCAACTCCATCCTCAAGACATCGGACCCAATTCTATGTCAAATATCTGTAACTTTCAAGTCTTCTGCGAAGTATACCTTCAAGAGGAGCCCATCACGACCTCTTTATAGAATATTTTTATTTGAACTGTTGGAATGAGTTCACCAACAAACCCAGCTTGGAACTTGGTGGAATCTCGATTCAACAAAGAAGAGATGCCATTTTCCCTTATGCACTCCTGCCGAGTCACCCAAAGGATTGGAATCAGACGTGGTTTTTACTGCAAAGATACCTCTCCGGCTGATGAGAATCCGCTGTCGGGTTACCGTGTCGAGCGCCTGGACTCAAAGCGCAATCTTCCTGAGAAGCTTACCACTGCTGAACGGGCAAAACTTGCTCCTACCATTGCAAAGGTTACAACTCTACTAGGAAACAACTTAACTTGTGTTGACCTGGTCAGGTGCTGGGTTTCTTGGTGGATCATCCCTTTGAGTCGCCGCACCGGCTTAATGTGCACTTACACTGGTGATGTAAAGGATCCACTGCGCCACAGATCTACACCATTAGCTGGCGAGGCTGTAAATGAAATGGTTAAGTCCCTTCTGAATGAAGATCCAGAAGATTGCATTAAAACGGGCCTGGCCCCTTTCTGCAAGCTTAACCCGCCACCGGATGTGAGTCTCTGAACTTATTTACCTTTATCTCATTATTGAAACATTTTACTCAACCTTGGATAACTTTTACAGGCTATGTCTGATTTTTGGAAAAGGCATATGATCATGAAGCTGCCAAGAAGGCCAGGGCTGCCAAGAAAGCCGCCAGGAAAACCGTCAAGAATACCACTAAGAAAAAGAAGAAATCAAGCGCCTCTAATCTGCATAAGCTGGATGATACCTCTAAGTCAGAGGTATCCCTTGACTCTCTTGGCTTGTTTTTTAACCATCTTATTGACACTGACTATTACCAGGATGACACGGGAGCCAGCCAAGCAGTTCAAGAAGAGGTAACTATTATTTCCTCCAACTAAAAACCTTTGCCAAGACAGAAACTTCGGCGAGTAACCCGGAAAGTAAGGTTTTCACACCCCTTGGCTTATTTAGATCCTCACTTTCCTTTGAAACAATAGCAACACGAGAATTGACGTTAGACCCGGACCAACGGAGGTGAATAATTATCCTCCGGTTTACCAAACACCCCCGCTCCTCGAAAACGCCAAAATGAGGTTCTTTTAACCTTAACTCTTTTTATTTACTGGCGGGTGTAGGTGTCAAAACCGGCGGATCTCGGGTAGGGGTCCCGAACTGTGCATCTAGGCCGGATGGTAACAGGAGGCAAGGGACACGAAGTTTTACCCAGGTTCGGGCCCTCTCGATGGAGGTAAAACCCTACGTCCTGCTTGATTAATATTGATGACAGGGGTAGTACAAGAGTAGATCTACCACGGGATCGAGGAGGCTAAACCCTAGAAGCTAGCCTATGGTATGATTGTTGATGTGTATGTTGTCCTACGGACTAAAACCCTCCGGTTTATATAGACACCGGGTAGGGTTAGGGTTACTTAGAGTCGGTTACAATGGTGGGAGATCTTCATATCCGTATCGCCAAGCTTGCCTTCCACGCCAAGGAAAGTCCCTTCCAGACACGGGATGGAGTCTTCAATCTTGTATCTTCATAGTCCAGGAGTCCGGCTGAAGGCATAGTCCGGCCATCCAGACACCCCCTAATCCAGGACTCCCTCAGTATCCCCTGAACCAGGCTTCAATGACGACGAGTCCGGCGCGCATATTGTCTTCGGCATTGCAAGGCGGGTTCCCCCTCCAAGTACTTCATAGAAGATTTTGAACACGAAGATAGTGTCCGGCTCTGCAAAATAAGTTTCCACATATTGCCATAGAGAGAATAATATTTACACAAATCTAATCTACTGACGTATTCCGTAGTGTGACATCACACCACGGCCAAGCTTTTATTCGAACCGTTTTACTGTCCCATCTCGGCGCGTTATGCAAGGCGGTTTCCTTGGCACGTCTTGTTAAAGCAGAGATCGTGTCCCCTTATTCCAGGATTCTCATCAATACGGGCGTGGGTAACCCAACCGCGCCATTGATTACGGCGCTTGGGAGGTAAGCGAGTTTTACCAGGCTGGTGGGGACGCGTAGTCACATCCACCCATATAAGGGGATAATGATCCATCTTTTCACCTACGCCTTCTTCCTCCTTTGCCTATCCATTTTTGCGCACTCGAGCTCCAGCACCCAAGTCCGCACTCCCCACCTCAACCTTCTCCAGCCATGTCCGGAGCGGGAGGCAAGTGGATGGTCTCCTCCGTCACGGAGGGACACATCAAAAAGCTAAGGAAGGCCGGATACCTGTCTAATGACATCGCGTACCGGCTTCCCGAAAAGGGGCAGCTCATCCCCACCCCTAGGCCCCATGAGAGGGTGGTGTTCCTCCCCCATTTCCTCCGCGGACTGGGCTTTCCTCTCCACCCATTTGTCCGGGGGCTCATGTTCTACTACGGCCTGGATTTCCACGATCTGGCCCCGAACTTTGTCCTCAACATCTCGGCGTTTATCGTCGTGTGCGAGGCCTTCCTCCGCATCCGCCCCCATTTCGGCCTATGGCTCAAGACTTTCAACGTCAAGCCGAAGGTGGTGCACGGCAACCAGGCGGAGTGCGGAGGCGCCATGGTGGGCAAGATGGCCAATGTCCTCTGGCTCGAGGGCTCCTTTGTGGAGACCCTGAAGGGGTGGCAATCGGGGTGGTTTTACATCACCGAGCCGCGCGACGCCGAATGGGTCGCACCCCCTAAGTTTCGATCCGGACCCCCTACGCGACTCACCTCCTGGAAGGAGACGGGCCTGTCGTGGGGTAAGAAGGGAGAGCTGACCGGACTCCAAACATGCGTCCAAACCCTGGTAGACAAGAAGCTCAAACTTCTCAATGTAGTCCAGGTTATGCTCATCCGCTTGATCCTCCCGTGTCAACGACGGGCTTTCAACCTGTGGGAGTTCGACCCGGCGCGACACCAAACTCTGAGCAGGCTCTTCGACACGACGTATGAAGATGCCTGGAAGGTACTTTTCAAGGGCGTCGAGGCTCCCGCATCCGCTACCGAGGATCGCGGATTCAGTGCGCAGCATCATGCTCTCGCGGTAAGCTATTTTTTCCTTTTACAGGGTATCAGTTTTTCATAGTTTGACTCCATGCGGGATCTAAACTCCCTTACCTTTGACAGGATTGGCAGGTGACATCCGGACAGATCAACTGTCCGGCTCCTTTGCCCGAAGGCCCAGCGGACGCTCGCTTGGCGAAGCTGCTGGTTCCGGCACCCTATATGGTGTCGGAGAAGAAGGCCGCGAAAAAGGCTGCGAGGACTCGAAAGATTGCCCGACGCCAGGAGGTGTCGGATCCATCATCTGATGGTTCCGAGGCGCATTCCTCCCGTGAAGACGAGGAGGAAGAAGAGGAGAGCTCTCCCCCTCCAGTGGGAGGAGAGAAGAAAAGGAAGGCCGCCCTCTCTGGGGAGGCCGGAGGGTCCAAGAAGGGGAAAACCCTTCCTCCGGACTACTCCACCGACGCCGACGACGGAGAGGAGTGGCAGCTCAGGGCCAAGCCCCTGGCAAAATCGTAAGTATCCGGATACCAGAGTAATTCATAGTATTCGTTTATTGCACAGCCTTCCCTTACGTCAAATATGTTTATGCAGCCCACCCAAAGACCGGCTCGACGCGTCGTCGAGCGGCTCACTGGACTCGTCGGATGTGAACTCGCTTCCGACGGCTTCCTCCCCCCGCCCTACGGACGACACCGAAGTGTTGTCCCAACAGGTTCCAAGCCGGGAGGAGGTGGTCCTGGAGGCGTCGCAAGGCGACCTCCCGGACTCCAGGAGTAAAGGGGATGAAACCCCTCAGGGCTCCAAGTCCGGCTCTAGGCCGGACATCGCTCCGGAACCTTCAAAGGTTCTAGAGTCCGGCAGGGGACCTCCTTCCAAGAGGAGCAAGTCCACCGTGCCGGCGGCCCCCGTCCAACCGGAGGCGCCGGACAATATGTTGGAGGCGCTCCAAGGCGCCTCCATCAACGAGGAGCACCACGCTATTATGAGTGTGGTGGTCCAGAAGGTTCAGTCCGCCAAGAGTGGACTGACTGAAGCTTGTGCTAGCCTTTTGACAGGCTTTGAGGTAAGTAAAGAATGTGTAAATAATAGTACCGCACAGACAGTAGCCCCTGATGCTCTGTTTGGTGTTCGGGAAGAAAAGCCGAATAGAGGATCAAATAGAATTCGCAGGAGTCTAACAAAGATGAGTCAATATGCATATGCAGGCTTCCCTGCTTGCATCCGCCGAACTGACTGCGGAAGTGGACACGCTAAAGCAGAACCTCGAGCGGTCCGAGCAAGAGCTCGGGCGTGCCAAGAAGCAGCTCGAGGACAATGAAGGTAAGAAATACCATGTTTTTAAATATATATAAAAAGGTGCAATTGCAAAGAATGACAGGATTATCATGGCTATTTTAGGGGCCACGTCTGAAGTGGCGACCCTTAAGCAGGCGCTGGTCGAGGCCGAGAAGAGGGCGGCCTTGGAGCGCACCGAGCGGGAGAAGTATGAGGCCGAGGTTGGCAAGGTGCGGCAAGAGCTCCAGGCTCTCATGGAAAAACATGAGAGTTTGGAGCTTGACTCAAAGACGCGAGCGTCCGAGCTCGCGGTGGCTATTGAAAACGCCAAGTCTGCCAAGGCCAAATCCCAGAAGACCCTCCAGGAGTTGGATGAGGTGAAGAAGATAGCGGCGGGTAAGGCATTCTTTATGCAAAGCACACACATAAACGTGAGTTACTTGTTACTTACCCAAATTCGGAGCTCTCCAGGAGCGTTCGCAGATCTTCCCCGGAGTGTATCCGATGCCGCCGCATTCTACCGAGCCGAGGAGGGCAGCTCGACAGAGAAGGTGTTCTGGTCTCAGTATACTGAGGCCGGACACCCCGTGCCCCTGAGCGACCAGCTGAAGCAACTGGTCGAGCTCCACAAGGCGGCCGAACAGGCCATGAAGGGCCTCATTGTTCGGCTGTGGCCTGGAGGGGCTCTGCCTAGGAGCTATTTCGGGCTGGTGCGGTGGTTGGTGGAGGCCTGTCCAAGGCTCGAAGTCATCAAGCGCTCTGTATGAATTGAAGGTGCCCGCAGGGCCCTTGCCCGTGCTAAGGTGCACTGGGGCAAGCTGGATGCTGAGAAGCTGGTGAAGGATGGGCCACCGCCAGGGAAAGAGCATCGCAAGCCCGAGAATTACTATAAGGATGTTCTGAAGGGTGCCTGCCTTGTGGCAGATGAATGTTCTAGGGATGTAATTTTGAGTGAAACTTGCTCGTTTTGTCCCGTGCGCTGAAAACTTGTTTATATGCACTAAGCAATGCTGTTGGAATTTAAAATATTACCTTCTGTGCGGCTGTTTATCAATTCTGAGAGATGGCGAGTCGTCGGCTTCTGCCCCCGTGCCGCTAGTGCTGGGGTGTTCGGGGATAAACCTGAGCGCTCTTTTTCCCATGTTTGGGTCCTTCGAGGGAGGCGCTCAGCCCAACGAACAACACAATCGGACTATAATGCGTGAACACTCTCGCTTAGCCATAGAATTCTATAATTTTAAATTTCGGCGAAGCCCCTGGTATTCGGAAGACCGAGTTCGGGGCGCTATCCACGCCTTGGCCGGACAGAGCCGGCTCCTCGCCCTAAGCGGCATAAGTCTTTAGGAACTCGAAAAACCTCTCGAACAGCGACCAACTCTCGCTTCATCATGACAGTCAGTTTTAGCTTTCTCCACTGAGGTGCTCGACCCAGCTCAACTGGCGCACAATCGCAGTGGTTCTCCTAGTGCTACCTTAGCCGATATAGCGGAACGTAAGGCACCAAAACATAGGAGCCGGGCAAACCCAACTATTGACCCAAGACATGATTCGGAGCCAATGCATATAATGCTATAAGTTCGGGGTGCCGCACTTGTTAAAGTGTTCGGACTTCTCACACCATATTGAGGGGTACTAAAGCCCCTGGCGTATTTTGGCCGTACCAACATGTATGGGTGCAACATGTCGTTAAGGAACATATATAAAAAGAAAAAAGGTAATGCAAAAATAGACGAAAGCTATGCATTGTTTATTAAAAAGGGCTGCGATCAAAGCAGAACGATACAAATAATGCGATAAGTGGAAGGTTGGACTAGTTAACATGTCCGTTCCAGGGGCAAGCTGCGGAATAGTATGCGGAACAGGTATACTGCTCGTGATAGAGACCACCTGGGAGTTCCGTACTGCGGCGTGGCTGGTCTGCTTCCTTGGTTCTTGCATCGTTTGTGCGGCAATTGAACTGCCGAACAGGCCTTCCGAAGGATGGAGTCCTGAAAGTAAGAGAAAAATAAAAAGAAATCGGCAGCCCCTGGTACAGTTTAAGCCGTATTTTTGGGCGTGCCGTGATGGTGCCCCCCTGTACCCATGGTATCTCTAGGGCGTAGTTATGGACGCGAAGTACTGGCGTCGCCTTTTTGCGAGGGTTGGGGTTGGGGCCGCATTGCTATGCCTACTCGGATCGTGCCAGGCGGTCTTGTTGTAGGTTACGCCGGGTGCGCTTGACGGTGTCCAGTCGTTTAGTGGCCAGACTGGAGAACTGCCTGGAGAGGCTGCTTTGTACTTCCGCTGCAAGGGCCGCCATGTGCTCCTCCGTTCGAAGGGAGCGTTCGGTGTTTCCATTGACCGTAATTACTCCTCGAGGGCCTGGCATCTTGAGCTTAAGGTATGCGTAGTGCGGTACCACATTGAACTTAGCGAATGCGGTTCGCCCGAGCAGTGCGTGATAACCACTGCGAAACGGGACTATGTCGAAGATTAACTCCTCGCTTCAGAAATTATCCGGAGATCCGAAGACCACTTCAAGTGTAACTGAGCCTGTACAATTGGCCTCTACACCTGGTATTATGCCTTTAAAGGTCGTTTTGGTGGGCTTAATGCTCGAGGGATCTATGCCCATTTTACGCATTGTATCCTGGTAAAGCAGGTTCAGGCTGCTGCCGCCGTCCATAAGGACTCTAGTGAGATGAAATCCGTCAATGATTGGGTCTAGGACCAATGCAGCGAATCCGCCATGACGGATGCTAGTGGGATGGTCCCTTCGATCAAAGGTGATCGGGCAAGAGGACCATGGGTTGAACTTTGGGGCGACTGGCTCTATCGCGTATACGTCCCTTAACGCGCGCTTCCACTCCCTTTTGGGGATGTGGGTTGCGTATATCATGTTCATCGTCTGCACTTGTGGGGGAAAACCCTTCTGTCCACTATTGTTCGGCGGCCGGGGCTCCTCGTCGTCATTGCTATGCAGCCCCTTGTCTTCATTTTCAGCATTTAACTTGCCTGCCTGCTTGAACACCCAACAATCCCTGTTGGTGTGATTGGCCGCCTTTTCGGGGGTGCCATGTATCTCGCACAAGCGGTCGAGTATTTGGTCCAAACTGGACGGGCCCCTAGGATTCCTTTTGAATGGATTTTTCCGCTGACCGGATTTAGAGCCTCTGAATCCGGCATTAACTGCCGTATCCTCAGCATTGTCGCCGTTAATGCGGCGCTTCTGCTTGTTGCGACGCGACCTGCCACTACTTTCCCTGGTGTCCGAATTACCAGGGTTTTTGGTCATATTGTTGCTACGAGCAAGCCAGCTGTCTTCTCCCGCGCAAAAGCGGGTCATGAGTGTCGTGAGTGCTGCCATAGATCTCGGCTTTTTCTGTCAAGGTGCCGGGCCAGCCACTCGTCACGAATATTGTGCTTGAAGGCTGCTAGGGCCTCAGCATCCGGACAGTCGACTATTTGGTTTTTCTTTGTTAGGAACCGTGTCCAGAATTTCCTGGCCGATTCCTCTGGCTGCTGAATTACGTGACTTAGGTCATCGGTGTCTGGGGGTCGCACATAAGTGCCCTGGAAATTGTTGAGGAATGCGGCTTCCAGGTCCTCCCAACAACTGATTGATCCTGTTGGCAAGCTATTAAGCCAATGCCGAGCTAGTCCTTTAAGCTTGAGTGGGAGGTATTTGATGGCGTGAAAATCATCGCCGCGGGCCATGTGGATATGAAGGAGATAATCATCGATCCATACCGCAGGATCTGTTGTGCCATCATATGATTCGATGTTTACAGGTTTGAAACCCTCAGGGATTTGATGATCCATTATTTCGTCTGTAAAGCAGAGTGGGTGTGCGGCACCTCTGTACTGGGCTATATCATGACGTAGCTCCAATGAGCCTTGTCTACTGTGTTCGGCCCCGCCGAATTTGTGGCCGGCGTGACAGTTACCGTCTCGAGCCGTGGGGCGCCCACGCGATCCGTAGATCGATCTTGTTTGCCTTGCCTTGTCCTCCAACATGTCTCGTAAGTCCGGCGCATATCCCATGCCTTGGTATGGGGTGCGGCTTGAGTGGAGGGCCGAGAGGCCTCTCTGTCGCGACCACGAGGTGGCCGGTCGGCCGCATCAAGTGCTTCCTCCTCTAATCGGGGTAGCAACCCGTGCTTTGGGTAGCTCTTGGAGGGGCGTTCGAGTATATGCTCTTCGGCCGCAAGGACTACAGTCCATCTGTCAACTAGCAAATCTTGATCATCTCTAAGCTGTTGCTGTTTTTCTTGAGGCTTCTTGTCGTGGCCATAAGCCTGCGTTGAAAACGCTTTTGCTCAATGGGATCCTCTGGCACAACGAATTCGTCGTCGTCGAGGCTTGCCTCGTCTTCGGAGGTAGGCATATAATTATCGTCCTTGACCTCTCTGTCTGCCGCTCTCTCATGAGGGCTGGTTTCTCCATCCTCCTGTGCTAAATCTTGCTGGAGGGGGTTTTCTTCGGCGCTTTCCGGAGTATTATTATCTCCCGTGCTAGAATCACCTTGTTGGTTTTGGCGGGATTTTGAGCGGCGCTGCTGACGCCGGCGCTTAGGCTGTTTCTTGGAGGGGTCATCCTCCGCTGTTCCATCGCCATCTCCCTCTTTTGGGGTGTCCACCATGTATATGTCATATGATGAGGTGGCTTTCCAGGGCCTAGTAGGCGCTGGTTCTTCATCATCTCCTTCATCGGCGTCCATACCGTCGATGTCTTCGGAGTCGAAGTCAAGCATGTCGGTTAAGTCGTCGACAGTGGCTACAAAGTGGGTGGTGGGTGGGCTTTGAATTTCTTCATCGCCCGTACCCCAACCTTGCTGACCGTAGTCCGGCCAGGGCTCTCCTAATAAAGAGAGAGACTTTAGTGACTTCAGGATATCGCTGAAAGGCGAGTGCTAAAAGATGTCCGCGGTAGTGAACTCCATGATCGGCACCCAATCGGATTCGATCGGTAGGGGCACGGAGGGTTCGGAGTCCAAAGAGGAGTCCGGCTCCTTGGAGTCACGAGTCTCATAGAGTACGGGGCTGGAGCTTGGCTCAATCGCTGTTGGGGTCACAGCCCCCGAGGTGGCGTCCAACCGCCCATCCTCGATCGGCGCAGTTGGCTCCGAATTAAGGGTCGGAGTCGATGCGGGTGCGGCCTCCAGGGCACTGTTCGGCGGTAGAGCTAGATCATGCTCGTCGTGACAGTGCGGCGCGCTCGGCAGTGGCCCGAATCCGTTAAATATCAAGTCCCCGTGGATGTCAGCCGTGTAGTTTAAACTTCCAAATCTGACCTGACGGCCAGGGGCGTTGCTTTCGATCTGCTCCAGACGGCCAAGCGAATTGGCCCGCAGTGCGAAGCCGCCGGAGACGAAGATCTATCCGGGGAGGAAGGTCTCACCCTGGACTGCATCGCTATCGATGATCGTAGGAGCCATCGAGCCTGACGGCGACGACACAGAGGAACTCTCAATGAAAGCACCAATGTCGGTGTCAAAACCGGCGGATCTCGGGTAGGGGGTCCCGAACTATGTGTCTAGGCCGGATGGTAATAGGAGGCAAGGGACACGAAGTTTTACCCAGGTTCGGGCCCTCTCGATGGAGGTAAAACCCTACGTCCTGCTTGATTAATATTGATGACAGGGGTAGTACAAGAGTAGATCTACCACGAGATCGAGGAGGCTAAACCCTAGAAGCTAGCCTATGGCATGATTGTTGATGTGTATGTTGTCCTACGGACTAAAACCCTACGGTTTATATAGACACCGGGTAGGGTTAGGGTTACTTAGAGTCGGTTACAATGGTAGGAGATCTTCATATCCGTATCGCCAAGCTTGCCTTCCACGCCAAGGAAAGTCCCTTCCGGACACGGGATAGAGTCTTCAATCTTGTATCTTCATAGTCCAGGAGTCCGGCTGAAGGCATAGTCCGGCCATCCGGACACCCCCTAATCCAGGACTCCCTCAAGGGGTCTCTTTCGCTAGCCACTCAATTCCTTTGATTCAAATTTCCAGGAGGTTTCTCGTTCTTCCTCTAGCGATTCATCTCAGACGCAGCTACCGGCTTTTCAAGACTGCCCCTGGGTAGGAACAATTATATTTCTCATATACTTTTATATCCTCACCATTATACTGACTTGTCCTAACTCTTTCAGTGGACAAGCAAAGCCTAACAAGAAAGCAAAGGTGACCAAGCCAGCTGAAGACCCTAAAGTCGCTTTACTGGACCAGCAAGCCTCTGCACCAGAAGCCTCTGAACAACAACCAAAAGATCCTGCTTCTAACACTTCAAGCTGAGATGCCCGACCTCTTTGTTGATCAAACCAACATTGACTCTTCAAATACTGAACCATCAAGCTCACTTAAACTGTCAGAGACTTACGCTGATGACGTTTTGATCACTAGCACTGGTTTTACTGAACCGGGGAACCCAACTGTTTTAGACAAACATTCTGCCAAGCAAGAAGTCATCGAGAGACGGAAAGTGAGGTTTAATATCTCCCACTATGCTCAATTGAGCAGCAGTGAAATATTGTCTGGTTATCTCAACAAAGTACACTCCAGCCGCGATTTGGAAATTGAAATGGTGAAACAAATGCACCAGAAGTATGAGGTATGTTGTCCGGCTTTAAATAAGTTATGTACATCCTGCCAGCCCCCAAGTCTTCTGATTATGATAAGATTGAATAATCTGTAGACTTAGAAGAATCCATAAGCTTCTGTCATAGACTCCCTCCAAGTCCGATTTAAAATTAAACCAGATGTTGAATTAGTCTAACTTTGCATCCGTAGCCCCGAAGGGCCGGTTTAATCAGTATGAATGAGCCGGTCCTTTTTATCATTGTGTAAGAAAGGAGAACTTAACTGCATAGCCCCCATGAGTTGGCTGAGACTGTTTACAGTACATCCATGTCATCACTACTAAGATACAAGCGATATGCATTAGCCCCCAAGTGCCAAGTAGTGTTGCTTGCAAAGTGCTTGGGACTTTATTCATAAGAGTCGTTTCTTTGAAAAATTGTTTTGACAAACATTAGCCCCCAAGTGCCAAGTAGTGTTGCTTGCGAAGTGCTTGGGACTTACATTGTTGTAATCCTAATATAAATTTTTTGATAACTCTATGCTTCATACAGGCTGCTACTGCTGAACTGGAGTCTCAATTGAACGATGCAAAGACCCAGCTGGCGACTCAGGAAACTGAGACCCGGAAAGCTGAGTCAAAATTCTAGTTTAGCGTGTCTAAGTCGGAAAAACTGAAGACCCATTTTTCGGCGGAGAAAAATACGTGGGCTGAAGAGAAGACTGCTTTAACACAACGAGCTGAAAAAGCAGAAACAACTCTTCAGGAGGTAACCACTGAGATCACCGGCTTAAAACACCGTGTATCTCAGATGGTTTCTGCTATCTTCGGTGAGTCGCCTTGCTATTCATCCAAAGTGAGTATTTGTCGTAGTAATGTAAACTGCCATTTAACCGATCTGTGCTTTCCTCAGGTCCGAGGAGTAGCAACCTTAATCAGGATATGCTTGTTAAGCTCAAGGTGGTTTATACCCTTGTCGAGCAATTGTACACTAGAGCTCAGCGTACTCTTGCTACTATCTCCCCAACTAATCAAGGACCCAACCTGTTGAGTGATGTGTTGAAGAAATTGTCCATCTTGCTCACTAGACTTCAAGAAATTAAACGATCTTGTGCAAGAGCCGAAGCTGTGACAGCCTTGAGCCGTGCCAAGGCATGGGTACCGGAATTAGACCCGGCAGACGTGGCTAGTGGGTATCCGAGCTTAAAGGAGGATGGGACATCTTTTGATCAGCAAGAATTCGCCGCCTGTGTTAAAGAAATTTGTCCTCATGCAACAGCCATTCCTGAAGAGACCAACCTCTCCAAATATCAGCCAGCTTACGATGTAGACAATCAGAAGATGTCTACCACAGCGTATAAAGTGATGGACCTGATCCGTCCAATTCGTAAGAACACCTTCGCCCCTGAAATTAACCCATCCGATCTTATCGACGATGAAGCTGAATTCTATGCCTTGCGTGGCTTTGATTGGTCAAAACCAAACTTCTAGACGGCGGAGGAGGACGAAGAACTAGCAAGGGATGAACTAGAGGCTTCCCATCAGCAAGGCCAAGAAGATTGAACCGTCGGGCGGTTTAGATATTTGATCTTTGAAAATACACTTGATCTCATTTTGGCTCATGGGGCCATGTAATAGGGTATTTAAAACTTAGATCTGCCGTGCCATCGTGCACGTTTCTGTTTTGCATAATCCTGCTGATCCACCGGTTTTTAAAAACCATTATGGGTATGATAGTCTTTGATATATGCAGATTTGAATGATTATTATCCTGCACACAAAGAAAATACAAGTGCCCTGGCGGCTATAGTATATGCCTAGACTGCCGGCTTATCAGCTTCATGCAGTTAGAGGTGTTAGAATTAACTCCAAATATGGGATTCCTTACGCTCTGACGATTTAGAGTCTGTCCTCCTGACGGGTTATAAAACCCAAAGTATGCTTCAAATATGAGCCGTAAACAGGGCAGCTGGGCCCGACTTGCAAAACCAGAAGGTAGCGAAAAAACCATATAAAGAATACAAATAAGATATCAGAATAAATTCGAGGCTTTTGTAGGCTGCCAAGCCAAAGTGTCTTCTTCAGAGAAACTAGCCTGAGCCACTGGATTGTTCGTGCGTTCCGTGAGCCTGACTCACAGTGTGCCCAATCGACATTTGAACCCTAGATAAAGTCTGGTCTTTCTCAAAGACTTATCAGGAGTACGCGGGGCCAGAGTAACATCATACATCATGGGCCGATTTATCCAAGTTACAAGGAAGGCGGCTTATGAAGCCTAGATTCATCCTGACTATCTGTAAACCGTGCTCTCGCATGACAAGCCGCCGTTTGAACCTTAGTCGAGCTCAGATCTTGGTCGAATACGCCGTAAAGACTGATCTTAAGAGTTCGGCGGGTCAATCAGGATGACCTAATGGAGTTGAAGCAGCTGGTTACAGGTAGGATGACCCGGTTAGAGTTTGTTCTCTTTGGTCGAATACGCCTATGTTTGAACAAACCTGGTCAAGAGGGTAGTAACACTATGTTTTCTTTGGTCGAATACGCCTATGTTTGAACAGAAAGCCCCCAAGTGACATGCTTACAAGTGTGGCGTTGAGCCGATCAAGAGGGTACCGACAGCTATGTTCTCTTTGGTGAATACACCTATGTTTGAACAGGAAGTCCCCAAGTGACCGTATAAGCTTTGGCATTGCGCCGATCAAGAGGGTACCGACAGCTATGCTCGATGAGCAGGAAGCCCCCAAGTGATACACAGATGAATCGCGCTCATCAGGGACCTATGTTTGAGTTGTGCTGTGCATCCAACTCTCTTTGGTCCCTGAAATTGTGGGCATCGAGCCTCTTAAATGATGATAAAGACTCAGCTTTGAGGAAGTGAAACGATAGAAGCCCTGAATTGTCAGGGATGCCGGCTTTATTATATTGCTTATAATATATACATTAGGTAACTATGTACATCATGAGAGCCAGAGGCTCAAGTATAGTAGGGCCGAAGATGAGCAATGTTCCACGGCCGACGGGTCTCCTCCTCCGATGTGCGTGAGTCCTTGTTGTCTCGAACATCGATAAGGTAGTATGACCCATTATGCAAATTCTTGCTGACCACAAAAGGTCCTTCCCAAGGCGGTGACAACTTATGCATATCTGTCTAATCTTGGATGAGCCAGAGCACTAAGTCACCTTCTTGAAAGGTTCTGGTTTTAACCCGGCGGCTGTGATAACGACGTAGGTCTTGCTGATAAATCACCGAATGAGCCGCTGCGAGATCACGCTCCTCATCCAATAAGTCAAGTGCATCTTGACGCGCCTTTTCATTGTCAGCCTCATGATGACCCACAAGTGTAGGGGATCTATCGTAGCCTTTTCGATAAGTAAGAGTGTCAAACCCAACGAGGAGCAGAAGGAAATGATAAACAATTTTCAGTAAGGTATTCTCTGCAAGCACTGAAATTAACAGATAGTTATGTGATAAGGTAATTTGTAACGAGTAGCATGTAATAAAAGTAAATAAGGTGTAGCAATATAGCCCAATCCTTTTTGTAGCAAAGGACAAGCCTGGAAAAACTCTTATATGAAGAAAAGCGCTCCCGAGGACACATGGGAATTATCGTCAAGCTAGTTTTCATCACGTTCATATGATTCACGTTCGGTACTTTGATAATTTGATATGTGGGTGGACCAGTGCTTGGGTACTGTCCTTACTTGGACAAGCATCCCACTTATGATTAACCCCTATTGCAAGCATCCGCAACTACAACAGAAGTATTAAGGTAAACCTAACCATAGCATGAAACATATGGATCCAAATCAACCCCTTACGAAGCAACGCATATGAAGGAAATATGCCCTAGAGGCAATAATAAAGTTATTGTTTATTTCCTTATATCATAATAAATGTTTATTATTCATGCTAGAATTGTATTAACCGGAAACATAATACATGTGTGAATACATAGACAAACAATATGTCACTAGTATGCCTCTACTTGACTAGCTCGTTGAATCAAAGATGGTTAAGTTTCCTAGCCATAGACATGAGTTGTCATTTGATTAACGGGGTCACATCATTAGAGAATGATGTGATTGACTTGACCCATTCCGTTAGCATAGCACTTGATCGTTTAGTTTGTTGCTATTACTTTCTTCATGACTTATACATGTTCCTATGACTATGAGATTATGCATCTCCCGTTTACCGGAGGAACACTTTGTGTGCTACCAAACGTCACAATGTAACTGGGTGATCATAAAGGTGCTCTACAGGTGTCTCCGAAGGTACTTGTTGGGTTGGCGCATTTCGAGATTAGGATTTGTCACTCCAATTGTCGGAGAGGTATCTCTGGGCCCTCTCGGTAATGCACATCACTTAAGCCTTGCAAGCATTGCAACTAATGAGTTAGTTGCGGGATGATGTATTACGGAACGAGTAAAGATACTTGCCGGCAACGAGATTGAACTAGGTATTGAGATACCGACGATCGAATCTCGGGCAAGTAACATACCGATAACAAAGGGAACAATGTATGTTGTTATGCAGTTTGACCGATAAAGATCTTCGTAGAATATGTAGGAGCCAATATGAGCATCTAGGTTCCGCTATTGGTTATTGAACGGAGACGTGTCTCGGTCATGTCTACATAGTTCTCGAACCCGTAGGGTCCGCACGCTTAAAGTTCGATGACGGTTATATTATGAGTTTATGTGTTTTGATGTACCGAAGGAGTTCGGCGTCCCGGATGAGATCGGGGACATGACGAGGAGTCTCAAAATGGTCAAGACGTAAAGATCAATATATTGAATGACTATATTCGGACATCGGAAAGGTTCTGAGTGATTCGGGTATTTTCGGGAGTACCGAGGAGTTACGGGAATTTGTATTGGGCCTTAATGGGCCATACGGGAAAGGAGAGAAAGGCCTCAAAGGGTGGCCGCACCCCTCCCCATGGGCTTGTCCGAATTGGACTAGGGAGGGGGGGGGGGGGCGCCCCCTTCCTTCCTTCTCCTTTTCCGTTCCCTTTCCTTCCCTCCTACTCCTACTACTTGGAAGGGCTCCTAGTTCTACTAGGAAAGGGGGAATCCTACTCCCGGTGGGAGTAGGACTCCCCTAGGGCGCGCCATAGAGAGGGCCAGCCCTCCCCCTCCTCCACTCCTTTATATACGGGGGCAGGGGGCACGCCAAAGAGACAACAAGTTGATATGTTGATCTCTCCCAGCCGTGTGCGATGCCCCCCTCCACCATATTCCACCTCGGTCATGTCGTAGCGGTGCTTAGGCGAAGCCCTGCATCGGTAGCAACATCATCACCGTCATCACGCTGTCGTGCTGATAGAACTCTCCCTCAAAGCTCGGCTGGATCGGAGTTCGAGGGACGTCATCGAGTTGAACGTGTGCAGAACTCGGAGGTGCCGTGCGTTCGGTACTTGATCGGTCGGATCGTGGAGACGTATGACTACATCAACCGCGTTGTGCTAACGCTTCCGCTTTCGGTCTACGAGGGTACGTGGACAACACTCTCCCCTCTCGTTGCTATGCATCACCATGATCTTGCGTGTGCGTAGGAATTTTTTTGAAATTACTACGTTCCCCAACAGTGGCATCCGAGCCAGGTTTTATGCGTTGATGTAATATGCACGAGTAGAACATAAGTGAGTTGTGGGTGATATAAGTCATACCGCTTACCAGTATGTCACACTTTGGTTCAGCGGTATTGTTGGATGAAGCGGCCCGGACCGACATTACGCGTACGCTTACGCGAGACTGGTTTTACCGCCGTGCTGTGCACACAGGTGACTAGCGGGTGTCAGTTTCTCCAACTTTAGTTGAATCGAGTGTGGCTAGGCCCGGTCCTTGCGAAGGTTAAAACATCACCAACTTGACAAACTATCGTTGTGGTTTTGATGCGTAGGTAAGAATGGTTCTTGCTAAGCCCAGTAGCATCCACGTAAAACTTCCAACAACAAAGTAGAGGACGTCTAACTTGTTTTTGCAGGGTATGTTGTGATGTGATATGGTCAAGACGTGATGAGATATAAGTTGTTGTATGAGATGATCATGTTTTGTTGAAGTTATCAGCAACTGGCAAAAGCCTTATGGTTGTCTCTCTATTGCATAAGATGCAAGCACCAAATAATTGCTTTACTTTATCGCTGTGTGATAGCAATAGTTGCAAGAGCAATAGATGGCGAGACGACCATGTGACGACACATTGATATAGATCAAGATGATGGATATCATGGTGTCATGCCGGTGACGATGGAGATCATGACTGACGGAGTAATTGACCACGGGTACCCCGAAGACGGCAAGACAATATTTCAAGACATCGGGGCTAGCAAAGCCCCTCAGTCCGACTGACCGGCTGCTCCTGCCGGCTCCCCAGCCGGCTGCCGACTGCGCCAACTAGCCGGCTGCCGACTGCAGCTCGACCTGACACCGACAAGACACCGACGGGACGACCGTACCGCGACGTCATATACAGTGTACCATGTCCCCTGGGTACTGATTTATAAAGTACCCCAGGGGACAAGCATGACATGCACCATGCCTAGCCCATGCCACGACATAGCTCGGTTTGTAAGCTACCAAGGTAGCTTACAACCAACGTTACCACCACCCATGCCTACCACTATATATATGCACACATCCATCCATCAGGGGATGGACTCACTCACACACACACTCATGCATGCATGCTCAGGCACATGCGGCCACACACACCTATGCTCATACGCATATATACGAGGTCAGATGCACTTGGCACTGATCTCAGATACAGCTCCAGGAGCACTCTATACCAGATATACCAGATATACTCATACATCTAGGAGTAGGGGTATTATCTCTCCGGAGAGCCCCGAACCTGGGTAAACTAGCACGTGTTACTCGCATACCCGCTCCCTGTCCTATCAGCAGCAGTCTTACCCTCACACTAAGCCCTTGTGTCATCTGTCGACTCGTAAGCCCCCCGTGATAATACCCCAACAATGACGATGCTTTGGAGATAGAGATCAAAGGCACAAGATGATGATGGCCATATCATGTCACATATTTTGATTGCATGAGATGTTTATCTTTTATACATCTTACTTTGCTTAGTTATGACGGTAGCATTATAAGATGATCTCTCACTAAATTTCAAGATAAAAGTGTTCTCCCTGAGTATGCACCATTGCCAAAGTTCGTCGTGCCCAGACACCACGTGATGATCGGGTGTGATAAACTCTACGTCCATCTACAACGGGTGCAAGCAAGTTTTGCACACGCAGAATACTCAGGTTAAACTTGACGAGCCTAGCATATGCAGATATGGCCTCGGAACACTAAGACCGAAAGGTCGAGCGTGAATCATATAGTAGATATGATCAACATAGTGATGTTCACTATTGAAAACTACTCCATTTCATGTGATGATCGGTTATGGTTTAGTTGATTTGGATCACGTGATCACTTAGAAGATTAGAGGGATGTCTTTCTAAGTGGGAGTTCTTAAGTAATATGATTAATTGAACTTTAATTTATCATGAACTCGGTCCTGATAGTATTTGCATATCTATGTTGTATATCAATAGCTCGCGTTATTGCTTCCCTATGTTTTATATGTGTTCCTAGAGAAAACTAAGTTGAAAGATGATAGTAGCAATGATGCGGACTGGGTCCATGATCTGAGGTTTATCCTCATTGCTGCACAGAAGAATTATGTCCTTGATGCACCGCTAGGTGACTGACCTATTGCAGGAGCAGATGCAGACGTTATGAACGTTTGGCTAGCTCAATATGATGACTACTTGATAGTTTAGTGCACCATGCTTAACAGCTTAGAATCGGGATTTCAAAGACGTTTTGAATTTCATGGACCATATGAGATGTTCCAGGAGTTGAAATTATTATTTCAAGCAAATACCCGAGTTGAGAGATATGAAGTCTCCAACAAGTTCTATAGCTAAAAGATGGAGGAGAATAGCTCAAGCAGTAAGCATGTCCTCAGATTGTCTGGGTACTACAATCGCTTGAATCAAGTGGGAGTTAATCTTCCAGATAAAATAGTGATTGACAGAATTCTCTAGTCACCATCACCAAGTTAGTAGAACTTAGTGATGAACTATAATATGCAAGGGATGACGAAAACAATTCCCAAGCTCTTCGCGATGCAAAAATCGGTGAAGGTAGAAATCAAGAAAAACATCAAGTGTTGATGATTGACAAGACCACTAGTTTCAAGATAAAGGGTAAAGGGAAGAAGGGGAACTTCAAGAAGAACGGAAAACAAGTTGCTGCTCAAGTGAAGAAACCCAAGTCTGGACCTAAGCCTGAGACTAAGTACTTCTACTGCAAAGGGACTGGTCACTAGAAGCGGAACTACCCGAAGTATTTGTTGGATAAGAAGGATGGCAAAGTGAACAAAGCTATATTTGATATACATGTTATTGATGTGTACTTTACTAGTGTTTATAGCAACCCCTCAGTATTTGATACTGGTTCAGTTGCTAAGAGTAGTAACTCGAAATGGGAGTTGCAAAATAAACAGAGACTAGTTAAGGGTGAAGTGACTATGTGTGTTGGAAGTGGTTCCAAGATTGATATGATCATCATCGCACACTCCCTATACTTTCGGGATTAGTGTTGAACCTAAATAAATGTTATTTGGTGTTTGCATTGAGCATAAATATGATTGGATCATGTTTATTGCAATACGGTTATTCATGTAAGTTAGAGAATAATTATTGTTCTATTTACATGAATAAAACCTTCTATGGTCATACACCCAATGAAAATGGTTTGTTGGATCTCGATCGTGGTGATACACATTTTCATAATATTGAAGCCAAAAGATGCAAAGTTAATAATGATAGTGCAACTTATTTGTGGCACTGCCGTTTAGGTCATATTGGTGTAAAGCGCATGAAGAAAATCCATGCTGATGGGCTTTTGGAATCACTTGATTATGAATCAGTTGATGCTTGCGAACCATGCCTCATGGGCAAGATGACTAAGACTCTGTTCTCCGGAACAATGGAACGAGCAACAAATTTGTTGGAAATCATACATACTGATGTATGTGGTCCGATGAATATTGAGGCTCGCGGCAGGTATCATTATTTTCTGATCTTCACAGATGATTTGAGCAGATATGAGTATATCTACTTGATGAAACACAAGTCTGAAATATTTGATAAGTTCAAAGAATTTCAGAGTGAAGTGGAGAATCATTGTAACAAAAATAAAAGTTTCTACGATATGACCACAGAAGTAAAATATTTGAGTTACGAGTTTGGCCTTCAGTTAAAACAATGTGAAATAGTTTCACTACTCACGCCACCTGGAACACCACAGTGTAATGGTGTGTCCGAACGTCGTAACCATGCTTTATTTGATATGGTGCGATCTATGATGTCTCTTAACGATTACCACTATCGTTTTGGGGTTATGCAGTAGAGACAACTACATTCACGTTAAATAGGGCACCATCTAAATCCGTTGAGACGACACCGTATGAACTGTGGTTTGGCGAGAAACCTAAGCTGGCATTTCTTAAAGTTTGAGGTTGCAATGCTTATGTGGAAAAGTTTCAACCTGATAAGCTCAAACCCAAATCGGAGAAGTGCGTCTTCATAGGATACCCAAAAGAAAATGTTGGGTACACCTTCTATCACAGATCCGAAGGCAAGATATTCATTGCTGAGAATGGATCCTTTCTAGAGAAGGAGTTTCTCTCGAAAGAAGTGAGTGGGAGGAAAGTAGAACTTGATGAGGTAACTGTACCTGCTCCCTTATTGGAAAGTAGTTCATCACAGAAATCTGTTCCTGTGACTACTACACCAATTAGTGAGGAAGCTAATGATGATGATCATGTAACTTCAGATCAAGTTACTACTGAACCTCGTAGGTAAACCAGAGTGAGATTCACACCAGAGTGGTATGGTAATCCTGTTCTGGAGGTCATGTTACTTGACCATGACGAACCTATGAACTATGAGGAAGCGATGATGAGCCCAGATTCCACGAAATGGCTTGAGGCCGTGAAATCTGAGATGAGATCCATGTATGAGAACAAAGTATGGACTTTGATTGACTTGCCCATTGATCGACGAGCCATTGAGATTAAATGGATCTTCAAGAGGAAGACGGATGCTTATAGTAGTGTTACTATCTACAAAGCTAGAATTGTCACAAAAGGTTTTCGACAAGTTCAAGGTGTTGACTACGTTGAGAGTTTCTCACTCGTATATATGCTTAAGTTTGTCCGAATCATGTTAGCAATTGCCACATTTTATGAAATCTGGCAAATGGATAAACAAAACTACATTCCTTAATGGATTTATTAAAGAAGAGTTGTATATGATGCAACAAGAAAGTTTTGTCAATCCTAAAGGTGCTAACAAAATATGCAAGCTCCAGCGATCCATCTATGGACTGGTGCAAGCATCTCGGAGTTGGAATATACGCTTTGATAAGTTGATCAAAGCACATAGTTTTATACAGACTTGCGGTGAAGGCTGTATTTACAAGAAAATTGAGTGGGAGCACTACAACATTTCTGATAAGTATATGTGAATGACATATTGCTGATCGGAGATAATGTAGAATTATTCTGCAAAGCATAAAGGACTGTTTGAAAGGAGTTTTTCAAAGAAAGACCTCGGTGAAGCTGCTTACATATTGAGCATCAAGATCTATAGAGCTAGATCAAGACACTTGATAAGTTTTTTCAATGAGTACATACCTTGACAAGATTTTGAAGTAGTTCAAAATGGAACTGTCAAAGAAAGAGTTCTTGCTTGTGTTACAAGGTGTGAAACTGAGTAAGACTCAAAACCCGACCACGACAGAAGATAGAGAGAGAATGAAAGTCATTCCCTATGCCTCAGCCATAGGTTCTATAAAGTATGCCCTGTTGTGTACCAGACCTATTGTATACCCTGCCCTGTGTTTGGCAAGGGAGTACAATAGTGATCTAGGAGTAGATCAGTGGACATTGGTCAAAATTATCCTTAGTGGAATAAGGATATATTTCTCGATTATGGAGGTGACAAAAGGTTCGTCGTAAAGGGTTACGTCGATGCAAGTTTTGACACTGATCCAGATGACTCAAAGTCTCAATCTGGATACATATTGAAAGTGGGAGCAATTAGCTAGAGTAGCTCCGTGCAGAGCATTGTTGATATAGAAATTTGCAAAATACACACGGATCTGAATGTGGTAGACCCGTCGACTAAACTTCCCTCACAAGCAAAACATGATCACACCTTAGTACTCTTTGGGTATTAATCACATAGCAATGTGAACTAGATTATTGACTCTAGTAAACCCTTTGGGTGTTGGTCACATGATGATGTGAACTATGGGTGTTAATCACATGGTAATGTGATCTATTGATGTTAAATCACATGGCGATGTGAACTAGATTATTCACTCTAGTGCAAGTGGGAGACTGAAGGAAATATGCCCTAGAGGCAATAATAAAGTTATTATTTATTTCCTTATATCATGATAAATGTTTATTATTCATGCTAGAATTGTATTAACCGGAAACATAATACATGTGTGAATACATAGACAAACAGTATGTCACTAGTATGTCTCTACTTGACTAGCTCGTTGAATCAAAGATGGTTAAGTTTCCTAGCCATAGACATGAGTTGTCATTTGATTAACGGGGTCACATGATTAGAGAATGATGCGATTGACTTGACCCATTCCGTTAGCATAGCACTTGATCGTTTAGTTTGTTGCTATTGCTTTCTTCATGACTTATACATGTTCCTATGACTATGAGATTATGCAACTCATGTTTACCGGAGGAACACTTTGTGTGCTATCAAACGTCACAACGTAACTGGGTGATCATAAAGGTGCTCTACAGGTGTCTCCGAAGGTACTTGTTGGGTTGGCGTATTTCGAGATTAGGATTTGTCACTCTAATTGTTGGAGAGGTATCCCTGGGCCCTCTCGGTAATGCACATCACTTAAGCCTTGCAAGCATTGCAACTAATGAGTTAGTTGCGGGATGATGTATTACAGAACAAGTAAAGAGATTTGCCAGTAACGAGATTGAACTAGGTATTGAGATACTGACAATCAAATCTCGGGCAAGTAACATACCGATGACAAAAGGAACAATGTATGTTGTTATGCAGTTTGACCGATAAAGATCTTCGTAGAACATGTAGGAGCCAATATGAGCATCCAGGTTCTGCTATTGGTTATTGACCGGAGACGTGTCTCGGTCATGTCTACATAGTTCTCAAACCCGTAGGGTCCGCACACTTAAAGTTCGATGACGGTTATATTATGAGTTTATGTGTTTTTATGTACCGAAGGAGTTCGGAGTCCCGGATGAGATCGGGGACATGACGAGGAGTCTCGAAATGGTCGAGACGTAAAGATCGATATATTGGACGACTATATTCGGACATCGGAAAGGTTCCGAGTGATTCGGGTATTTTTGGGAGTATCGGGGAGTTACGGGAATTCGTATTGGGCCTTAATGGGCCATACGGGAAAGGATAGAAAGGCCATAAAGGGTGGCCGCACTCCTCCCCATGGGCTGGTCCGAATTGGACTAGGGAGGGGGGCGCCCCCTTCCTTCCTTCTCCTTTTCCCTTCCCTTTCCTTCCCTCCTACTCCTACTACTTGGAAGAGCTCCTAGTTCTACTAGGAAAGGGGGAATCCTACTCCCGGTGGGAGTAGGACTCCCCTAGGGCGCGCCATAGAGAGGGCCGGCCCTCCCCCTCCTCCACTCCTTTATATATGGGGGCAGGGGGCACCCCAAAGAGACAACAAGTTGATCTGTTGATCTCTCCCAGCCATATGCGGTGCCCCCCTCCACCATATTCCACCTCGGTCATGTTGTAGTGGTGCTTAGGCGAAGCCCTGCGTCGGTAGCAACATCATCACCGTCATCACACCGTCGTGCTGACAGAACTCTCCCTCAAAGCTCGGCTGGATCGGAGTTCGAGGGACGTCATCGAGTTGAACGTGTGCAAAACTCGGAGGTGCCGTGCGTTCGGTACTTGATCGGTCGGATCGTGAAGACGTACGACTACATCAACCACGTTGTGCTAACACTTCCGCTTTCGGTCTACAAGGGTACTTGGACAACACTCTCCCCTCTCGTTGCTATGCATCACCATGATCTTGCGTGTGCGTAGGAATTTTTTTGAAATTACTATGTTCCCCAATGGCATAAACTAGGGTTTAACATTCTGTCACTCTAGCAACCCATCATCTACTTATGATTTTCCAATGCCTCTCTCTAGGCCCAAACAATTGTGAAGTGTCATGTTGTCGACGTTCACATGACACCACTAGAGGGATGACAACATACGTCTCATCAAAATATCGAACGAATACCAAATTCACATGACTATTTATAGCAAGACTTCTCCCATGTCCTCAGGAACAAACGTAACTACTCACAAAGCATATTCATGTTCATAAGTAGAGGGGTATTAATATGCATAATGGATCTGAACATATGATCTTTCACCAAGTAAACCAACTAGCATCAACTACAAGTAGTAATCAACACTACTAGCAACCCACAGGTACCAATCTGAGGTTTGGATACAAAGATTTGATACAAGAGATGAACTAGGGTTTGAGATGAGATGGTGTTGGTGAAGATGTTGATGGAGATTGACCCCCTCCCAATGAGAGGATCCTTGGTGATGACGATGGTGATGATTTCCCCCTCCCGAAGGGAAGTTTCCCTGGCAGAACAGCTCCGCCGGAGCCCTAGATTGGTTCCGTCTCATGGCGGCGGAGTTTCATCCCGTGAGCTAGCTTATTATTTTTTCTCGGACGAAAGACCCCATATAGCAGAAGATGGGCATCAGAGGGCCACCAAGGGGCCCACGAGGCAGGGGGGCGCGCCCCCACCCTTGTGGCTAGGGTGTGGGCCCCCCTCTGAAACTTTCTTCGCTCAATATTTTTTATATATTCTAGAAATAACTTCCGTGAAGTTTTAGGACGTTTGGAGCTATGCAGAACATGTCTCTAGTATTTGCTCCTTTTCCAGCCCAGAATCCCAGCTGCCGCCATTCTCCCTCTTCATGTAAACCTTGTAAAATAAGAGAGAATAGGCATAAGTATTGTGACATAATGTGTAATAACAGCCCATAATGCAATAAATATCGATATAAAAGCATGATGCAAAATGGACATATCACCTCAACATAAGCCGCCACCTGGGCTGAATCATGACAGATGTCACTAGGGAGAACCGCTCTGCCCCATAAACCATGAAAAAAGGTGTGTAACCCGTAGACCTGTTGGGGGTCGTGTTGATGCTCCATAACACTGAGGGTAACTCCTCCACCCAACAACCCGGCGTTCTCTGCAAAGGAACCATAAGTCGGGGCTTGATACCTCGCAGAATCTCCTGATTTGCTTGTTCTGTCTGCCCATTGTATTGAGGGCGAGCCATAGAGGAAACGTCAAGCCGGATATGCTTCCGTTGACAAAATTCTTCCGTAGCGCCTTGAGAAAGATTAGTGCCATTATCTGTTATAATGCTGTGTGGAAAGCCAAAACGGAAGATCACCTTCTTCATGAATTGAACCGCTGTTGCCGCATCACATTTACTAACCGACTCTGCTTCAACCCACTTAGTAAACTTATCAACTGCCACCAAAAGGTGAGAAAGATAGGGGCTTATAGTTTTTCCTCCCAATGTTTTACCTCAAGGGTAATGTCAACAATAATAGTTCATGAAAACTCACATCCAATTAGCTATATATATCAGGATCTTTCCAACACATTGTGCTTGCCAAAGGATAAAATGTAAAAAGGAAAGGTGAATATCACCATGACTCTTTGCATGAAGTATAAGGCAAGAATAAAAGATAGGCCCTTCATAGAGGGAAGCAGAGGTTGTCATGTGCTTTTATAGTTGGATGCACGAAATCTTAATGCAAAAGAACGTCACTTTATATTGCCACTTGTGATATGGACCTTTATTATGCAGTCCATCGCTTTTATTTCTTCCATATCACAAGATCGTATGAAGCTTATTTTCTCCACATTAATAAGTCATACATATTTAGAGAGAAATTTTTATTGCTTGCACCGATGACAACTTACTTGATGGATCTTACTCAATCCATAGGTAGATATGGTGGACTCTCATGGCAAAACTGGGTTTAGGGATATTTGGAAGCACAAGTAGTATCTCTACTTGGTGCAAAGAAATTGGCTAGCATGAGAGGGAAAGGCAAGCTCAACATGTTGGATGATCCATGAGAATATAGTTTATCTCAGATGCAAGAGAACATAACCCATTACGTTGTCTTCCTTGTCCAACATCAACTCTTTACCATGTCATATTTTAATGAGTGCTCACAATCATAAAAGATGTCCAAGATAGTATATTTATATGTGAAAACCTCTCTTTCTTTATTACTTCCTATTAATTGCAACGATGACCAAAACTATGTTTGTCAACTCTCAACAACTTTTATTCATCATACTCTTTATATGTGAGCTCATTACACTCCATCAGATCCATATGATCTCTTTATTTCTTTTTATTTCTTCTCTTTTATTTTATTCCCTCAAGATCATAGCAAGATAATCAAGCCCTTGAGTCAATACTAATCTTTATTATATATATAGCTCACGGACTCGATTACATAGAAGGATCATAAAGCTAAACTCACAACTAGATCATACTAAAACTTTATTCTACTAGATCAAGATATTATCAAAAAGGATCGAACTAAGAAAAACGGAACAGATAAAAGTGATGGTGATACGATACCGGGGCACTCCCCCAAGCTTGGCAGTTGCCAAGGGGAGTGCCCATACCCATGTGTTTATGTCTCCTTCTTCAGGGGTGGTGATGTGATATTCTTGGCGATGATGCCCCTCAAGATACGATTCTCTTCTTCGAACTTATTGACTTGCTGCTTGAGTGTAGCGACCCGACCTCAAACGGTCAAGTCTCTGTGCTTCAATGTCATCCCTGGATCGGTAATGCTGACACACACAGTACTCGAATGATTTATAACAGAGTAGCAATCACACACTTATTACATAGAATGTCTCAAAAGAGAACTTAATACAATAAATATGGCTTAAGGCCATCTAATACGATAACAACGGAAGGCTTGGAAGATAAAGTGAGTCCATAAACTCCAACGGCATAGCTGAGTTACACGACAACGACCTAACGAACCTTACCCCTCGTCTGAAAAGTCTGCAACATAATTCGTTGCAGCCCGAAAACGGGTTAGCACATGGAATATGCTGGCAAAATAACACAGTAGAGCAAGAACAAAATAATGCTATCACTACATGCATATTTGGCTGGTGGAAAGCTCTATGGTTAAAGTTTTGCGAAAAGCAAATTTTTCCCTACGACAAAGGAATAGATTTGATTTAACTATCATGGTAGTTGAAACATCATTGAGAAGGTTCCTCCAACTCAATCCCAATTAAAATTAATTATCAACACAACAATATTAATTTAGAGTGATGAGATACATATGGTAATCCAAGTACAAGATACTCAAGATGTCCATAACCGCGAACACGGCTAACCATGATTAGTTTGTACACTCTGCAGAGGTTTGTGCACTTTTCCCCACAAGACACGATCTCCTCCATTGGATTTCTCGCACTACATGGTGTTTGAGAAACGGATGGCCGAGACACAGTCTTTTAGAAGCATTAACTCTAACCCCGGGTAGACAGTACCAACCTACATCCCTCTACATCTGCTAGCCTAGCACTGTAAGAGGTCATGCAACTTACTCCACTATGCTAGAGCCCATAATAGCTTGTGGCTGCACACGGAAGTTTCTAGCATGAAATATCTCAGTTCCCTTTGAGCCTGGGTGGCGGACCTTAGGATTATCACATGGGTACTCCGGGATATCCTAGGACAACACTGGATTCTCTAGGTGCCTGACAAGGAATCCACCCAGATGTGTATTAAAGTTGCCACCTTAAGTTGGACCATTAATTAACAATCTCACATCTGTCACGGATTCACTCACCCAAACCACGTCTACGAGCATAGCATGGCAATATAAGCAATACGTAGAAGTAGCTCCCAAGGGGTTGATAATAATAGGGCAATAGGTTCTACCTCATCAACTACTTCCCAATCCCACATGTTATCAAGTCCTAACCATGCAATGTTTGAGGGTTCAAACTAATGCATAAAAATTGGGTGATAAAGGGGTATGATCAAATTGTTACTTGCCTTGCTGATGATCTGCAAAACCTAGAGACTCGTAGTAGCACGCTTCGCACTCCGGGTGTTCTATCGCAAACAAACAATAGCATACATAAGCAATCAAGCAAAGACACACGGGTAAAACACGAATAAGAAGATCTAACCATAAAGTTCAACTAAAGAACTCCGGTTTGCAAAAAGAATCAAATCGAACGGAGCAACAGAACTCAAACTGCGAAAGAAACAAGATCCGATTACTAATCTAGACTAAAGTCAAATTTTAATATACCAAAATCTTGTTCAAGTTGGTTAAACGGGAAGAGGGTTTCGAGACGAAGATCTAGGCGCTTGAATCGCCTGATTCCGATAAACGAGCGAAAAGATAAACTAAAACGAAAATCGGATCAGAAATCACGATCGAAAATAATCACGGAAAATCCGAAAAAAGAAAAAAAACTGACGAACAGGCTAACGAACGAACGTTCGCTGTCTGTGGCTAACAAGTGAACACCGTTCGTTAAAACGAACGTCCACTAAGTAACTAAACCGAGAAAATCAGCGAACCGATCTAATAAAAAAACCGAAACTAGGGTTTTAAAAAAGCCGACGGTTTTTACCTAAACCGAAAAAAAAACTGACGGCGAGATTGAAACTCCGGCACGGCTCCGGCGGCTTCTGGCGAGCGGGGTGGCGGCGCGGGCAACGGCGGGGTGCGGTGGGGCGGCGCGAGGTGGCTCAGCGGCGGCGGCG